>NC_138770.1:213653833-214000297 GCF_965119305.1 Pelophylax lessonae
CACACATGAAGGTTCTGTCACTTGTAAATGAACAAACAGAATTCCTAAGTAGGCCAACTTTAATGAGATACGCTGCTCACTCTGCAATGCTGATGATTCCACAGCATACCACCAAAGACATATAAAAAAATTAAAATATATACCAGTCAGACTTTGGATTATGAAGGAAAATCAGCACACCTGCAGAGAACACACTGCGATATGTTATCTGAAAATTAGGAACTGATGTAGACTCATATATCCAGAAATACTGTATCACTCCATCATGTTAACATAGAAGTCCTTTTCTATTAGCACCTTCCCTGTAAGGTCTATTAAAATGTATCCTGAGGATATCCTTTACTGCGCTGCCAGTGGTGTGAAGAACTGCAGGTTGGATTTGGCATATAGTGTTCCACTACTCAACTGTCTCACAACTAAGATTTACAGTTATTTAAATTGTTTTAGGAGGAACAAGTTTCCTCAGAATTCGATATTGAAAACTTTGAACTAAGCCCAAAAATTCTAGAGCCTACTTTTGAACGCACTAGACAGACTTCAAATGTAGGTAAATTTAAGTGTGAATCCTTTAAAATATACAGGGAAGTGGTAATATTTCTGGGAGACTTTCCTCCTACTCAATTATATTTTGGCTTTATATTGGCTTAGTGATTAGCAGATACGCATTGCAGTACTAGTGAAGCCCTCAGTTGGAATCTCACCCAAGACACTATCTGCATAAAGTTTGCATTATCTTTATGTGTTTAGTGGGGTTCTTCATAAACTCCAAAGAGATGCTTGTAGGTTAAAGTGTAACTAAAGGCAAAACTTTTTTTTTAGCTTTGGACAGCATGGAGAGGGGTTAGAACACCTATTAGATTTGAATTGATGTCCCTGTTAGGGTGATTTACCCTCTCTATCTGTCCTGTTTACCATTATCACTAAAAGTGAAGGTAAAAGAAAATCCCAAATTTTGGGTTGTTCCCAGAAAAGGAATATAGGGGACATCTTCCAATGGGGACACTCATTCTTGGTGACCTAGGGGGCCCCAAGCCATTCCCTTATTTACAAGGATTTCCTTCCTTTTTTCTGTTTTGGCTATGGGACATGAAGTAAAGGTGAGTTTCCCCAATGGACCACAGATGGGATACCTCCCCACCCCCTTACGCTATCCAAAAAAAATATTATTTTTGCCTATAGCTGTATTTTAAACTGGTCCTAGTATGTGTTTAAAAAATGGGGGTGAACATATAACATCATATATTGTATACTGGTCTTTAGCCCCAGCAATTGGAAAGGTTAAAGAAAGACCTGGTAAATGTCAACCTATCAAATTGCTAAGAATATTCTATGGAAAAGGATATCAATTGTATCACACATGATGCCCAGAGTACTGGCCTATAGAATCACCAAGAGATAAATATAGATGTAAGGATACATACATGCATATCTCCCCTACTTTTACAGTTTGCAATGTGCTCTAGCCATCTTGTTATGTCTTCATTTGTTTGTTTCTTTCATGTTGTCCTTGTTAAATGTTTCTGGAAGCTGTTTCCTGTTGGCTCAGTAATATATAGTTTGAATTCAGTACATGCTAAAGACATCCCCGCAATTCTTTAAAAAAGAAATACCACCACCGCAAACACATACAAACCTTTAAAATAAATGCTGCATCATAAATGCAATTTTCTCCCCATTATAATAACCCCATTTTCTAAACTGCTAGATACTGCAGCAGTTCCAATCTTGGGTCATTTTTGTAGAAGAGTTTACTGACTATACAATACGTATCTAGCAGCCAATCCAAAGTACATAGTCCAAAATGTCAATTAATATACTTAAAGCAAACATGTGGGAGTGGTCTGTACTGAAGGTGAGCCTGTCACATGATAAAAATGCACCTTTAAATGACTACACATGTTTAGTTCACCTCTTCCTGCTTCCCCTGCCTTCCTGCTGGATACAGTGGGGTTGATCTTCTAAAGGAAAATACACTATTCACATTGCAAGGGAAAATTCTCTTTGCAAAGGAATTTTCCTCTCGGCTTAGTGTTGTTGCTGTTTTTTGTTTTTCCTTGCATGTGACAAGGTAAAAATGTACCACATTCGCTGAACTATGGGGGAAATTCCCCTTAAAAAATGTAACTCACCTTGCAAAGTGAACAGCCTATTTTCCATAAGTAAATCATCCCCAATGTGTAAAGGTTCTTTATAGACAAAAGGGAGGTGAAGGGAAGGGGTGGAACACAGCTTGGCTATGTTAGTCATGGTCCCTTTGCATAAATATAGTGATTCTGATTTTTACACTGAAGCCATCTGCATAGAAATGTTGTGTGTAGGCACTTTGAGGTACATTAATTTTTCACCCAGCGGACTGGTTCTCTATTCATAGCAAGTTTATAGTGAATCTGTGCGAAAACTACTATATGTACATTATAGTATTTACATATGCTAAAAAAGCAGTAACATATTTTAAAATAAACCTTCATTTACCTCTGTAGCTATAGTAATTGTCTAGAAATGTATCTTCAAACTTTACAATGGAGCCATTGAATCAGCTCTATATCAGATAAAGTATTTGCAGGTATTCCCATGCCAAAGTGTATTTTTTTTTATGTTCAAGCATTAACTAAAAACTGATTACTGCTTACCAGTTCACTACTACAGTGTCTCCGAAGTTAACATTCCCATTCAGATTCTGATGTAAATAATTATAAATGAGATACATGAATTGTTCACCCAGCGGACTGGTTCTCTATTCATAGCAAATACACACTTTAAATCTGTGCCCAAACTAGTGTATGTACATTAACCGGTTGCCGACTGCGCACAGTATATTTACTGCGGCAGTCGGCCCCGGCCAGGCAGAGTGACGCAGGTCTACGTCGCTCGCCTGTCACTCCTTCTAGAGCCAATAGCGGGCGGGCGCGCGCCCGCTGAGGCGCGCGCCCGCCTCGGCTCGTTCACGGAGGAGTGCGGGAGTGTGACTGGCGGACCCGATGTCCGCCGGTCACACTACGATCGCCGGTACAGCGGGAGAAAGACAGAGTGGCTTATGTAAACAAGCCGCCTGTCTGTTCTCCCTGTGTAAAAGTGAAGATCAGACAGTTCTACTATGTAGAACTGTTGATCTTTGTTTTTACACTAGTAGACCTGTCCCTGCACAGTTAGAATCACGCCCCTAGGACACACTTAACCCCTCCCTGTCCAATACTGTTAACCCCTTCCCTGCCAGTGTCATTTTTGCAGTAACAGTGCATATATATAGCACTGATTACTGCAGTAATGTCACTGGTACCCCCAAAAGTGTCAAAAATGTCAGTCAAGGGTCCGATCTGTCCGCCGCAATGTCGCAGTACCGCAAAAAAAATCGCAGATCACCGCCATTACTCGTTAAAAAAAAAACACCAAAAATGACAAAAATCTTTCCCTTTGTTAGTAAACACGATAACTTTTGCGCAAACCAATCAAAATACGCTTTTTGCGATTTTTTTTACCAAACATAGGTAGCATAAAACAAATTGGCAGAAAATTTTAAAAAATTTTGATTTTTACATTTTTTTTTTGGGGGGGAATTTCATATAAAAAAAAGTGAAAAATATTGTTGTTTTTGCAAAAATTACGCTCTTTTTTTGTTTATAGCGCGTGATCAAAAAATCGCACAGGTGATCAAATACCACCAAAAGAAAGCTCTGTTTGTGGGAAAAAAAGGACGTGAAATTCGTTTAGGTACAGCGTCGCACGACCGCGCAATTGTCCGTTAAAGTCACGCAGTAAAAAATCGCAAAAAAAACCCTGGTCTTTTAGCAGGAAAATCCTCCGGTGGTAAAGTGGTTAAAGTATTTACATATGCTGAACAAGAAGTAAAATATTTTAAAATAAACCTTCATTTACCTCTGTAGCTATAGGAATTGTCTAGAAATGTAGAGGGTTGGTGAAATTCTCGCGCTGTCTCTCCAATTATTGTCTACAAAATAGGCACCTTTAATGCTGCAGGTACTAAAATTGGTAACCTACACAATACAGATAAATAAAGTTGGGGGGAGTACCGCGCTTTAAAAGTGCTTAAATAACATAGATAAAAATATATAAATATGTAAATAAGTGAAAAAGTGCAAAAGTGCTTCTTAAATAATATTAAAATTGTGTCTTAATGTATACAATAATACAATCCAATATAATTCATACAATAAATGTAATAGGTGATGAAATATTCACTAAATAAAAATAAATCTTATTAAAACCAACTATATCAATCCATTATACAGTGAAAAATTTATATAAAATTAAAATCGGTGACTTATTTAAATATAAAAAGTGCTCTAAATAAGTGATATCCAATAAAGTGCTGAAGTGTCCTTTTAAAATTATTTTTATGAATATATAATGTGATGAACACAATCTTCTTAATCCAAATTTCACATGCAGGTGCTTCGTGCGGTGCCCACTAGGTGTCCTAAGCGCTCACCTCACTGCTCCTTTAAAAGAGCCTTAGGTTGTATTCCCCAGTATGCTGTTCCTTCCTCCTTATTGGCATATATGTATCATTATAAATCCTTGGTTATATCTCCCTTGTAAATGCAGCTATCTTCCAGGGGATATATGCGATTCTTTGTATCTCCAAAAAAATCAAATTGGGCCCAACATAGTGAATTTATGGGACGTACTTCACTATGTTGGGCCCAATTTGATTTTTTTGGAGATACAAAGAATCGCATATATCCCCTGGAAGATAGCTGCATTTACAAGGGAGATATAACCAAGGATTTATAATGATACATATATGCCAATAAGGAGGAAGGAACAGCATACTGGGGAATACAACCTAAGGCTCTTTTAAAGGAGCAGTGAGGTGAGCGCTTAGGACACCTAGTGGGCACCGCACGAAGCACCTGCATGTGAAATTTGGATTAAGAAGATTGTGTTCATCACATTATATATTCATAAAAATAATTTTAAAAGGACACTTCAGCACTTTATTGGATATCACTTATTTAGAGCACTTTTTATATTTAAATAAGTCACCGATTTTAATTTTATATAAATTTTTCACTGTATAATGGATTGATATAGTTGGTTTTAATAAGATTTATTTTTATTTAGTGAATATTTCATCACCTATTACATTTATTGTATGAATTATATTGGATTGTATTATTGTATACATTAAGACACAATTTTAATATTATTTAAGAAGCACTTTTGCACTTTTTCACTTATTTACATATTTATATATTTTTATCTATGTTATTTAAGCACTTTTAAAGCGCGGTACTCCCCCCAACTTTAATTGTCTAGAAATGTATCTTTAAACTTTACAATGGAGCCACTGAATCAGCTCTATATCAGATACAGTATTTGTATTCCCATGCCAAAGTGTATTTTTATTATGTTTAAACATTAAATAAAAACTATTTACTGCATACCAGTTCACTACTACAGTGTCTCCGAAGTTAAGATTTCCATATAGATTCTAAAGTAAATAATTATAAATGACAGTGTGAGGAAATTTGGGTCACTCCAGAGCAAATGTAAGGACTGTAACGATTAGAGGAAAGAGTCCTATAAGGGTTCAGCTTTTGAGCCCAGACAGAGATCTTAGCAGAGTAAGCTGTAAACCTTGTATTAGAGACCATTTTTTAGAGTGGGTAGGTTGTTTGAGTTAGTCTCTACTTGTATATGTCAGACAGTCCAGAAATAAGGTTTTCCCACGGTGGTTTGTCTTTCAGGCCTTCTGATGAGACCATAACGATGGTGTCACATGCTAGCAACCAAATTTCCAAGTGTTTAGTATGACATAGGCCTTCAACGTTTGTATTTTTAATAGACAGAGCAGATGAGTGGAAGCAGGAATTCTCACCTAATGAATCTCCAACAAAACAAAATGCTACGACAAGACTAAATTTGCTATCAAGCAACCAGAGCTGAAATATCACATGTGGGTGCTGTCGGCTTTTAATTATGCATTCTGCCATGTTTGTTCTTGCAGTAACTGTTCTCACATCAATAAAAGCTACTTGCATGCCTGCCCAAAGTGATCTACATCCACCCATTCACTTCCACATCAAGGGGCAGCAGCTATTATTTTTTAACATGTGCTTGAATAGAGTGTCAGAGCAGTTACAAGAAGGCCCAGGTAGCAATCAAGAGAAATATGACCCACAGTTCACACACAAGTTTAGTCTGTCATTCACAATCCAGTTGAAATATAGACCTTCTTTAAACACGGCTCATGACATTGCCCAAGTGAATTGCTTTAATTTCTGGCAAAGTCACTTAAGTCAATAGTAAATATAAGGTCAAACTTTTAATACTGTAAATTCTAAAATGTGTGTTTGAGTTCCTTAAAAAAAAAAAATAAAAAAATAAAACTAAACAAAAACCTCCTGTCCTTCACCCAATAAAACTTTATTGCTATGTACAGAAACCTGCTTCACATGAACTTGAAAAATAACTGATGAGGGTATTTATAAAAATAGCTTTGAATTTCTAAAGTAATAGTGATGGATTGTGGCAATACGTATTTTTAGTCAACTTTGACTGGTAAGTTAAATAATAACAGCTGTTATAAAAGTGAAAATGTCTACAACTTATAAAAATTATAAAAGACTATTATCAATTCCTAATTAAATAACAAAGAAAGTGACTTTGAATATGCCTCCAATAGTAAAAACAACAGCTTATGATAGTTAGTGTGTTCTTATATTGCAGACTGAGATCCATACATGGATTATATTTTTCAATAAGCTTTCTGACTATATACTGTATGCTTTTCCTTTTTTTTTTTTCCTCCATTCCTACTCTTCTGTTGTGGGTAGTTGTTTGAGAACAAGGAATGTTATTGGTTACTACAGAAAATTCCTTACCTGTTTACATAGCTGCCTGGAATATTGCCACTATATCATTGAGGTCTGTATGCTCTTATATCTGCCGTAGGTGTTATGCAGAAATGCATGAATGATAAACTGTTGATGCATAAATACTGATGTATAGAATTACTGTATGTAACTAAAGTGATTTTCTATTTAGTTTTCTATTTAGTTAGGTTTGCTCTCTCACTGGAGCTAAGGAAAAGGTCCTGAAGAAGCTATATGTGAAACATGTCGACCTTGTATACTATGTAATGTGTTACAAACACACTTTGAGAGATGCATATTAATGGGGGATTTTGTAAATATTTCCCCTTTCTTTTATAAATATGGTTTTAACTTGATTGAATAAAAAGGTATATTATGTCTACCAGTAAAGTGTGTTTTGCAGTGAAAACAGTCCATTAAAATGTATACAACTTTTTTATTATTTATAAAATGATGTATATAACGTTTTAATGGTTTCTTGTTTTCACTATTGGAGACATAATCAATCTAATTCACATTCTTTGGTAATTAGTTAAAATTTTGGGGATGATGTCTTTCATAGCATAATCCCAATTGCTGATCTATTTTAACACTCCACCTATATACTTTTGCGGTATTAATTCAAATTACCAATTCCTACCTGCTTCTGTTCTAGAGATGTAGACATTTTTTTATAAAGACTACTAATTTTTTTTTTTTTTTACATTTTGTTAAATTGAAAGCCATTTGCAGGTTTATAATAGATTTCTGTCAACCTATTGCCATGAATTTATTTAAAACAGAATGTGTTATCCTTCAGTGCTTTTCCAAACATCTGGGGTGTATTCAGTGTAGGCTGGATTATAATGCTACATGATGACAAATATATTTTTGTGTTAGCCCACGTAAAAGTAATAGTTTAGTTACAGGTAAAGTGGGCTGTGTGAGGCTTTGTTTTTTTATGGGTCTTACATGCTCCAACAGCAAAATCTCTCCTGTAATTCTCAACACTGTTCCTGTCCACCTGGAAGTTTTGCACAGAACCACTCATGTTTGTATGTTCCAACATCTCCTGTGAGCCACAATAAATGCTTAGTGGCTTCCATACAGGCTAACAAGGTCTGATGAATTGGATTGCACTGACTAGTGAGGGTGCTGCCTGAGGAAGGGCTCGTCCAGATCCAAAGCACACTGTAGAAGTAGGAAGAGATAGTCCGGCCGCTGCACACCTTGGCTGTCCAGAGTGATTAGCAGGTAAAAACAGTCTCAGCTTGATTCATCCCAGCCATGGCCACAACATGTTTCACTGCACCCACTGTTTTTTATGATTAAGCCCTTGGGGTGGGGCAAAACATGTTGGGGGCATGGCTTGGATAAATTAAGCTGAAGCTCCTTTTACCTGCTAACCACTCGGTCTGCGCGAGTTGTGGCTGGGCAGGCTGGGCCGAGCTGTCAGTTCCTGTTTTCAAAATCTACTGTTGCATATTCCTTTACAGAATGGGAACCCCTTTATAACAGCATTAGCAGTTTAAGCTGTTCTTGCTTTTTTTCAGCACTTTGTTTTGCATTATCTATAAAATAAAATAAATGTAAAAATGCTGCAGGAAAAGTAGGACCTCATTTGAACTTGAACAGTAGCTTAGACCCCATGTATAGTCTGAACCTATGATTGAAGGGCCTCCACAGAGAATACAACTTTTCAGTGGTTACTTGCAAGTACCACAAGACTACTGCCCTTCAGTCCACTTGTTACATTAGACATTTTTAGGTTTTAAGAAATCTTTCACAGTCACCTGTCAGATTCAAAACTGTTCCTGTTAAACTTGAATACATTTTTGTCAGTATATAAGCTTAAGTAATAAGTATGTCTTTGCGCCAATCTTATCTTCATTGCTTAGGAAGATTGCATCATTGCTCTAGATGATTTTACTGATAGTGACAAAGGGGGACTGTGGTTGAGCAATGTGCATCAGCACAACCACTTGTCTCCATCAGGACCTGGAAGACAGCGAGGATCACTCTAGTAGTGGTACCTACTAGAGTGATTCTCCACTTCCGCATCGATCCCACAGATGTGGCATATAAGTATTTAAATTGGTTCAAGCAGGACCAATATAACTATTCAAAAAATCCATACCTAGAATTCAGCTTTAATAACAACACTGTATACAACTACTGAGGTGGAGATATGCAATCCATACACCCAAAAGTATTGCTTTAGGTGACTAGGCAAAGGGGGTGATGTCACCACTTTGAGAGGATGTCCTGCCTGCACAAAACAATCATCAGAATAATGATTTAAATTGTGGAAAGGTGGAGAAGCTCTGGACCTCTGGTCCAATTTGGTGTATCTTAACGATGTATATAGTTGGACAGGCAGCTCTATAATTTAGAGAGGCCTTAAACTGGTTCTTGTTAAAATGTAGATTAAGGGCTTTGTTCACACAAGCTTTGGCATGAAGTATTTAACAGGTGGTGAGGAGGCGTTATGTCATCTCCTCACCGCTTGCTTTAACATTTTGAACGCGGAAGACGCTTGCAGAGTGGCCCCATTCACTTGAATTGACAGAGGTATAATTCCTGCCACGACTATGAAGCAAAGCATCGTGGCCATGGAATTTGTACACCCATGGCCTCTGCCTCCGCCATTAAAAGGAGTAGTGGTTGATGGGCAGTAAAAGCACAGCCTAACCCAGGAGCCCTAAGAGTAAACCATGAGTGCCAATTCACTGCTGAGTGCCCAGATTAATGCATGCAATTTTACTGAATGCATGAATGACAAAATTAATCTTTCTTTACTCTTCATCAGCACAGTCTTTTGTAGCTGCTTTTATGGTGTTTTCATAATACAGGGTTTTTTTAGAGCAAGTGTGAGATCAAGTTAGATTATTCTAAACTGCAACTCCAATATATTACTGATGGTTGATTGATAGCATATATATCTAATGTAAATACAAGCCACATCCTTTTCCTATTTAGATTCAGCTTTTAACACATATGGATAACACAAAAAAAAAAAATCTGCATTGTTATCTAGTTGTAAGATACCTGTGTTGACAATGGCTACTATAACACATAAAGCTAAAAATACTGAAAGCTGAAGGAAAGATTACATTTCTTCTCCTTGCTGTCACATCAAAGCTATTTCTGCAAAGGTTGGTGACCTGCTAGGCTGCCTATCTTTCTGCCTTCAGTCTTCAATCCCTTCATTTTTTTAAAAGACAGCTTTGAAAACCCAAAGCAAAAGAGGAAAAAACAGTATTCCATAAACTGCATAGATATAGCAGATGGCATTATTTTCTCTTGTGTATTATTTTGGTATATAGTGAATAGATAAAACAGTACATTTTTAGGTTTTAATGCTCTGATATATCGTGGAACAATTCTTGATACAGGTGTGTGCTTACACTGTCTTTTCTAGGAGCTCAAGAAGCAGATCGCTGAGATTTACACAAGCAGGTTATAGCCAGTAGGATTACTTATTGCTAGAGAAACAAGTGATCTTTAATAGTGTACTAAACAATAAGGAGAAGTGTCAGATATATGGGCCATCAACTTCAGTAACTAGTTACCTGCAATATGCTGTGATCAGTTTTGGTCTAATTACCACAAATGTAAGGGTTACTCAGAGGACTTAACTGACACCCTCCAAAAAAACAATAGTTATTCTAAAGGTTTGTGCTCAGGGTTCCATAGATTTGTATAAAGAATGGTAATCTTCTCTCTCATAAAACTGTGTGGAGCCTAGAGATTGTCTAACTAATCATAGGTACAGCATGATGCCAAGCTCTGCATATGTAATGACATATACATGGCAAGGTTCACTGGCACCCAAGACACTCGGCATCCTGTGCTTTGTGACCGATATTGACCATCATACAGGTTGGTAATACTGTTTGAATAGAGAGGCTTAAGAATACCATATGATGAGGTCATACCTGCAAATATTATTAGGCCCGGCTTCCAATTTGTCTCTGTAAAAAGAAAGAAAAATAATAAAAAAAAATCCCTAGCCATTATGACATCTCTTCTAACACTAAAGGGGCAGTCTACATGTTCTGTTTGAAATGTTGCTTTGTGCAAAAGACATACCTCCTGAGACCCAGTCTACAGTATATGGACAATATTGCCATTTGCTTACTTCACAGACATTGTCAACTCACCAAGACACTCTCAAAAGAATCCAGTGTAGCTTATTCTTGGCTGGCACATACTAAGGATGTTTTCTGGATTTTCTTACAGGTAAAAGGACATTTTAATCTAAAAGCTTCTTGACTCTCTGAAAGCCCTTCTCACCCAGTTAGGGTAAAACTGCAACTAACTCTAGGACATACATAGGTTGGGAGTGTCTAACCAAGGCTGTAATGATTACAACACAAACAGATGTGGGTAAACTGGAACATACCTGTCAGGAAGGTTCTAGCCATAATACAGATGAAGCATCAAAAGGAACATGGATGTGAAGGCGCAGATGTGCGGGTTTCTTTTTTCTGTGCATAACCGCGCATCCGTTACGAATGTTGGCGCCATTGGGACTATTTAAACCGCAGCAGTTTTATTAGCCAGTGTTGTCTGATCTACAGCTATTACCATTGACATGGGAGTAAGTCACACATGTGCAAGTCACAAGCAAGTCTCAAGTCTTAACCTTCAAGTCTCAAGCAAGTCCCAAGTTACTGTGGCGAAAAGCAAGCAAGTCAAGTCGAGTTACTGCTAGAAGTCAAGCAAGTCAAGTCAAGTCATTTATTTTGGTCAAGTCACAAATCAAGTCAAAATACTGATCTACCCCATTTTTCACCTTTAAATCAGTTAAAAGTCAGTGGTCAGGAAAGGTTTTGTTTTATTTTCAACATTAACAAAAACTGCTTAGTGCTTTTTTCTTGGCATATTAAAGAAACACTTTGAATGCCCAAACAGCTGAAAATCCTTTGTCCGGTCATGTTTCAACAACACAGTTACTAAAAACATGTTAGGCATTTCCATTGTTAAACAGCCAGTGTCCTAAAAATCAGAACACACTGAGGTGTTTTAAGTGACTGTGGTGTCAGAAACATAACAGGCACATTCATTTTGCTTTAACACATCTTGAGAAAATGCAAATACTTAATAACTTAAAAAAGTAAAGTCATTTCGAGTCATGTGTCTCAAGTCAAAGTCGAGAATACCAAGTCAAAGTCAAGCCGAGTCTTTTAATAATTTTAGTCAAGCAAGTCTCAAATCCTCAAACTGGTGACTTAAGTCTGACATAAGTCAAGTCATGTGACTCAAGTCCCCCACCTCTGCCATTGTCCCTACATCTGTTCCTGTGTTGACTTCTGTTATTGACCCGACTTGCCCTGACCTTGCTTGAACGCTGCCTGCCCTGACCTTGGCCTGTCTCTGGCTTTGCTCTGCCTACTGCTTATCTGCCTCATTCTACACTGCAGACCTTTGCTTGTATCCTGACTATTCTCTGTCTGCCGTACTTGCCTGTATCTGACCGTCTGTTGCTGACCTGGCTTATTTGACCTTGCATCCAGTTGCCCACCTGTCCTCCTCTGCATGCTACTCAGTCCCTGCTGATCCTTTCCCTGATAATGCTGCCAGTTCTTCTGCACCTTCTACTTGCAAGCTGTCTGTCAAGCACCAGCCATCTGGCCAATCCTGTGTGCCATCTGCTGTTCTAGTTACCTGACCCATCTCTAGCGACGCACCTGCTACCCACTGCCACGGCTGATGGTACATCTTACAGGCATTTGCCACACTCTCGCAGCCACTGTCGCAACATTAGCGGTCTCAGAGCTGGGGCTGTATGAGAGCCCTCCCTCTACATGTCAGGCTCTGACACAGGGTACGTGACAATACTATTCATGGTAACAACAAAGTATAAACCAGGCTGCTCGTAATAATATTTTAATTCTAGGTGAAGCTTGATAAGGGAAGTCTGCATCTGGCCTCCTATATGTTTTGCATACTCCAACAGTGAGTTCTTCCTGTGATAAATCCCAACTCACCCACCTGAGATTTTTGGGTGTCCAGCACCCTGTTACACAGTCCCTGAAAGACATACAAAATATCAGGTGGTTTACCTTTCCAATAGCAACCAAAAGCTTGAAAGTCTTGAGCAGATGGACCCTTTAAAGCTGCTATTAATACCACATTATTCTGGTCTATTCCAGTTTAGACATTCTTAGTAAAAGTACTGTATTCTGCAATAAATGCTGTTGTTTGTCACAAAAATTCCAATCTCTATCAAAGTATTTAAAATAACACATCAGATGTAATGCAGTCACTATCCCCAAGCCCAGGTCCAGGCAAACACTGTTTACCAAACCTCCCACCCACCTCCCTCTAACGCATCATGCCAGGTGTTTAGATTTTCTTACCTGGTGAAGCAAATTATACTGACCTCAGCCCCCTCAGACCTCAGCTGATGCCATTTCCACCTGTAAAAGGCTGATAATCCAGTGGCGCATATTAACCCTTGCTGTTTAGTCCTCTTGATTCAATGTTAGTAGTTTCTGAATCATGAGAAAACCACTTCAGTAGACAACCAATAGTCATTGTCCACATGACATAGGCAAAATGACCGGAAAAATGACCGTAGCAAGAAGTAAACAGAGAGGAGAAGGACTTGGCAAGGGATGGTCACATGAAAACAGGAAAGGGAAAAAGTGTATTTACAACATTTTTTTTTATCACAGCAATCGGTGAGGGGGCTGTGAGAGGGAGGAGTAGAAAGGATATTACTTTTTTTTTACCAGAGTTGGGCTTTAAGCCTGAAACTTTTCAATTTTCCATGTTCTTAGTTTTGATGCTGTAGGCTTTGACAAATAAGATTGTTTTGTAGTTGATGTTTAAGCAAAGGAAGAAAAATATGTGCCTAAGACTAATTAGACAGATCTGCAACGTATGTTTGGCTGCGTTATGCACATTTGGAGGAAGCTAGAAGCGTAGATTGGGTACGGCAGATTTTAGCAATGCATGTCATTATACCGCATATCTGTGATCATCAATCTCATAACCTGCCTGTAAGATCTACAGTAAGCTTGGTACTCAACACACATAACAAATTAGTGTAATCTGTCTTTTCCTTAAATGGCAACTTGCTGTAAGACCCAATTTCATAATTTTAATTGTATGTGATGACTAATTTACCCTGTCTTTTTCTGTGGTGCAGTAATATATAAATGTAGCTATCAAGCCAGGCACAAGCTGCAGGAAGCTTTATCTTTAGAGGAGAAAAATAACTGCAATGATAAAACCAAATAGCTATTTTAAAGGATTTCTGTGTTTTGAACATTTCAGTAAGTACTAGAGGAGTACAAGGGTTACAATCACTGAGTTTATCTATCTGTTCTTTAAAATATTTTTTTTTAAAACAAAGTTTAGAAATGAAAAAATATTCCTTTGACCTGTAGAAGGAAATAAACCCTGTCTATGTCAGTTCCATATTTAAGTTGACAAAATACATGGCCATCAAATTTAAACATAAGAAATACAGTAAATAAAAAAAAAAAAAAGACACCTGCCTCCTTGGATCCCTAAACCCACCATTGATCCAGAGGAAGGCAAACAAATCTTTAGAAAAATAATGGTTTAACCACTTAAGCCCCGGAGGATTTGGCTGCTAAACGACCAGGGGGTATTTTGCGATTCGGCACTGCGTGATTTTAACAGACAATTGCGCGGTCGTGCGACGCTGTACCTAAATGAATTTGGCGTCCTTTTTTTCCCACAAACAGAGCTTTCTTTTGGTGGTATTTGATCACCTGTGCAATTTTTTGATCACGCGCTATAAACAAAAAAAGAGCGTAAATTTTGCAAAAATAGCAATATTTTTCACATTTTTTTATATGAAATTCCCCCCAAAAAAATGTAAAAATCAAAATTTTTTAACATTTTCGGCCAATTTGTTTTATGCTACATATGTTTGGTAAAAAAAAATCGCAAAAAGCGTATTTTGATTGGTTTGCGCAAAAGTTATCGCGTTTACTAACAAAGGGAAAATTTTTGTCATTTTTGTTGTTTTTTTTTAACGCGCAATGGCGGCGATCTGCGATTTTTTTTGCGGTACTGCGACATTGCGGCGGACAGATCGGACCCTTGACTGACATTTTTGACACTTTTGGGGTTACCAGTGATATTTCTACAGTAATCAGTGCTATACATATGCACTGTTACTGTAAAAATACACTGGCAGTGAAGGGGTTAACTTTTTTTGAAAGGGAGGGGCTATGTGTGTCCCTAGGGGCGTGCTTTCTACTGTGATTGGCTGTGGCTTCAGCTGTATAAACGGTGATCATCAATCATACACAGGGGAGAATGACAGGCAGCTTGTTTACACAAGCCGCCTGACTTTCGCCCTCTCCCCCGCCGATCGCAGAGTGACCGGCGGACATCGGGTCCGCCGGTCACACGCGCAGGGGGGTCTGTGACCACGCGGGAGCGCGCCTCCGGGGGCGCGCGCTCGCTCCCTAGACCCTCACAAGCAAGCGACGTAGACCTACGTCAGTTTGCCTGTGAGGGGCTGACCACCGACGTAGATAGTCGTGTGGCGGTCGGCAAGTGGCTAATTTTCTCCAACAGGTGAAAATTATTTTTTTCTTGTAAATATTATTAGCCATTTACAGTAGATTGTGTTCATTTAGAAACATCCATTCCAATTTTAAAATAACCTACTGAGTTGGATACAACCACATGGACAATTTATATAATATTACAAGGTTATCATATCCCCCTCTTCTTAAGGCAGAATACATTTATTCAGCTTATTTTCCTCTTTGATAAGTTCTTCTAAGACCCTTGTTAATATATTTCCCCCTTATGCACTATTCCTAGTCCTACAAAGTCTTTTTTGTGAACTGATATCCAAAACTGAACTGTATATTTAATGTAAGATGTTAATTATGCATTGTTTTAGGGCAAGAATATTCTATTTACTGCAAGCTCATTTAATACAAGCAAATTAGGTTGCTCTAGAAGGTTTTAGCATCTATTGTCAAAATGTAAAATCATATATTAATTTTTCACATTTTTCTTCAATTGTTTATAGCCTACTCATATTACTCTGAATGATCTTGAAAGTTTGTTAAATTACTTTGGGAAGATCCCCACACATTTACTTACTTGAATTCAGTGACACATTATCTCTATGCCTTGTAAGTAGGCACTGCTGTGTCACATATTTTACAGAGTCTGCCTTCTAAACTACATAAATTCTGAAAGGAGGAGTTTCAAGAGGTGAAGTTAGTACAGGGATCTCTGCTTAAAAGCAGGGTACTGTGGGATATGTAATCCTTAGCAGAGTTGTATAAAGTACTCGAAACCCATACTTGAGTAAAAGTACAAGTGCTCGATCAAAAAGTGACTTGAGTAGAAGTGGAAGTGCTCGATCAAAAAGTGACTTAAGTAGAAGTACTAAAGTATTCAACATTTTTTGTACTTAAGTATTGCAAGTAGTTTTTAAAAAAAATTTTGCTACTCAAGTATTGAAAGTAAAAGTACCAGTAGTTTTGAGAAAAAAATTGCTACTCAAGTACTGAAAGTAAAAGTACAAGTACTGTGTTATGTAGTTATTAAAGAAAGAAGTCAAAAGTTTGAACATCATATTGTTTTTTATTATTTCAAATGCAGCTTTTATTTATACATACAGTAGCTTTTATTTTCATATGCGCTGATAATACACATGTTTTGAGCTTCATGAAACCTGCCATCTACTGTTCTGGCAGTGGTATTTTTTATAATAGTAACGAGTAACTATGCAGCACAAAAAAAAAATATCGGAGTAGAAGTATTGAAATCATTGAAAAAATGTAGTGAAGTAAAAGTGGAAGTAGGAGAAAAAAATTCTACTCTAGAAAAGTACAGATACCGCCTTTCGGTACTTAAGTACAGTAGTGAAGTAGTTCTACTTAGTTACTATACATCTCTGATCCTTAGAAACTGAAAGTAAAAAGCAGAGGAGAAGCTGGAAAGCATGCTGGGAAACTAGGAAGTTGTGGAAAGAGATGGCCAGCAGTCAAGTAGAACTCACAAGAAGAATGGAGAGTTTCCAAGTAAGCTTATGTTGGATTGTCAAATATAACTATTGTTTGTATTGTTATTACAATGCCTATGTTATTTGTTGTAAAATGAAAGTGTATTTTGTGATCATAGATCCCCTTTAAGTGCAAAAGTTTACAATGATCAACCAAAAACCTTTGTCCTGTAGTTGACTAATCAAACAATGAATATAGGTCAGCTAAAATACACTTATATCTAGTATAAACCTTATTCTAATACATAGCTTTGTGTAATATTTTTAACACAGAAACGGTTCTTTGAATCTAAAACATTATATAATTGATAAACAAGTTATAAAGTAACACTACCCACACTGAACCTTTAGGGTATACAACTAACAACCTTAGACCATTCAGAGTATGAATCATTAATCACTGCTCTCAAAATCTGGTCTTTTAGCCAATTTTCTCTCCATTTACAGACTGAATTTTCAAGGACTAGAGACCACAACTCATATTACCCTCTGTGGGGAATTGTGTCAAACGCCTTAGCAAATTCCAAATATGCTGAATTTAAAGCCACTGTTTTTCTCAGTTTATATATCCATTATACAGTATATTAGAGCAACAATGAATTTAAAGTGTTACTAAATCCAGGGCCCTGCATTCATTATATCTGGTCTCCCACAGTACACAGGACATAGAAATGAAATTATGTTAGTAAATAGAAACTGCTAAAAACATTTTCTCATTAGCAGTATATAGCAGTCTGGTGACTTCTATCAGTGTCCAGCCAAGCACTGGTTAAGGTTTATAGGAGAAGTTTTCTGACTATCCTATGAGACTGCAAGACCCCTGACCCTCTGTAGAGCCCTGACCCCTCCCAAGAAAAAAAAAAAAACCTCTTTAGCAATACACACCAAACTGAGCATGTGCAGCCTGACTCCACTAATTCTGTGTTATCAGAAATATATTTGGGGACAGTGGCATGAGGGGAGAATCTGAGAAGACAGAATCAAACAGCCTTTTTACATGCACAAGATTTACCCCTTAGGTTCCACAGTATAACAAGCTTGCTTTACTGCATATACACAAGGATTTTACAGTTGTGGGCTTAGTAACACTTTAACTTATTCAATTCCTTTGAATAAGGAAATATGTATATAACTTTCTTTGTAAGTTACTTTACGTCTTACAATTAGGAAAAAAAAAGAGCAAGAGCATGCATATAATCCCTTGTATGATTCAAGTTCATCATGGGTGTGGCTACCACCAGCATTGACAGTTTTTGCTGAACAAAGACAAGCAGCAAGCAGCCACTCAACAGCTTAAGGCTTCATGTATACATAGCCTATTTGAATTGCCAGCTGTGGGAAAACGCAGAACGAGGCAAAATCGCGATGCAATAGACTTTTATGGAGTTGAGTTTAGGAGCTTTGGCAAAAAAAAAAAAAGCCAGAACCTCCTAAACTCAAGTTTGGGAGCGGTAGTGTACATCAAGTTTAGAGAATTTACTACTAGCATGGATAGATAATATGTCAGCCAGAGTCTTCTATACATCAGAAGTGGTGAACACACAAAGTCTCAGATGACAGTAAAACTGTTGGGGGGAGTTGGTTAGGGACAGCAGAGAAACCCCAGAAGCTTATTCTGGAACATGCAAACTCACAAGTCCTGGCAGCAATTACAGCATGTAATATATCTTTATCAAGGGAAAAAAAGAGGAAGTAAAAGTCAATATAGGCCTCATCTGTCATGATCAGCAGACATATAGGAAAGGGATACAGATACAGAAAAAAGTACTTTCCTCTCTTGAAGATGTCTCCTTCCTTATTCCCTCCAGAGTGTAAACAACTTAGAAGATAGATGATTTTTGTTAACAAAAAAAAGCTGACAATCTTGAAAACCATCAGCAACAGAATAACATGTGTATTATTGGACTTCCATAGAAATCTGAGGGTGAGTATCCTAAGTGTACATTTACACCGGGTGCAGTGAGACCACGTTGGGTGACAATTCCAGTGCAGTCTCACTACATCCCCAAAATGTCTCTGAAGTGGCTGGATCATACCATTACATTGCGGTCATGTGTGGGTGGTGTGCGCTAAAATAAAGTATGGCTGGCAATACTTTTTTCAAGTGCAGTGCAGGCACTGTACACTCGCCAATAGAACTTTATGAAATGTCACGTAGTGACATTTTTAGTAAAGTATTAAAAGAAAGTGAACAGTGTGATGCGTCAAGATCTGCGCATCAGCACCGCCTGCACTGCAATGCACCCCAGCTGCTTCATTTTTACACCTTTATTGAAAAATGACTGCAATGCTGCTGATGCTCATTTATCAAGGGCATTCACTGTTGAAAGAATACCAGCTAAACTCCTTCCCCAGGTGCCCTACCAAAGCCACTTCTAGCCAGACTACTGAACTTTAAAAACAGTGACCTGATTTTGCAAAAGGCCAGACAGAATGCACTATAACCCATGAGAATTCTGCTATTTCCATCTTTCCAGACCTCTCTACGAAGTTACAGAAACAGAAAAACACATTTATTGAAGCTAAATGCAAATTAAGTGAAAAGGATAAAAATCCCTCCTAATGATTTTCTCCCAAGCCTTCCTTTTCTAAAATAAATGTCTAGGCCTTACTCAAGTTTACCCATCTCGTTCCCTCTCCATTTTTTAGAGCATGTCCCAGCATTATGTTGTATTTTACTCATTCCTCCAGCAACAAAACAGATGTTATGACTCCTGATGATATCAATACTGGCAGAAGCATTGTTTTGTCATGACCCTGATGACGTCAGTTACGCACTGACGAAAAGCGTCGGGACGTAGGATCGTGATTGCGCTACTTCTTTACTTCCGGCTCCCGGTGGAACGCAGGTGGAAAGCGGAAGCGGCGTTC
The DNA here is from genome assembly GCF_965119305.1 of Pelophylax lessonae. Classification (NCBI taxonomy): domain Eukaryota; kingdom Metazoa; phylum Chordata; class Amphibia; order Anura; family Ranidae; genus Pelophylax; species Pelophylax lessonae. The sequence continues at coordinate 213,673,538 of NC_138770.1, forward strand.
CTACCCGGAGACCGCGGTTGTGTCCTTATGATATGCCCTTTGTTAACCTGTACCATGTAAGTGCATCCATTATCATTAAAATTATACCTATTTGTGCATACTTCACTATTTAAGTCCTCTTGTTCCTTTCTGGGCACAGTTCATGGGAGTCCATCCCAAGTCTCAGTGAGATCAAAGTAGGACCTGTCTGCATTATATCTGATGTGTTGCCTGTCCTGGTATTGGGTGTTCATAACTGTGGTGTCCTGTGTCTGCCTTCATTGACCCCATGTAACTTAAGGGGTCCATTTCATCTGGTAAGCCTTGAGTGCACACCGGGTGTCCCTGTGTATTTTGGTGGAGGTATATACTACTAATCAGGTGCAGCTATTATTGTCACCATCAAGATTAATATAGCTATTTGGACATTCATTGCTATTTTTATGGACTTATTTAATTATTGATCCATGTTTGCACTTTATGTTTAGTCCAATTTATTAAGGACTTATGATTGCACATGATTATCCACTTTTTTATTCGGTCTGTTGAATATTTATTTATTATTGCACTATAATATGCACTTTTGCCTTTATTTAAGGCCTTTATCTTGCACAAGTTTTGTTTTTGTTAAGCGCAACCTTTATCTAGTCATATTTAATTTTTTCACATTGTTTTGTTTGGCAAGAAATTAAAGTATGCAGGCAGAGAGGGGCAGGGAGAGGTGGGATTTTGTGGTTCAGCAGGCAAGGCTGTCAAATATGGTTGGAATTTCAGTACAACCAATACTTTTCTGTACTTTCAAAGTTTAGACATATGTAGTCACTGCATATACTTGATGAATATGATTTTTCTTTTGGCACAAACATACTTTAACCCCTAAATACCTCTGATCTTAGGTTAGCATCCATCTGCATAGTTCCCTGTGCAGAGAGAATATTAGTATCCCTGGCTCATATTAATGATTGGGATCCAAATTCCTTTTTATGCGTTCACCATGACAGCCATTTATGGGGATCACATGGGTTTGTTTATAAACAGAGGCACAGTAACAGTTGAAGATGGAAGACTGCAGCTGTCACAGTAAAATTCAGAGAGCGTAAAAAATATATGAACTAAAAGTTTTCAAAAAGCGATTAGAAACCTTTTCAAAATGTTATTCTCATTTGTCACTTTATAATAGCAACTACTTATTAAAACAGTGTGCCAAATAAAACAACTTGTTTAGGCAGGCAAAAAGTCACAATAACTGATTCATAATGCAATGCCATAACTTAGTAAGTACAAATCAAAAAAAAAATTGGTCATGAAGGGGTTGAAGTTTGATCTGTAGACGCATAGAGAAGTATAGATCTGTATAAATGGATGTGCTATGACAACATTTTCACACTTCTTTTACATCAATGGTTGTATCTCGAAAACCTAAAATATCTCAGTTTATGATTAACCACTTAAGCCCCGGAAGATTTTACCCCCTTCCTGACCAGGGGGTATTTTGCGATTCGGCACTGCGTGACTTTAACAGACAATTGCGCGGTCGTGCGAAGCTGTACCTAAACGAATTTGACGTCCTTTTTTTCCCACAAACAGAGCTTTCTTTTGGTGGTATTTGATCACCTGTGCGATTTTTTGATCACGCGCTATAAACAAAAAAAGAGCGTCAATTTTGCAAAAATAACAATATTTTTCACATTTTTTTATATGAAATTCCCCCCCAAAAAAAAGTAAAAATCAAAATTTTTTTAAATTTTCGGCCAATTTGTTTTATGCTACATATGTTTGGTAAAAAAAATTGCAAAAAGCGTATTTTGATTGGTTTGCGCAAAAGTTATCGCGTTTACTAACAAAGGGAAAGATTTTTGTCATTTTTGTTGTTTTTTTTTAACGCATAATGGCGGCGATCTGCGATTTTTTTTGCGGTACTGCGACATTGGGGCGGACAGATCGGACCCTTGACTGACATTTGTGACACTTTTGGGGTTACCAGTGACATTTCTACAGTAATCAGTGCTATACATATGCACTGTTACTGTAAAAATACACTGGTTGTGAAGGGGTTAACTTTATTTGGGAGGGAGGGGCTGTGTGTATCCCTAGGGGCGTGCTTTCTACTGTGATTGGCTGTGGCTTGAGCTGTAAGGACACTGATCAATGGATCTACATACTAGATCCGTTTGATCAGTGTCTTTACAGCGAGGAGAATGACAGGTGGCTTGTTTACACAAGCTGCCTGCCTTTCTCCCTCTCCCCCGCCGATCGTCGAGTGACCGGCGGACATCGGGTCCACTGGTCACACGCGCGGGGGGGTCCGTGACCACGCGGGAGCGGGAGCGCGCCTCGGGGGGCGCGCGCTCGCTCCCTAGACCCTCACAAGCTAGTGACGTAGCCCTACGTCACTTTGCCTGTGAGGGGCTGACTGCCGACATAGATCGGCGTTAGGCAGTCGGCAAGTGGTTAAAGGGTAAATCTAAAAGTAGGCTAACATATTTACTAAGTACTTCTAACCTTTAAATCTGATTGGCTGCAAGGAGGAATGGCTCTAGTTTTGCTCCATTTTTCAGTGTTTTGTATATCAGTTACATAGAGGGAGAGATTTGTGTCAACTCAATAAATTCATATGATTTGTTTTCCAGTAATAGTTTAGCTTCACTTCATTAGAAATCTGCTAGAACACAAATGTAGATTCCATATCGTTTGACATTGCACTACTGCATCCAGAATAGCTCTTTAACATACATTTCTATCTGTTTGGATTGATAATGCTGCAGGAAAACTGTTTCTAAATCTAGCACACCTACAGTATGTATAATGCAATGTATTATCAGGGAAGAAGTCCCAGTGCAAGGTAAATAGACCAGGGTTAGAGTGCATGCTTGAAGATACAATTTTATTGCTTATCATTACTTTAACAACACACTACAAGACATGGCTTATTTGATGCACTATAGTTTCAGCACGTTTTATGGTACTGGCTGTTGTTATGGAATACTGAAGTCATTCTCAAATGCCATTCTTCATGGTTGAGTTGGCAGCCCAGTCTAAGAAAATCCACAAAAAGCAGAGATAAAGAGGAATCAGAAAAAAAAATCTCAGCATTTCTTCAGACTAGAAACAATAAAATGTATTTAACAATACAAAGATATATAGCTGAACAAGCATGGCAGAAATGCAAAATGTCCTTTGATGCGTCCGGACACAGCGGGCCTGAAACACTTAAGATTGATAAGTAGAGAAATCAATGGCAAGCATGTTTTCTGTGGATTGCATCTTAAAGAGTATTGATAGCCAATGCTTTTTTAAAGGGTTTTTATTGCGATCTGGGCCTCCTTATGGGAGAATCACACTCTTTAACAATTATCCCCATGACAGAAAATGTTGACAAATTCAAAATTTTGAGTTTCCATTGGAACAGAAGGTGAGCAAAAACCTACATTTAAAAGAAATCTTTACATTTCCTTAATTTTGTAGCGATTTCCTATTACTTCCTTTTGAATCTAGGCAACAGTCTGGGCCATGCATACACTTTAAATTTCATAATAAATGTAACTCCTACCTAATTTTTTGCATAATAATGAATCTAAAATTAGCAATTTTGCATTTTAGTTTAGTGTTTATGTGAGGAAAATACCAGCATATAGGAGACTTATGGGGAAAAATGCTACAGTAAAAGAAACAATAGGGATCTTACTGCCTAAAATATCAGCAGATACAGATTATCTTAACATTTGCACATGCAATTCTGTACAGAGCATTCTGGGATTGGATAAAGAAAAAGCAATGTATTGATGACTACTATCTGCCTTCTATTATGTGATAAGGGAAGGAGGTATGCATGTTCTCCTCTACCAGATGGTCAAGAAATTAAAGTTGCTGGCCATAGTTCTGATGCATCAAGCAATTCCAACCCAGCACTTCAGGTGCTAGATGGCCGAAAATGTGCAGCCACAAACTCTGCATCAGATTAGTTTATTGAGGAAGGAAGCAAGTTCACCCTCCCAAATCACCCATACCTGATACTAAATGGCACCAAGGCCAGGAGGAAGTTCTAGCATAACGTCAGTTTAGTTACAACTCTCCGATGAATATAAAAGAGATCTGAAGGACTATGTCACCTATTTACAAGGGATCCTTGAAGGATTTAAAGACTATAATACCAGAATTTGCCAATCAATAATCCCCCATCTACCCCATACTGACACTAGCTTGGGCACATCCAGAATACACCCTTTTCTTGGGAACCCTATGAATGTGCTTCCCTAAAGGCTTAAAGTGTAAATATACCCAAAACTTTTTTTTTTTTTTAAAGTTTTGGATAAAATGAGGAATGGTTAGGTTCCTTGGAAGCACTGCCCTAGGGGGGTTTATAATAGTAGCTTAGTTTCTAGTTCAACATCAATCATCGGCCAGGAGAATTAACTTATCTTATGTAATATCCTTAACCCCTTGCCGACTGTGCACTGTACATTTACGTTGGCAAAGTGGCTCTCCCAGGCAGAATCACGATAATAAACGTCATCTGCATGGGTGGAGCTAGGGGGCAAGCGCGCGGCTCTCGTCCCCGATCGTCAGCGGGGAAGCCAGGGCGGGTGTCAGGCAGCTCAGATTGCCGCCTAACACTGGCAATCTCCCCCCACTGACAGAGAAGGACAGATGGCTGATGTAAACACAGCCATCCGTCCTTCTCCCTCGGATGATCACAGAGGCTATGCGATCCTGCTATATAGGATTGCATGTCTCTGTATTCATCTCACAAGCCCAACCCCCCCACAGTTAGAATCACTCCCCTAGGCTTACATTTAACCCCTTGATCACCTATACTGTTAACCCCTTCCCTGCCAGTGCCATTATTACAGTAACAGTGCATATTTTTAGCACTGATTACTGTAGTAATGTCACTGGTCCCCCCCAAAAGTGTAAAAAATGTCAGTTAGAGGTCGGATCTGCCGCAATGTCTTTTTTTGTTTATAGTGCAAAAAATAAAAAATAAAAATCGTACAGATGATCAAAAACCAAAAGAAAGCTCTATTTGTGGGAAAAAAAGGAAGTCAATTTTTTTTAGGTACAGCACCGCACGACCGCGCAATTGTCCGTTAAAAAGTAACACAGTGCGGAATCGCAAAATAGGGCCTGGTCATTAAGGGGGGAAATCCTCCAGTCTGAAAGCGGTTAAAGGATAAGTTCACATTTTGGAGAATGTTACCATGTTACACCCATATTTAGGGTGTAACGTTTACCAAGCTCCAGGTCTTCAAATCCCCCCCCCCCTCCCCGTGGCAGCTGGCAGGGATTCCTCTGTCCCACTGTCACGTTTCATAAACTGCACAGCGGGGCGGGGCTACACCCACACTCTGGGGCCCTCACTCACAGCAATCTGTGAATAAATGAACTACAAGTCTCATCTCCCATCACGGCAGATGGCTTGTAGTTCTCAATGAACTGCAAGGGTCTGATGACTTCCTCCAGCTTTGTAACTGTCTACCCATATGGAAGTACAGGCAAGCAAGCAGGAAGCAGTGTTTGCAGGAGCCTTACATTGCAAACATGATCTACTGATCCTGGGTGCAATGCTTTGCAGATTAAAAAAAAAAGTGCATATTTATTTTCCTGCAAAAATATGTGCATTTATTTATTTATTTTTTCCTTATAGTAAACTATGCCTTTTAGCATACCAAGTTACAGTGTTAAATGCCCTACAGCCATGATTTGCAGGAAGCCCTGGTTTCACAATTATAACATTGAATACTTGTAGCAATAACTCCCCTAAGGGAGGCCTGACACTGAGGGGTGCGGACACCATTTAATACTTTGCAATCTGAGTGTCAGTATTTGAAAATGCAGAGCTATTATTAGCTAACTCAAGTGGATAGTGAGATGAGATAACTTGTACGAGTATGCTTTGGATACCCTGGAGCACATACTCAATGTATCTATTAAATATGAACTATGTCAAAGATGTGCGTTCTGATGTTAATTTACGGCATTCGGAATTCTGAATACTTTGCAGACCAAGCATATGTCATTGGGAAAGAGGAATGCACAGGGGGTAATTCAACTCTGTACATGGATTACTGTTCAGAACATTCAACCAGAACAGAAAAACCTAAGAACATTCGATTTTGCATGATTCTTACTCACAACAGCTGGGTAATTTGCAAAGAATGAATGCACATGCATATTTGCAGGATAGATAGCTATGCAATTTTTTCTAAAATAGTCCCTAAGTGTGTACCATTACCATAACTTTTTTAGTGGTTTGAAATGTTTTTTGCAGATATAGTAGTAAGGCAAGACATCCTGAAATTATTGATTTCTTCCTGAAGTTTTTTTTTTTTATCTTTATAGTGAACATAATGTAAATCACATCTATTGATAACTGCATTTGAAGGTTAGCTGTGGGTTATTCAAGAAGCAGCCATGCAAGCTCTGTGATTACTTACATAGGTAGGCGTTAAATAAGACTCAATTGCCCAATTACTTTACAGTTTATTTCTGCATGCCTTGAGATTTCTACCTGCTGGGTCTTGAATATTGTTTAGTTATATCTGAATGGAAATATTTTCTGTGAACATAATTAGCATGACCCTTTGTTTCCTTTAATTTACACTCAAAACAGCAATCCATTACTGTATTGTGTTGCTGCTTTCACAGCAGAGGGTAATACACAACTGAATTATGATTTAGAGTAATTATAATTAAGAAAGTACTTAAGGCATAGCTTTATATGTATCATAAAACTGTTGCATGTAAGTGAAAGTAAGATCAAACTATGTTGAGTTTCAAGAGCCACCATCTTATCATGGTCTCATAGTCCCCTTGCTTACAACCAGAGACTGGTTAACTGGTCAATTACTTCACATTTTAATTGGGCCTCTCATATTATGAGAAGTCAATAGGGATACAAAAATAAGAAAAAATTAGAAACGTGTAATTGATTTTTCACAAATGTGATATTCTAAAATATTCTGCATTCATTTTTTGTCATTTGGGGAACATTCAGTGATGCACTGCCTGAAGCTGCACACTCTTTCACAGAAGCATGGAAAAGCATGCTCTTACATAATGGCTTAATCTTCAGAAATTTTATTGAAGACAGGTCTGCACTGACCTTCTACCTCTACCTAGTGGTAATTCTTTGGATCCATTGCATGCACAGTCTCTGACTCTAGGTTTTGTCCTTGGTCATCAGAGCAAGGCTGCATTAGGACTGGTCGAAAAGCCGCAAAGGAGGGAGATTCTAGGAGACAGGCAGGTACTCTAAGAGAGCTGGACAGGATGGTAGAAGGTCCTTAACTCATCACCAGGACCAGTATCTGCTCCTTTGTGCAAGGGGAAACAGGATGAGCACTGCCAGAGCCCTACAAAATGACCTCAAGCAGGCCACTGGTGTGAACATCTCTGACCAAACCTTAAGAAACAGACTTCATGAGGGTGGCCTGAGGGCCTAAAGGCCTCTAGTGGGCCCTGTGCTCACTGCCCGGCACCATGGAGCTCGATTGGCATTTGCCATTGAACACCAGAATTAGCAAGTCCACCACTGGCGCCCTCCGTTTTTCACAGATGAGAGCAGGTTCACCCTAAGCACATGTGACAGACGTGAAAGGGTCTGGAGAAGCCACGGAGAACGTTATGCTGCCTGTAACATCGTTCAGCATGACTGAATTATTAGTGGGTCAGTAATGGTCTGGGGTGGAATATCATGGAGGGACGCACAGACCTCCACAGGCTAGACAATGGCACCCTGACTGCCTTTAGGTATCGGGATGAAATTCTTGGACCCATTGTCAGACCCTACGCTGGTACAGTGGGTCCTGGGTTCCTCCTGGTGCACGACAATGCCCGGCCTCATTTGGCAAGAGTATGCAGCCAGTTCCTGGAGGATAAGGGAATCAATACCATTGAATGGCCCCTATGCTAGGCTGACCTAAATCTAATAGAACACCTCTGGGATATTATGTTTTGGTCCATCCAACTCCGCCAGGTTGCACCTCAGTCTGTTCAGGAGCCCAGCGATGCCTTGGTTCAGATCTTCAAGAAAATATCCCAGGACACCATCCGTCTTTTCATTAGGAGTGTGCCCCAAAGTTGTCAGGCATGCATACAAGCCCATGGGGGCCATACAAACTACTGAGTACCATTTTGAGTTACTGTAATTAAATTTCAGCAAAATGGACTAGCCTGCTGCATCATTTTTTAAATTTGATTTTCGGGCTCTCTTGACTTTAGCCTTCTGTAGGGTGATAATTTTAATTTCCATCAAACAATGTGGCATCCTTTTGTTCCTAACACATTACCAAGTCCATATCAGTATAGATATCCAGCATGATATTTTTCCCCATTGAGATCTGATGTGTTTTTAAAGTGTTCCTTTAATTTCTTTTTGAGCAGTATATATACAGAACATTTAAAGCTTCACATAGTTACATTACTTTTCTATTGTTTGTTTCCCTATTAGCTTTTAAAGGGTGAAAATAAGTTCACAGAATTATTTTTTGGCAGCTAGGTTCTTAACAACTGAGTGTTAGATTATGGTAGAACAAACATTTAAAATATGTCGTTAGCAACTTTTATTCACAAGAACAATTTTCTTTGGTTATCATTACAATTTGAAATTAACATTTCAAGTACAGTTCATCAAAATAAAAGTTCATATAGTAGTGAGATGATAGTTTTTACAGAAAAAGATAAAAAAAAGCCAATAAACTTTGTCAGATGGGGGTCTTTAGTACTTATGAAGCAGGACTGGGAGGGTTTGGAAAACATCTGAACATGTGAACACCATACACAGCAGGTTTCTAGAAGATGATTTATAGTCATGAAAATTGTAGTGACTTTAGGGCTGTCCATGGAAAGGCTTTTCTTTATGTAGATAGGCTTCTTCTTAGATTTGGACTGAGGAGTCTCCTCAATGGGCACTGAAATGTCTACAATGACAGCAAAGTTCCTAAATATTTCTTTCAGGCTGATAATAACTTTATGGGATGAAATGTAACCATGATTACTTTGCTGTGATCCAGACACAAAAGAACCATAGGAGGAGCAAAGAATCAAAGGAACCACCCTACAATCACAAAAGCATGCAGAAAAAGTTGTGACTTGAGAAAAGTGCAAACTTTCTTTGAGCCTTATTTTATAGCAAAATGAGTGGTTTCACATTTGTTAAATTTTACAGAAATTGTCTTCTAATTTTGTCCTGCAGCACTGCAATAAGAAATAAGCAAGTCGTTTTAAAAACGCCAGATTTCCCCATATTCTGCACTTATCGTTTAGATCATGCTTGTTTGGACAATGAACGAGGATAGAATTACATGTATTGACTACCTGAAAAAAAAAAACTATGTGGATCTAAATAAAGATATTAAAATACATACTTCTACTTCTTTTCATGACTTTTTATTTAATCAAGGAATTGCCAAAAGTAGGGGAACAAACAGAAAATGTATGGTCCGAACAAATATAGCTGGAAACCTTTAAATCAACTGTACTTCTAGAGGTTCTGTTAGGATACCAATTGTTAGTGCACCATCTGGGATGACCACATATACAACTACACAGAAAACACCAGACTCCAACCCAAACATAAACAACACTTTCTATAAAATTTGATGAAAACACACATGGAGAGGAAAACTGTCTAAATACAAAATGGCAGGAGAAGTAGTGCTCGGACAGACCAGATACAGTTGAACATAGCTTCAAAGCAAATCGGGCACTTGGGCAAAATGTTGCAGCAATAGGAATGAAGAGGGCTGGAGCTAATTAACCATCCAGTAGCCAGCATCAGGTGATGACCAATCAACAAGTCCGTGGGCTAATGAGAGACACCCACTGGTAAGTACTGAAACTGCACCATTATAATCAGGCCTCCACAGTGCCCCCAGCAATATGCATATTTCCAACACATTCCTTCCTCCACTTTGCTAACTGAAATTTTGCTCATTTAAGGAAGTTTTTGATTATTTTGTGTTACTAAATCCTGAAAATCTTGCAAAGGCACTGAAGACATGTAACTAGCCTTTTTGATACAGAAATCTTTTGCTTTCTTTCCAATTGCTAGGAGATTATTGGTAAAAGTGTGAAATGGTAAATATGCTTAAAAAATGGATTAGGAGTCCATCTCTCCTATATTCCTTATATTCTCATCAGCTACCCCTCCTATTATGGTTTGTGATTTTCAAGGTCAATCCTGCTTTTGTCTACAGTTTATGATTTTCTGGTATAGTCAAATATTAGAAAATGTCCCTAAATGACCAGGGAAAATATTCCTGGCTTGTAATAAATCTTAAAGCTATTAAAGCTTAACTCCAAGCACAAAAAAACTTTAATTCAAATACATTTAATAGCCAAAGGATACAAATCCACGTTGTGTGGAGCAGTAGTGACTGATCTTTATTACAGGAAGCTACTACACAAGGTCAAAGTTGCATGCTGTATTGCAGAACAGATCTTTAAATAATACACAAAGCAAACTATGATTCAAGTAACAATACATTGCCTCTTGTACTTAGACAATATTTGCTTATCCAGGAGTTAGAGGATTTAGACAAGTGATTTAACACTGGCAGGGGTGCTTGAAATGAACAGCTTTTATTCATTTATTTAAAATCCTTTTCCCAAAGAAAAAAAAAACTGTTGCTGCTCCTTAACCACTTAAACCCCGGAAGATTTTACCCCCATTCCGACCAGGGGGTATTTTGTGATTCGGCACTGCTTGACTTTAACGGATAATTGCGCGGTCGTGCGACGCTGTACCTAAACGAATTTGACGTCCTTTTTTTCCCACAAACAGAGCTTTCTTTTGGTGGTATTTGATCACCTGTGCGATTTTTTGATCACGCGCTATAAACAAAAAAAGAGCGTCAATTTTGCAAAAATAGCAATATTTTTCACATTTTTTTATATGAAATTCCCCCAAAAAAAATGTAAAAATCAAAATTTTTTAAAATTTTCGGCCAATTTGTTTTATGCTACCTATGTTTGGTAAAAAAAATCGCAAAAAGCGTATTTTGATTGGTTTGCGCAAAAGTTATTGCGTTTACTAACAAAGGGAAAGATTTTTGTCATTTTTATTGTTTTTTTTTTAACGCGTAATGGCGGCGATCTGCGATTTTTTTTGCGGTACTGCGACATTGCGGCGGACAGATCGGACCCTTGACTGACATTTTTGACACTTTTGGGGTTACCAGTGACATTTCTACAGTAATCAGTGCTATACATATGCACTGTTACTGTAAAAATACACTGGTAGTGAAGGGGTTAACTTTATTTGGGAGGGAGGGGCTGTGTGTGTCCCTAGGGGCGTGCTTTCTACTGTGATTGGCTGTGGCTTCAGCTGTAAGGACACTGATCAACGGATCTACATACTAGATCCGAGTGATCAGTGTCTTAACAGCGAGGAGAATGACAGGCAGCTTGTTTACACAAGCTGCCTGACATTCTCCCTCTCCCCCGCCGATCGCCGAGTGGCCGGCGGACATCGGGTCCGCTGGTCACACGCGCGGGGGGGTCCGTGACCACGCGGGAGCGGGAGCGCGCCTCCGGGGGCGCGCGCTCGCTCCCTAGACCCTCACAAGCAAGCAACGTAGCCCTACGTTAGTTTGCCTGTGAGGGGCTGACCGCCGACGTAGATAGTCGTGCGGCGGTCGGCAAGTGGTTAAAGTAACCATAAATGATCACCTCGTAAAACAATTCATTCAGTTTCAATAGAAATGATAGGCAAAGCTTTTGTGTATAGATAAAAAAAAAAAATGATAAATACCTTTTTTCCCTTTTTTTTTATAAGTAATCACATTTCCTCTGTTCTCTCTGTTCTGAGCTGCATAAGACCTGGGGGGAGGAGAAGCAACAGTACACTAAGCTTTCCAGTGAATGGCTGTGCAGGGGGGTGTCAGGACAAGTCTGATTATTGGAGGAGCAGGCTGAGTTCCCAGCATAGCTAAAGAACTGACCATAGTGTGTTCTCCTGCTTAGTGTGGTCAGTTAATATTAGGAAAGTAGAGAACTTTCAGGAAAACCAGGGATTTCACACAAAGGAAGCAATACAAAGAGAACAGGATACTTTTCCATACAAGTACATGGTACAGTAGGCACATATCACGTATATGAAACATTGGGGTAAGAAACACTTGAAAAGTGTTAACTTGAGTTCAGCTTTAATTTGCTAGTCAAGTTCATCTAATTGCTAGTGCCTCTAACACTACACTTTTCCCAGATTGACAATGCTGCTGTCCAAGTGTGGCTCTGTTTCTCCTTCATCCAGAGTGGAGACACCTTAAGACAGAAAATGTGTAACTGGCAGGTCCACCAGGTGACAAAAAGGGGAAAAAAAGGCTAAAAAAAAAAAAAGAAAAAAATGCAGCCACCATATTTAGTAATTGGTAAGCTGCAATCTATTATATGTTTGCTTTTGTGTTTAATAGTGCTTTAACTTCATAATTGTAATAAATATTTTAAAAAAAAGAAAACATTACATTCCAAATGTTGAGTACATTCAGTTTTTTTTTTCAGAACATATGTGAAGGTAAAATTGGATTGCTGCATCTGTTTAAAAGAAATATTACCAAACATTTTCCTAAAGCACTACCAGTGGGTGTTACATGTTAGTGCCATATTAAAATGACACACTCCATATGGTAGGGTCGCAGCTCCTCCACACTGAACAGTGTTCACATAATGGTACTAAGACACTATCGGGGCAGTCTTTTTTATGCATGCTCCATCAACAAGCTTGCCAGACAGAGCTGGTTAGCAGATCTTATATAGATCAAACAGTCATGTTATTAAGAAAACATTTAAAGAAGTAAAACTTGGCATACTCCCATGATGCTGACACCTCATGTTACAGGCCTCATGCTTAAGATATAGATCAGCCATAGAGGATAAGGGCAAACACACCAATATAGAATGTCCCCAACAAACACTATTGATATGTAATTGTTATAATATGTACTTATTTGTGGGTTTCATTTGCAATGTCTGGGGTGATACATAACTGGAGGAGATATGTCTGTCCTCAGATCCAAATAGCTTACAGTTATGTAACACATCAGGTGTGACCACATGGTAACACTGAACATTGTAGATGCATACTGCTATACACCCTTACATATTTTTAGCAAACATTTGCATAAAAAAAACTGGATTTTTGTTTCACATACAGTATATTGCAATACAATAATCCAAATGTTATTGCACTGGTAGATTTAAGAAAAGCTGCTGACACAAAACAATCTGGTGTGATTGCATATATTAAAACTTATAACAAGTTGGCCGCACTATAAAGAAAGAATAATGAAAAAAATGTGTATAGACATCAAATAAAATCATAAGAAACATCCAAATATTCTTAGTCCAGTAACAAATCCATAAGAAAAGTTTCCAAAAGGTGAAGAATTGCAGCAATTTCCGTGCTCAAATGTCAACCCAATTTGCGTAGTGACCATGGATGTGGTTAATACAGCAACAGGTGAAGCACCACAGTGCTCCTTCACCACATACTCAAAATGGCTGCTTACCAGAGAGAGGGGACTCTAAATTATAAAAGTCATAAGAACAGTGTAACAAGTTATCCCTCAGGGTAAAGGTCCTTAGTTCATGACGTCATTTTGGGTGAAGAAATTCTCTCATATGGAACAATGGTCAATTGCCCCCGATTACATCAATTCTGACGAAACGCATAAGGTGGAGTCCGCGCACGGGATGTCACAATGCCCGCAGACCCCACGAGGCTGTCAAATCTTTTTCCAGGATTGCTTTTTATCATATATATATATATATATATATATATATATATATATATATATATATATATATATATATATATATATATATATACGTTTTGCATTTTTGCATATATATATATATATATATATATATATATATATGCCTGTTTTCAACTATCTTAATGTAAGTAGTTGGTATTTTTATCTACAATACATTTTACATACAGTATCACACTATAGGAATGTTTCTATTTTCTACCCTTGTTATGTTGGATTGATTGACCATTGTTCCATATGAAAGAATTTCTTCACCCAAAAGGAAGCCATGAACTAAGGACCTTTACCCTGAGGGATACTCTGTTACACTGCACTTGTGACTCTTATAACTTAGAATCCACTCTCCCTGGTAAGCAGCCATTTTGAGTATATGGTGGAGGAGCACTGTGATTGTTCACCTGTTGCTGTGTTAACCACATCCACGGCCACTGCGCAAATTGGATTGACAATTGAGATCGGAAATTGCTGCAACTCTTCAGCTTTTTGAACTTTCACTTATGGATTTGTTACTGGACTGAGGTTATTTGGATGTTTCTTATGAGATTATTTGATGTGTATACACATTTTTTTCATTATTTTTTCTTTGTAGTGCAGCCAACTTTTTATAACGTTACATATATCGCCATACATGTCCAAGCTGGCCAACAGCATTGGTGATAAGGGTGTATAGCAGTGTGCAAAGGGTAATTCAGAATTTCCAGTGGAAATACATAACCAGATATAAAAAATAAATAAACAAAAGAATATATATATATATATATATATATATATATATATATATATATATATATATATATATATATATATATATATATATATATATATATATTATACTGTATATCACTCACAGAAACATACACATACAAGCACAATAAATAGTACTTATATAACACATAGAGAAACATTATGCACTATGAATGTTTATCTGAAATGACACAACATTCCAGTCTTGAAAAAGATGTACTGTATATTAAACCATTTATAAATAATTCTGCCAGTTACATAAGTTACTTAAGCATTTATAAGCGTTAGCTTTCAACAACGTAAATCTACAAAGGTGCTTTTGAAGCAATTAAGTACTTGCCAGGTGCATTTACATATGTATTTCTTACATTTTAGAGTGTCTTGCTTATACACAGTAATAGTGTGATTTCATTATAATAAAGATTGCAGGATAAAAGAGCACTTGTAGTCTAAGGTAGTATTATTTATTGCAAACCCCAGAGAAGTATAAAGCACAATATAAAAATAATGAAATCACTTATCATATTTTCCTTTTCCTGAATTCCATCTGCTCCCAATGTAGTGCCTTGTTCATTTGCTCAGCTGGTGTTCACTCTGCAGTGTTCTCACATTAATTTAGAGACTGCTGGGAAAGAAAAGTAGCAATGGTGGTGGAGGACTGGAAGGGCCAATAAAATATGGATCTTATTTTTATATTGGTCTAAAGAGGAAAAAGGAAATACATTGCACTTTCATTCAATTAGTGAGTTGTAACACACATGAATCTTTCCGAAAGATTGACTCCTTGTCAGAGGATAACCTTTGTTCCAATTTTCTTATATTGTTAAAAGATGGAAGAATCCGAATCCGAAGAGTCAACCAAAACAAGATTGAAAACCTAAAGTTGCCACTAATGATATGTTAATAAAAAGTATATTTCTTTTTAATTAGTCAGCTTCCTACAGTACCCATTAGGATAAATGTACACTGAGCCCATGTGCATCAAATCCTGGCCTTTTCAGGCACCCAGGAGGCCTTGTCACCCATTAAAATCTATAACAGGTTGAAATGTGCAGCAGCTAGACACAGCTGGACGCCATGTAGAGTGGTACTCAGGGATATGCCCCTCAATGTATATGGCCCAGCTGCTGCAAACTTCATACTGTGAAGGTTTTGACAAACCGCTGCCAGAAACAGTGGGATTTGACACACATGGGCCAAACGCCTATTGTGCGTGAGCTATCAGTAAAGTCAAGGGCATTTTACACAGACACTGTCACTTTTGGCTAAAGTGGGAAAAGTGACAATGTCTTTTTAAGGAAGCATAGAAAAGGTCTGTAGGAGCTAGGGGAAGGGGTGGGGTTACAATGGAACTGTTGTATCATCATATCCTTATTAAAATCTGGATTTTAAGAATATTCAAACCCAAGTACAAAAATCTAATATATCACAGCTTACCAATCCTTAGATGTGGTGACTAGATTTGTTTTCCTTTTTAGGCTTTTTTAACATGATTTTCCTGCTAATAAGTGTTTGATGGGTTTAGGCTTTCATTTGCTAGTCACCTATGTAAAATCTACTAGGGATTTCTAAATCTACTAGAATTCTAGAAGTAGATTCTAATTCTATTCTTGCCACAGGTTGCTCAATTCTGCTGCCCAAGGGTGGATACATTGTTCCTCCACAGGTACAAAAAATGGGAGGCAGAAATAGTGACTTTAAAGTTGTTACCCCTCAAAAAATAATAAACAATACAAACTGCTAAAAATACCTATTTTTATTATATAACAGCTATCAGTAAAAAAAATAAAATCACAAATACAACATAAAAACACAGATTTTCGGCATTCAAATAGAGTATTTCCAACACCCCATACTGGCCAACCCAGCACTGATAAATGTATTCAAATATAATATAGTATTTCGAAGCCAGAAGACCACGGCTCACTATAGGCGTACAATGGCAAGATGTAACGTATGTTGGCTATGGTTATAGTCATGACTCTATGTGTTTCACTTAATGATTCTTCAGGAGTGAGAGTCTGCAATAGTATTGCTATCAAAGGGTGCTGTCTGTCAGATGCCAGTGCGGGGAGTTGATGGAATCCCCAACATTGGAAGTGGCCGGAGGAGCGAGGTGGAACCAGCAGCACATATCAAACCTTCATTTTGTAATGGTGCTCATGCCAACAATATTTTAAAGATAATTGTCAGACATGTTTGATACAGTGTTTAGATGGAAAAAGCAGAGCAGTGAGCCTGGTTGTTGTCCACTATTGTGCCACCTGTAATAAAAAAAAAAAAATCTCCTGTTCCTTATGGTGTCTTGTCACCCGGTTGGGTCAGCCCCATTTACAGTGGAGAAGCCATGGTAGCCACCTTAGGACAGGAATTGCGTTACTGACTGGATCACTAGGTGAAAATAAAGGAAAAAAAGCTTAAAAAAAGAAACAGCCACCACATCTAAGAACTCATAAGCTGCAGTATATATTACAATATTTTTTTTGTTTTGTTTTATTTTTGGGTTTAGATATCCTTTAATTTTTACAGCCATCTACAAATTTTTATTCCAAGTGTAAATGTAATTGTGGATTTATCTCCGATTCACAGTAGGAACCTGTTGACACAAGCATAAAGAGGAATCTTAATCATTTTGTTTTTCTAGGAAATCCCTTTAAACACAGCCGACTACTGTATAATTCATAGGCACTGTTTTAAAGTCACCAGGAGAAAGACCTCAAATGACATTATGCCCTTGTAGCTGCAAGTGTAAATAAAAGCTGACAGATTGACCCGGCACTTCTATGACCAATGGCAATTATCTGGAACAAATAGAAGCAGGTATGAAGGGTTCTCTTTCTCATGTGTCATGTCAGAATTCTTCAAGCAATTCTTTTTTTTATTATCAGCTTTCCTTTGAAAGCTAACTCAGTAGATGTTCATCTTTCTCCCCTGTGTCTGGCTTATTAGCCAGGTCATCTTTAATGCATTTGGTTTGGCATTGTGCTTTGGTACATGTTGTTCTTAGCACATCTTGTAGGTGTTTTTGCACCTGTATATGTACTCTGATTTTAGACTATTTTCTGACAGTTATTTATTTTTTTTTTCCCTGCAGAGTGGCTATAGCTTGCAAGCTCTTCACAAGCTCTTAAAAGCAAGAAGGATTTTAAATGCTTCACTGCAAAGTTCTCCTTTTGTTAAGAGTAAAGAGCTGCAAAAAGCCAAGGCCGAGTTGACATTTGCATTGCTGAAAAGTGCAAATGGACTCTACCCGTTACATTTTAACACCACTTTTGCATTAAATAATACAGTAGCAAGCGTAGAGGGAAAACAGCACACAGCTTTTTAGTGTGAGATGTTTCCAGAGGGAAAAGAAAGGTTGTCGTTGTCAAAACGAAAAATTAGCTTGGTGCCCCAGGTGCAGAACTGAGTTTTAAAGCAGCATCCCATATTCATTAAATTGTATTAATACAGTATGTATAATGTTATGTGTTGGCTATTAGGGGGTATCATATTTTATTCATATTTTACTATCCACTTCAACATACAGGAACACTTGTGTGTGGCTTTTACATAGAAGGAGGATGTAGAGCGTTAAAGTGAAATGGCAGCCAGATTAGAAAAAAAAAAATATATATATATGTATACATATATATATATATATATATATATATATATATATATATATTTACAAAAATGTGGAAATGTAAGTGCTGCATCGCTGCTAAAATGGTCCAGTTACAACTTTATTTCAATAAACGTCAGGGTGACAATCCAAAAAGTAACCAACACATTTCATAGGTCCAGAAGCATCCCTTCATCAGGGCTTGATTGAAAGTGTTAATAGACTAGAAGAAAACTGTTATTTTTTTACAGTTTGATTGCAAGCACAGGCCTGGTCATCAGCTGATTTGGCCCCCTGACTTTCATTGGAGTAAAATATTATCTGGACCTCTTAGAAGTGATGTGGTACTTCAACTTCCATTTTAATTACATTACGCTCCAAGCCAAGGAGACTGTGGAGATCCTCTGAGGATGTAGAAGCTGCCTGCCCAGGAACCAGAACATTTACATCAACAGCAATACCAGTGAGATAACCCTACGGCTCCAGCACTGTTTTTCCACTCTCTTCAACCATGTTTTTGCTGTCTCTGTCCATACCAGGGAGCTTTCCCTTCACTTGATACCATGTCACCAGGACAGTCAACAGGCACCCAGACACTAATACTATTTTTATGGCGAAGATTGAAAACTTCAGTTGGGTTTGTTTTTAATACTGCCTAAGCCTTCTTTGAGGATTTTCCCCCTACCTTCCTGTCCATGATGAGTGTGACTGGAACCAAGAGTAAAGGAAGTATCTGAAGTTCCACTTTAGGCATATTAGCTGCTAAAGATAATTTAAATAGCTTAACTTTACATAGATTTAGCCCATTTATAGAGCCTGCTTTTGATCCACAGCCAAACAAAAACAGTCCAATCAATGACTTGAATGTTGCCTTCAACAACTGCCATGCTGACTGGTTGTTTTTCCAGAACAATGAAATCAGTTGTACTGTATTTAGATAGCAAGGGTAACTTGCCACAAATGTGTGGCAGTATTGAATTGTAAGTTTTGTTAACTTGCTGCACATTTTCACTGGCAAGTTGTACACTTGCAGAGTGCTTAAAGCACAAGTTCTAGTTGACACTTCTTCAATTTCTGGCAAAGTTGCAGTGGTGAGTCTACAGAAAGAGCTCTGCATGTCGACAGCATAAAAATTCATGACTATTGCACAACATAACTGAAACAGAACTTGCAGCAAACTTGCAGAATGTTTGCAAAGAAAGTTGATCCGGAGTTATGCAATGCGGGTGCAATTATGCAACAAACTTGTGAAGCCTGGTTAGTCCAGCATTAGCTTATCAAGTCATTTTTAAACTTACAGCCCCATTGCTTGCTATCTGGGGCAATCATGTGACAGGATATGGGTACAGTTTGAAGGGTAGCTAACAGAGTACAAATACCAATGAAATACTGTACACTGCAAATCACCGGACCATGCCACAAGCACTACATTTACAGCAGTATTACCTGCTAACCAGTTGATGCTGGCAACCTAGACAACTTACCAGCTCTGGCTTTTTTCATGTTTTGATGCTCTTTGCACTTCAGTTGCATCTGGTATGTTTAGTACATGATTATTTGCCAACTAGGGATGCAAGACCCTAGACAATTGTGGGGAGGCATGTTTGCTAAGTGACAGCTTAAAGCTTCACTAATGGTTAGCAGCTCCTGCTAGACACTGCAAGCATGCATGTTGGCAAACTGCAAAGAATTAAAAGCATGTCAAGATCATTTTTATACTTTGGGATCTTTTGTGGGATGTGCCTGAAAAATAACCAGAGGCAAAAATAGCAAAAAAGTCAGGATGACACCAATGATTTTGGTTTATTTCCGTTTTCACACTGTGCTTTTTATTGGGGAATGTTTACACATTTTCTTTTTGTCCAGACTATGGTGTTTATTAAAGTAGTAAAGAATATGCAGATTAGTCAATAAACTGAAGGTATGTTTACTAAGAGAAGATGTGTTTTATTATATATTTGCCATATGTTTACACTTCCTTTCCTTTGGCCTGTATAGAGGGATAAAGGAATTGTATGGAAAAAAGGACAACACATAAATACACACAAATACATGTAAAATAATCCATACAATCCAGTTTGCTATGCCCGTCTTTTTAAAAACAAAAACTTGTACACTTTACCCTAAGTTGATTTTTATATATGTAATGAGATTGCCTCTGTTTTGTTATTCTCTTTAACTATCCAGTAGCTTACTGTGGCCCACAATAAATGCTTAGGGGCCCCCATTCAGGCTGAGAAGGTCTGATAAGTTTAATACCGGTGACTAGTGAGAGTGCAGACTGGGGAGAGGTTTGTTCAGACCCAAAGCACACTGTAGAAATAGCAGGAATTAGCCCGGCCACCGCAAACTTCACCCGGTCCGAGTGCTTAGCAGATAAAAGCAGCCTCAGCTCAATTTGTCCAGGCCTCGCCCCCAACATGATTAAGCCCTGAGTGCAGCGTAAAATATGTTGGTCTGAATGAAACAAGCTAAGGCTGCTTTTACCTGCTTAGCCATCGAGGTGTGCAATAAATGCTGTAATACATGCTGTTCATACTCACTCAGTCACTATGAGATTAGTTTTCTGTATTCTGCAAAAAAACTGGTTGATCCTCCTGTTCTCTGTCTCCACCTTCTGTACATGTCCCCAATTCAGCTAGAGATTTTACAGCTCTGGCGGCAACTCTGCACATGCTAAGTTTTCAGTGAGTTTCTATGCTGAGCATTTCCTCCCTATCACATCTAAGCAGCCCATATGACTATAGAGTCCAACATGTGGCCATATACACAGTGGTAAATGACAGCCCACTCTCTCCCTCCTCCTCCATGACCAGTAGCCAACTAAACATAATGGGGGCAGGATAATACATATATGTTAATGGTGGCTTTGCCTTCCTCATATTCCAAGACACAAGCTGGAGAGGCATGACATAGTCTGTTACTGGCAGAAATCCAACAACATTATGTTATTTCCAAAAAATAATAAAGATTTGATTGCAAATATATATTTGTATTGTATTTAACCACTTAAGCCCTGGAAGATTTTACCCCCTTCCTGACCAGGGGGTATTTTGCGATTCGGCACTGCGTGACTTTAACGGACAATTGCGCAGTCGTGCAACGCTGTACCCAAACGAATTTGACGTCCTTTTTTTCCCCACAAACAGAGCTTTCTTTTGGTGGTATTTGATCATGCGCTATAAACAAAAAAGAGCGACAATTTTGCAAAAATAACAATATTTTTCACATTTTTTTATATGAAATTCCCCCTCCCCCAAAAAAAATGTAAAAATCTAAATGTTTTTAAATTTTTGACCAATAAGTTTTCTGCTACCTATGTTTGTTAAAAAAAATCACAATAAGCGTATTTTGATTGGTTTGCGCAAAAGTTATTGCGTTTACTAACTAAGGGAAAGATTTTTGTCATTTTGTTGGGTTTTTTTAACGTGTAATGGCGGCGATCTGTGATTTTTTTTGCGGAACTGCGACATTGCGGCGGACAGATCGGACCCTTGACTGACATTTTTTACACTTTTGGGGGTACCAGTGACATTACTACAGTAATCAGTGCTATACAAATGCACTGTTACTGTAAAAATGACACTGGGAGGGAAGGGGTTAAATTTATTGGAGAGGGAGGGGTTAAGTGTGTCCCTAGGGGCGTGTTTCTAACTGTCATTGGATGTGGCTATTGGTGTAATAGCACAGATCAACGGTCCTACATAGCAGGACCGAGTGATCTGTGTTTTTACACAGGGGAGAATGACAGGCGGCTTTGTTTACACTAGCCGCCTGCCTTTCTCCCTCTCTGCCCGACGATCGCGAGTGACCGGCGGACATCGGGTCCGCCGGTCACACGCACCAGCTTCGTCGGGTATGAGGGGGGGCTTTAGCGCGCCTCCGGCGGTGCGTGCTCGCCCCCTATTCACTCCCAGGCTAGTGACGTACCGGTACGTCACTTTGCCTGGGAGGGGCTGACCACCGCCGTATATAGTCGGACGGCAGTCGGCAAGTGGTTAAAACAGTTTATTGATTTTATTTATTTATTTTTGCTCTGTATTCCAAAGGCTGTTTTTTATTTTGAATATGTGACCAGCAGCAGAGGACTAGAGGCTCCTCCTGCTTATGTTTTCCTGCAGACAGGAAGGGACAAATCTGAGTCATGTGACATTTGTCTATCAATTAGGAAAATTACATTTTTTCTTTTATAATTACAGTGCCATCATCCACAAAAAGAAATAGAAGGGTGTGTTTAGTATCACTTTAAACAAATCTACCATGTATAAAACATAAATAAAATGAAAACAGGTGTCACGTATAAAGTGTAGGCACCTCGACGTGCACAGTTTCCAATGGACAAAGCTTTAACACCTCCTGGTTATGTTTGTGTTTGCCCTCTCATTTCCTCTAGCACAAATTCCTATAGGCCAGTTAGACAGCCATTTATAGTGATGAACCAGTCTGAATGTGTTAGAGGTGGGAGACAGCAGGCAAGCTTCGAAAATGTCAGGAATTTTCCCATCCTAACAGCCAACTATTCAAGCATAATGACCATACTTTGAGGCTGCTGAGCTAGGTTTCTCTAGGTGGCTTTATATGTGAAACCAGTTCTTTTCCATATGACAGAATGGCTTAAAAAGCAAATACATTTGCTGGGTTTATAATTATTTGGAATAGTGTTGCTTGACAAAAAAATTCTGAATTCATCATTTTATATACTGCATAAAATAGTAGTCAGTTCACCGAATATGATAAGATCTCTCCCACCTAACCTGGCAGAGAAAAAAAAAAAAAAAACCTGAGGAAAATTGTATTAGGAATAGAAAATGTTTCTGAGAAGTCTGTCAGTGCTGCACGGAATGTGTCTTCATTAGCATACATTTCCTGGACTCTGCAGTCCTATGGTCATTGCAGGCTTCATTTATCATCATTATGATACACACTGGGTAATCCCTACTGACTTCTACTATTTCATTTATTTACTCAGTTTCGACTATATGTCCATGTGGGAGTGAATCCATCTTACAGCATAAGTCTATGTACATAGGGGAACATATTACTCTCTCAAGGAGCGACATTGATGCCCTATACCCAGTGCAGCATAGAGGATGTGTCGCTATTAGATTACAGCTGTGTGCATATACAAAGGAGGACATAATGATCAAAAAGCAGCGACATATGATTGATGGATATATAGAATATCAATCTGATAAACATTTCTCCTGAGATCTACGCCAGCAGGAAAGAAATAGAATTGAAATTCAAATATGTGACCAGACCTGATAGGGATATGATAAGTAAATTAAGTTTCTGTACTATCCCATGGCACCACTGAGGAGTGCATGACAGAGGAATCTATATAAAGCCAGCAATCAACACACTCACAGTATCATTTGAATGTCACTGTCTTTAGCCCTGCAAGGATCTCAATTGCCTACAGACTAAATTAAAGTAGGATGACACATTCAAGTTCTTCCATTTACTATGCTACATATCATTGTACTGTAGATGGTGTAGCACTATGAATAGTTATTTTATTTTGTCTCCATGAAACTATAACCTCAATTATAAAAATACCACTATAATCAAAAGCAAAGGTAAAAAAGGGTTTGGCATATGTCCTAATGACAACACCACCACAAAAAAGGTGTTAATTATTTATTTTTTTAAATCATATCTTTTTAAAAAAAATTGCAATATGTTTATTGAATATCGTAAAACAAAGGACATACAGATAATAATTTAGCCTGCAAGGCGTAAATGAACAAGTACAATACAATTAATCCAAACCCTTCAGAGTGGTTTGTGTAATTATATTGAGACAGAGAGAGTAGAATTCAAACTAAACGTATTACCACAACAAGTAGCAAAAGCTTCTTACAACCTCTGAGCCTCTTGTTGTAGAAGGCCCAGGAGATCCAGGCTAGGGGAAGAAAGCATCACCAGGGCTCCTCCAACCCGGTGGGAGTCAGGCACGCCACCCCCATGAGATCAAACTGTGGAAGTAGAGACCCCATCAAGGGCGTCTGGAGAGCTGGAAGGCTTACCCCCCTCTGGCCCTCATCTAGAGCCACCAGTCTAGCTAATGTCAAAGCCAGGGCCGCTTGTATTGTACAGAGAGGGAGAAGAGAATTCAAAGAACCACTCTCGTGTCTACAAAAAACCTCATGTTTGGTTATCAAAATATAAGAAAATAAGAGGGGAAAAAAATTCCCCTTTGGAAGCAAGTGTTCAACCTTCTGAGCACTCCACATGGTAGCACGAGGAGCAGAAAAATGATTTCACAATTGGAGGAAAAAGAATTGATGAAGAGTGAAGAGAGAGATGAAGGGGGGGAGGGAGAAGCCAAGTGGCTTTTAGAGAAAGAAAAGTCAAAGAGCAAGGGGAGTAGGTCTGCCGGGAGGGTCCTTTTAGGGGAAAGGCATGCCTGGGTACAGGGGTACTCCAAAATAAAGTGTCCAAGGTTCCTAGACTGCTTCAATCCTTTGCAGTCTATCCTGAAGTTTAGCAACAAGTTGTTCCTGGGACATGATCCAGGAGACTTTCTGCTTTGTTGCTGATATTGAGACCGAGGGCTTCTTCCAGGCTCCGGCTTTAATAATTTTAGTTCCCAAAAACATAAAGGAGAATAAGATCTGAGTATGTTTAGGGTTTTATCCACCCTGTGGTTCAAGAGGGCTATAGTGAGATCCTGAGGAACAACAACCACAGTAACTTTCCGTATTAGGTGGCGATATTTGTTCCAATAGCCTCTAAGACAGGGGCAAGACCACCATGTGTGAAACATGGAGACAACTAGATAACACCCTCTGAAGCACAGGGGGAAAGCATCTGGGTAGATCCTGGCTAATCTGACGGGGACATAATACCATCTAGTGAGTATTTTAACATTTGTTTATATTAGAGATATGTTCATAATGCCTTTGTAGGAGCGTTGGAGTAACTGGAACCACTCGCCCGGGTCCCACTGTATATCCAAATCAGATTCCTAGGACTAAACATAGGATGGTTTATCTGCCTTGTCAGCCAGAGCAGACTAGATAGTAGAGATGCCTCCCCTCTGATCCACAATTTTGGAACACCATTGTTCATAGGTTGTAAGTTTGGGGGGGTCAGGTTTGTCTAGCCAGATAGAGTGCAGGAAGTGCAAAATCTGGGACAGTCTAAATTTCTCAATGGGGTGCATTTCAAGTTTACTCATACAGTATCCGAGAGAAATGGGACCCATTGAGTTAAAGAAGTGTCATATTCTGAAGAGTCCACCAAAGAAAGGCTTGTATATTCAAACCCGGGGGAAAGGAAGGGTTATTGAACAGGTGGGAGAGTGGTTTGGTACTAGAGATTAAAGAAGTTTGTTTAAATAGAGCATCACACAATGCCAGGTTTGGGACCCCTAGAGTATACTGTGGAGATCTGAGCTAGCTGCGCAGCCTGATAGTACAACCATAAATTGGGTAGGCTCAGCCCCCCTTGACTTTTCAGTCCGTAGAGGATGTCTTTAGGGCAGCGGTAACCCTTCCTCCCCCAGACAAATCGGATGATTTTCGATTGAAATTTAAGAAGTAGCGTTTTCTTTATTGGGATGGGGAGGGACCTGAAGAGGTACAGAAGACATGGTAGAAGAGTCATTTTGATAGCTTTGGTCCTTCCCACCCAGGATAGATCACATTTTGCCCATTGTTTTAAATCCTCCTCTAGTTTCCGGAACATGGGGGGGGGGGGTTATTAACAGAGAATAGTTTGTTAATGTTGTGAGGTAGATTAATTCCCAAATAGTGAATAGAGTCAGAGGACCAGCAGAAGAGGAAATGGTGCCTCAACTGGTCTGCTGGCTGCAGAGGAACCCAGATGTTCAGTGCTACACTTGGAGACATTTACTTTTAAGCCAGAGATAGAACCAAAGTCTTGGAGCAGTTGAAATAGATTAGGGGTGGAGATCAGGGGGGTTGGCAGAAAGAGCAGTAGGTTATCCATAAACAACACGCATTTATGTTCCTGGGAACCACACAAGACTCCTTTAATATCAGGGTGAGATCTAATGATGATTGCTAAGGTTTCAATAGCTATTGCAAAAATTAGGAGAGATAAGGGACAGCCCTGTCTGGTCCATTTTTTTATGTCAAAAGAGCATAATGACCCATCAAACAGACCTGTGCTTTCAGAGCAGAGTAAAGAGACTGAATGATTCCCAAGAATTTAGAGCCGAAACTCCATCTTCCTAGTATTTAAAAAAGGTAGGGCCAAGAGGCGGAATGAAAGGCCTTCTGGAGGTCAATGGGCAAAAGAAAGCCTTCCTGCAGGTCGCCCCCATCCCAATGGGAGTATAGCAACAAAATTATATTGATGGCTCTCCTAACTTGGTCTGGGCCCTGCCTCCCAGGGATGAAACCCACCTGGTCCTTGTGAATATATTTAGCTATAAAGCTCGACAGTCCCGATGCAAGAATTTTGTCATAAGTTTGAGGTTGTTATTAATAAGTGATATTGAACGATAGTTACTAACATCACTTACATCTTTCCCAGGTTTGGGAATAACAGAGATATATGGTAAGTTTAAATCACTATCCAAGGGGTTTCTATCTTGAAGGGGGTTAAAAAGTTGAGCCATATAGGGAGAAAAGGAGGGGCCAATTTTTTTATAATAAGCGACTGAAAAAACTGTCAGGCCCAGGCACTGAGCCTGGTCTGAGAGATTTAATGGTTTACAATATCTCCTCTGGTGTGAAAGGTTTATCGAGGAGTTTCCTATGGATTTGTGTGATTTTGGGTAGGGGGAGATCCCTAAGGAAAGTCTCCAATTTATGTGGAGCAAGAGAAGATTGCGAGTCATAAAAATTAAAATAGAATGTCTAAAAGGTTTTCATAATACAGATAGGGTTTTGGGTTAAATTCCCTGATGAAGTGTGAATTTTGTGGAAGAATTAGGTTCGCGGTCTAGGGCGTAGTTTGTTTGCCAATTTGGAACCCATTTTGTCCTTCTGTGAATAGAATTTAGCACCAGTCCATCTAATGTGCTTTTCTGCTGCTGTAATCAGAGCTAGATTTAATTTCAACTTGGCAGAGTCTAGCCAGGGTGGAAGGGGTAGGGTTACCTTTGTGACATTTGCTCAGATTAAGGAATTCCCCTTTCAGTTTCTGGATTTCAGCTCTGTGTTCATGTTTCAGTTAGAAAGAAATCTGAATGAGTTTCCCTCTCAGCACTGCCTTGTGGGCTGCCCAAAGTGTTGTTGGCAAAACGCTGTTATTGTCATTGTCTGTAAACTATTCCTTAAGGTCTTTTTCTAGGATTGTACATTGTATTGGTTCACTCAGGAGGGCTTAATTGAGACGCCATTTGAATGGGCCTTCAAAGAGCATTGGAGGGAAAGTGTCAGCATGAAGTGGTCTGATAGGGGTGTGTCTCAAATGGTTGTTATGGCTAGGGGAATAGAGGAAGATCTAATTAAAATAGGGTCTATCCTGGCATACGCGTGATGTGGGGCCGAGAAGTGTGTGTAGTCCTTGACTTGGGGGTTTAATTCTCTCCAGATATCTATTATGCCAAGGGAGTGAAGAACCTTCGCTATTTTTAGGTTTTGTCTGGGGGGGGGGGGGGCGTTTTGATTTTGGGACCCCCTTACTGGATTTGTCCAATGAGAGATCAAATGCTATATTGGAGTCGCTTCCAAAAATTATGGTGCCCTGTAAATAGGGCTTCAGTGTTTGTGTCATGGTTTTGAAAAATCCCACTCGGCCTTTATTTGGGGTGTAATAGAAACCAATATATAGATCTTTCCATCAATGGTACCCACCACCAACAGGTAACGACCTTCCAGGTCCCTGTGTATTTTGGAAGGGGAGAAATGTAAACATTTGGAAAAGCAAATTGCTACTCCACGTGTCTTGTTTAAGGCATTAGCTAGGTGAAATTGGGGAAAGCTCTGGTGAAGGAAGGTGGGGTTGTAAGAGATTGGCAAATGAGTTTCATGTAGGAAAATAACATCTGTCTTTAGGGTATGGTAAAATTTAAACAATTTCCACGGTTTTACTGGGGAATTAAGACCATTGTGGGATATAATCTGCATGGTCATATTGGAATGTTTAGAATAAGCCATGGATCAGAGGTTTGGACAACTTAAAATAGAAAAACATCTCACCAAGTATAGACAGGCCGCCCTGCCGAAGGCAGCTTATTAATTTTGAAGAGTGGAACTTGAACCTTCACCATTTTTTCAAGTGGAACACAACACATACACAATTCACATCTGTGATCCCTGGTGTGTTAAAACACTGCTCTGCTGTGGTGCATTGCATTGGGAATATGTGTTGAGGCACTGCAGGTAAAACACATGCTGCTGCAGTGCAAGGGTATGAATCTTGCCTATAGTTTAATGCTATACAAATGTTCTTTCCATTTTTTTAACTGTTTTGTTTTATTTATTTTAAATGTTGTTTAGAGTACAAATAATTGTAAAATATTGCAATACAGCATATTGCATCTGAATGTTTACAAAGTAAAAGCATAGAAGACATGTATTATTGAAATACTGGTATACATTATGCAGAATTAAAAAAAAAAAAAAAAAACTATAGCAAGGAAAAGCATCTGGTCTTCTTTGTTGTTAATTTATTGAATAAGAACAAGGTTCTAAAATCTGGTGGTACAGAGCAGTAAATTGCATGTAGACAAAATGTATCTATCTATGAGTTGACCCAAGAGTCCACCAACCATATACCAGATAATTTAATTGATATGCAAATATAAATGACAAGGGAAGGGGGATAGGAGAAGGAAAGGGGAAATGAGGGTCAGGTAGAGAGGTTTATGTCCTTGGTCTCTAAAAGAGATTTTAGGGCCTGCCAACAGGTGGTGTTAATTTGTAAGTGTAGGGAGAGGTAGTGGTGGAAGAGAATAGGCTTTGTTAAGAAGAAACCACACATTTCCACAGAAATCAGAATAGTAAAAACACCAAGATCCAATTTTATTCACCTTTTCATAAGTACATTAAATCTACTGCTTTGATCATCCACTGTTTATTCCCTACCATAGTTAAAAAAAAAAAAAATTATCTACTTGAGCTCCGGGCCTTTTCAGACACTTGTTGCTTAACAATCAGTATTTTTTGCTAACCCCCAACCATTATATATATTTTTATAAAGCAGAGGTCCTACAAAATAAATTGGTGGGTTTTGCAATTTCTTTGGTTTTTGCACAGAGGTTCATCAATCGCAATTGTTTTAAAAAAATATATACTTTTTGGAATTTTATTGCAAAAAAAATAATACTTAACCCAATTTTTTTGTAAAATATAAAAGATGATGTAAGGCTGAGTAAATAGATACCAAACATGTCACGCTTTAAAATTGCGCACACTCGTGCAAGGGCCACAAACATACATTTTACTATCCATAGGCAACACTTTAGGTTAGCACTTTAGATTTACAGATGGGATCTAGTTCTCGAATTATTGCCCATGACCTGACATTCGGAGTGATAACTCACGTGTGTGGGACAATTGCTGTTTTATGCATACGGGACCGATATGGCTGTGTTCACCTTTGCACGTGAGCATGGGGGGACGGGGGCACTTTTTTCATTATTCATTTATTATATTTTTATTTTTATGCTATTGCTTTAACTTTTTTCATCACTTTTTTTTCTGTCACAATGAATGAAAACATCCTTGTTGACACCAATAGGCATGTGATAGGTACTCTTTATGGAGAGATCTGGGGTCTATAAGACATCATATCCCTCCTCTGCCCTTAAAAGAATTAAAAACACCAAGATCATTTTAAAGGCTTTTGATTTTTAAAAAAATGGCACCGTTGACATCCGGGTAAACCAGAAGTGATGTCAAGTCAAGCTTCCGGGTTACAATAGCCAAGAGCCAATCAAAGTCCATTCTGACTTTCTTCGGCTCTCTGGTCAGCCAGTGGATACTCTAGCTGGTCGCTCGGGTCTCTCGGTGGGACAGGAAAGCCTGAGAAAGCTGTGAAAGGTGGAGGGGGGACGTCTCCTCCCACTGCTTGTAAAAGCAATCCAGCGACTAGTTAGCTACTAGGATTGCTTTTACAAGAGAGCTGATGGCTGGCTCTAATAAACTGTACCGGGATGATGCTACAGGCATCATCTAGATATAACCACTTAAAGTCCAGCAATGTACAGGTACATTGCTTGTCGACAAGTGTATATATGATTATACACTTGCATAAAGGATGAGGGATATATTATATTATTCCTCATCCTTAATGCTAAGACAGAAAATTACACAAGTTGTATAGCTATCTAGCTACTATATATCTAACTTTTATTATGCAATAAAACACAATGCTCATTGTTAATTATGTTAAATTTCAGAATATCGCAAATTGTTAAAATCAATATACAAATACCACACATAAAATATTTCCTTTTTTAATAACTCCTTCAAGTAAAATGATTATTATGCAGAGAACACTAAATTCACAAAATGCAGTTTAACTCAATTAAATAGGTATAATAAATGAAATGTAATTACATTTCAGAAATTGCCTGAGGAAAATGTATGTTCATGTACCACCAGTTATCTGTACATTTTTATGTATGTCAATGAATTGGCTATATACATATAGGAATATAGACTAACAGAATTGTAATTAGTTCAATTTCATTAATAATTTGTGCAGGGAATTAAAATATGTCATCCCACAAAAATGTTATAAAAAAAAAAAAAAAATATATATATATATATATATATATATATATATATATATATATATATATATATATATATACAGTGCCTTGCGAAAGTATTCGGCCCCCCTTGAACTTTGCGACCTTTTGCCACATTTCAGGCTTCAAATATAAAGATATAAAACTGTAATTTTTTGTGAAGAATCAACAACAAGTGGGACAGAATCATGAAGTGGAACGAAATTTATTGGATATTTCAAACTTTGTTAACAAATTAAAAACTGAAAAATTGGGCATGCAAAATTATTCAGCCCCTTTACTTTCAGTGCAGCAAACTCTCTCCAGAAGTTCAGTGAGGATCTCTGAATGATCCAATGTTGACCTAAATGACTAATGATGATAAATAGAATCCACCTGTGTGTAATCAAGTCTCCGTATAAATGCACCTGCACTGTGATAGTCTCAGAGGTCTGTTTAAAGCACAGAGAGCATCATGAAGAACAAGGAACACACCAGGCAGGTCCGAGATACTGTTGTGGAGAAGTTTAAAGCCGGATTTGGATACAAAAAGATTTCCCAAGCTTTAAACATCCCAAGGAGCACTGTGCAAGCGATAATATTGAAATGGAAGGAGTATCAGACCACTGCAAATCCACGAAGACCTGGCCGTCCCTCTAAACTTTCAGCTCATACAAGGAGAAGACTGATCAGAGATGCAGCCAAGAGGCCCATGATCACTCTGGATGAACTGCAGAGATCTACAGCTAAGATGGGAGACTCTGTCCATAGGACAACAATCAGTCGTATACTGCACAAATCTGGCTCTGGTCAGATGAAACCAAAATCTAACTTTTTGGCAACAATGCAAAACGTTATGTTTGGCGTAAAAGCAACACAGCTCATCACCCTGGACACACCATCCCCACTGTCAAACATGGTGGTGGCAGCATCATGGTTTGGGCCTGCTTTTCTTCAGCAGGGACAGGGAAGATGGTTAAAATTGATGGGAAGATGGATGGAGCCAAATACAGGACCATTCTGGAAGAAAACCTGATGGAGTCTGCAAAAGACCTGAGACTGGGACGGAGATTTGTCTTCCAACAGGACAATGATCCAAAACATAAAGCAAAATCTACAATGGAATGGTTCACAAATAAACATATCCAGGTGTTAGAATGGCCAAGTCAAAGTCCAGACCTGAATCCAATCGAGAATCTGTGGAAAGAACTGAAAACTGCTGTTCATAAACGCTCTCCATCCAACCTCACTGAGCTCCAGCTGTTTTGCAAGGAGGAATGGGCAAACATTTCAGTCTCTCGATGTGCAAAACTGATAGAGACATACCCCAAGCGATTTACAGCTGTAATCGCAGAAAAAAGTGCAGCTACAAAGTATTAACTTAAGGGGGCTGAATATTTTGCACGGCCAATTTTTCACTTTTTTTTTTGTTAAAAAAGTTTGAAATATCCAATAAATTTCATTCCACTTCATGATTGTGTCCCACTTGTTGTTGATTCTTCACAAAAAATTACAGTTTTATATCTTTATGTTTGAAGCCTGAAATGTGGCAAAAGTTTGAAAAGTTCAAGGGGGCCGAATACTTTCGAAAAGCACTGTATATATAATGATAGGCTATTCAATCAGGCAGATGAAATTCTCCTATCATAGGAATGGTGCTGCAAATAAATTTGGGCACAAAGAGGGAGAGGTTGCAGTGCAAGTGGGTGTGGGAATAAATAGGCCAGTAGGGTTTTGAAGAGAAGTTGACTGCAAGCACCAGACTGACTGTATATGTATGTACCTGAGGGTGTGTGCATGTTTGTGCTTATGTACCTGAGTGTGTGTGCAGTATGTATGTTTATGAGGTTGCGTGTATGTATGTATGTATGTATGTACCTGAGTGTGTGTGTATATGTACTCAGATCAGCCATACCTTTATGACCACCCACCTCATAATAAGTTTTGCCACCAAAACAGCCCTGACACATTGGGGCATGAATGCCTGTAGACCTCTGAAGGTACGCTGTGAAATCTTGGACCAAGCCCCCTCAGTAGCAGATCCTTTCAGCCCTGTAAGTTGCGACATTGGGGCGACATTGGGGCCTCCATAAATAGGACTTGTTTTCCCAACATATCCTACAGATTGCTTCATTAAATTGAGAGCTGAAGATTTTGGAGCCAAATCAACACCTCAAATTTGTAGTTGTGTTCCTCAAACCATTCTTGAACCATTGTTGCAGTGTGGCAGGGTTTAAGCCACTGCCATCAGGGCATACTGTTGCCATGAAGAGTTGTACTTGGTCAGCAACAATGTTTGGGTAGGTGGTACGTGACATCAACATGAATGGCACAACCTAAACTTTCCCAGCAGAATATTTTCCAAAGCATCACACTGCCTCTGCCAGCTTGCCTTCTTCCCATACTGCATCCTGGTGCGTGAGTGGCACACAAGCACCTGGCCATCCACATGATGTAAAAAAATTGTGATTCTTTAGACTATGACCCCTTCTTCCATTGCTCCGTGGTCCAATTCTGATGTGCCCATTGTAGGCAGGTTTGGCTGTGGACATGGGTCAGCATAGACACCCTGACCACTACAAAGCCCCATACACAACAACAAACTGCCATGCCCATTTCTTTCTGCTTAAAACACATTAACTTCAGGGGCAACATGTTTACTTGCTGTCTAATATATCCCACGCACTTTCAAATGCTATTGTGACAAGATAATCAATATTACTCAATTAACGTTTTAGCTGTCATAAATGTATGGCTAAATTACAAAATTGAAAATAAAATCAGCGCAATCTTATTGATGTGAATATTGTGAATAAATATATATAATAACTGGCTGCTATCACTAATCATGTTTTATCATCACTCCAAAAAAATGGAAAATCTTAAAAACAGTGCTGCGCCAGATATAAACAGTAGCGAGATATGATGTAAAATACATAAAAAACATTCATATAAAGTGTCTCAGTGAAATAAAAAAATGTGCAAATGATTGAAATGTTCAAAACAATGCTGCGCCAGATATAGACAGTGACACAATAAAAATAAAATTAATGAATTAATAACATTCATATAAAGTGTCTCAGTGACAAAATTGAGTCGTGTGCATAATATATAAATGTAAAAGTCCATAGACAGAAAATCCAATCAAATCAATCAATAAAACCCACCATCCGTGTATGGGATCATAATAAGTGCTCTGTGCTCATTCACCACCTGTGCTTTCCAGGCTCTCACCTCACATTCTGACCCCCGTTTCACTAGCAGGTCAGGCTCAGCTGTTCCTTTCTGGGATAATGGCAATCTGATGGAGCTGACTGATGATATGCTCATAGGTAATTCCCACAGTATCGGTGTGAATCCATGATATGTTAAAAGATGAAAGAGAAAATCTAGTGCTCTCTTAATAAAAAAAAACTTGGGTTTATTGTACAAATAGGTTGAAAACAACTCACAAACGAGGCACTATAAGCAGTGCGGACTAGCAAAGCATGCTGCGTGTCTCAGTGTGTAGGGGTCCCTTACCGAGGAAGTCGATTCATGACGTAACGCGTATAGGGAGCGGAGGCTGTCGGTCAGCGTCACATCACGGCTACCAAGAGAGACAAACAACACACCTTGCTAGTCTGCACTACTTATAGTGCCTCCTTTGTGAGTTGTTTTCAATCTATTTGTACAATAAATTAATTTTATTTTACATAGAGAGCACTAGATTTTCTCTTGCATCTTTTAACATATCATGGATTCACACCGATACTGTGGGAATTACCTACACTTATATAAATAGTTTTTAAAGTATTTTACATCATATGTCACTACTGTTTATATCTGGCGCAGCACTGTTTTTAAGGTTTTCAATTCATCTATGACTGATCGGTGTATGTACAGTATGTATGCATAGTATGTATGTACAGTATGTATGCAGTGGTGTATTTTGGTTTTGTGCTGCCCTAGGCCTGACTAAACTTGTGCACCTCCTAATTTAAATATGACCCACCCCTTCCTGTAAAGGCCACACCCCTTCCTGTTTCTGACCCATTCTGTCATCTGTAAACCACAGACCACAACCACAGTGTATTAGTGCCCATCAGCGTAGCCTCATCAGTTCCCATAAGTTCAGCCTCATCAGTGCCCATCAGTGCAGCCTTATCAGTGCAGCCTCATCAGTGGCCATCAGTACAGCCCCATCAGTGGCCACCAATGCAGCCTATCAGTGCCCATTAGTGCAGCCTAAGATACTTGGACTTGTGTTTGCTGCCACTGATTGTAATTATAGGAATATTTTCACTTATTTGTATAATAACTAGAATGTCCATAGTCATTATACAAATAAGTATAATAAGAAGTGGCAGCAAACACAAGTCCAAATATCTTATAAGATTGGATAATAATAATCTTACTAATCCAGTGACATATTGCGATAGTACATATGAGGTAAGCAGGTCCAAAATATTATTGCCATCATATACAATTAAAAGCCTTAATTGTATATGATGCAATTCAGTATTCTCGCTCAATCAAGGACAAGGATGTTTACAGAAATGAAATTATATTATTGACATGATGCCTGCCATACCTGGGGGCAGAGGAGGGTAGGCGGAGCATTAGGCTGCAGTGCCATACTTATTAGCATTGGGGGCCATCAGGCCAGTTGTATTAGGTGTGGTTGGCGGCCTGCGGTCTGTCCGAATGTCCTCACCCACCGGCATTATCATCCCGGCAAGTAGCAGTGTGACTGCTTTATGTGGGAGCCAGACTTATTTGCCTACTGGACCCTGCTCTCTGGCCCAATTTGCCCCATAAGGCTGACACTATACTAAAAGTGTAGCTCAAGCCGGCGGGGACCCTTTTTGTGCGGGAGCAGGGAGCAGGCTGTTTTTTTTTTGTGCGGGGAGCAGCTTTTTTTCTGCCCCCCTGCAAAGTGCCGCCCTAGGCCTGGGCCTTGTTGGCCTAGGCCAAGATACAGCACTGTATGTATGTATAGTATGTATGTACAGTATGTATCTGAGTGTGTATGTATCTAACTGTGTCTGAATGTATGTATCTGAATGTATGTATACAAAGTGTGTATGAATGTATGTATGTTTGAATGTGTGTGTGTATGTCTTAGCATGTATGGCGCATGGTATGTGTGTATAGCAATTATTCAGCTGTAAGCCTGGTATTGCAGAGTTGAATATAATACATGTGTTCTAAACAAAATATAGTACTCAGAGCAACAGAATCCATGCTGTACTGAAATTGTTTACGGGTGCTAGAATCTATTCTTATCTTTAAAAAAAAAAAAAAAACAGTTCTCGGTGCTCAAAACACCTTTTTTTAGACTTTCTAAAATCAGATATGGTGTGATACTGTTTTTGAATTCAGTATTAATATGCTGTGCTGTTGTAATTTCCTTTAAGGTACTGTATGGATTTTAAATCATGGACTAAAAAAGTAAAAAAAATGTTTTTCATTACTTCTTTTCAGTCAGGCAAAATATATCATAAAAGGGTTACAATATTTTTCATAATTAACATGTACATTGAGCAGGTGGCGCTCTAGAGTCTGTTAACAACAAATTTCTGTATTTCTTTACTTTTGTGCTGTAAATAAAGTGATATCTAAGACGGTGATGTTCAGTTCTGTTCAGGACACATGCAGCTGAATAAGACAGATAAGAGACACCCCCTCCCTGTTTCTACTTCATACATCTCTGTATGGAGTAACAGTCAGAGAGAGACAGTCCACGACTGGGCAGATACTGCTAGGCGGCCCTATTGCAAAGCACAGGATGTTCTGTATTAAAGCAATTCTAAAGGCTCCTTTTTTTCCACCTAAAATAAAAAAAAAAAGTCAGGCTTATTTATTCCCCTGCCCATGTTGGCAATCTTGGCTCCTCCCCTTCTGTCTGACACCATAGAAAACCAACTTGCCATACGGGGAGATCTGCGAGCGTGCTCCCAATCCAGGCTGTGTGTGTCCATAGACACACACAACATGTCTAGGCCCCGCCCCCACTTCATTCTCATAGGATTTGATTGACAATAGCAGGAGCCAATGGCTGTCGTCAATCTGTTCTTTGAGCTGCAGAGTTTCTGCAGACGGGTACGACGCTGTATAGATACTGGGCTTAGGTAAATATTTAGGGGGGGGGGGGCAAAAGTTGTGTGAAACAAATGCAGATAATGCATTAAGGTAAATAACCTTGCGACTTTAAGCCCCGGTTCACACTTATGCGATGCAGGAAGGCTGCGGATCCGCAGCCTTTTCCCGCATCGCAAACGCACCCCCGGCAGTTCACACTGCCATATGCGATACGCTGGGGGTGTCAATGTAATCTTAACGACACCCCCAGTTTGATCGCATATCGCAGTGCGATCTTGCAGTTCGCACAGGATCGGATCACACAAGTGTGAACCGCTGTGCGATCCGATCCTGATGCGGCTGCCAAAAAGGGTCCCTGTGCGTGTTTGCTGCGGGTGCGGTGCGAATTTAGCCATACAAAGTGTATGGCTAAACTCGCACCGCACAGCCGATTGCATGTAATGAAGGAGCAGTGCGCTCTGACATTACATGCGAACGCCGCAGCCGCACAAATGTGAACCGGCTCTAAAAATACTTTAAATGTTTATTTCTTTAAAAAAATATAAAATGTTTTTTTCTTTTTTTTTTAAATGAGCTCAAAGATCAGTTTATACACTTGTAAACACTGAATAATGTAAATAAAATAAACAAATCACATTATCACTTTCCTTTATTACAGGTAAGTTACTGACTAGATCTATTTAAAGTGTTACTAAACCCAGGACCCTGCATTCACTATATCTGGTCTCTCACAGTACACAGAACATGGAAATGTAATAGTTTTAGTCAGGGCTTTTTTTTTCTCAGAGAACAGGTGTAGGAACTCCCCCTTTCCAAGTGACCCCTTTTCTCCGCTGCTACCCACCTTAAAGCACCATTCCTTGGTTCCACCCCCTACCCATCTCCCAGTACCGCCCCTTTTAGAGAATACAGAACCACATATCTTGTGTTTCTAAGTAATTTGCATGGAATTTGGTAATGATAACAAGAAAAGCAGTAATAGATCAACTGCAGCCAGTACCAATAGGGCCCCCGCCAGCAACTATAGATCCCCCCAATAGCAATAGAGCACCAGCAACAAAACTTCCCCCTAGCAACAATAGACTCCCGGCAGCAACAACAGTTCTCCCCACAGCCAGTATCAATAGACTCTCCATTAGCTAGCAACAATAGACCCCTCCCTCAAAAATAGATCTCTCTCAGCAACAACTGACCCCCCCAGCAATATAAGACCCACCCCCAGCAACAGTGAGTCCCCCACCAGCAACAATAGACCTCCTCAGCAATAATAGACTCCCCTGCAATGATAGATCCCCTCCAACTAGAATAGATTTTCCAGCAGCCAGCATCAATAGACCCTGCAGCACACCCCAGCTCAAAGAGTCAGTTCTGGAGGTCCCGCTGAAAAAAAAAGCCCTGGCTTTTTTTTTAAACTGCTAAATACCTTTTCTCATCAGCAGTTAGAACAGTCTTGTGACTTCTATCAGTTTCTGGTTAAAGCTTGTAGGAGGAGTTTTCATTCTCATATGACTGTCCAATGAGTCTGAAGGATCCCTGATCCTCTGTCTGGACAGTGCTGTTTGGCCCTGTGCTGATCACACGCACTCACCCAAGAAAAGAAAAAAAACTCTCTAGCAATACACACCAAACTGAGCATGTGCAGCCTGTCCCCTAGACCCTGTTTTATCAGCAGATAAATTGGGGACAGTGGAAGAAGAGAAGGGATAAGAAAGGATCAAACAGCCTTTTTACACAATGCAGTGGATTAACCCCTTAGGCTCCACTGTGAGTATAACAAACATTTTGATTTTACTGTTGTGGGTTTAGTAACACTTTACCTTTGTCACCTACATCAGTGCACCCAACCTTTTTATCGCTGTGAATGGGTCAACGTTTGATAATTTTACCGCTGCCCAGTCGCTGCAAACTATGCAGAGCGGTTTTGGTGTGTGGGAATCACCTGTCCCGATAAATCCATATTTCAAGTTGGACTCATGGTATTTTATGTTAAAAGTTACATGTTTCTTTGATGTTGAGGGCTCTTCTTCTGTCTCTTTACTGGACCTTTTCTTTTTCCCAAGGAAACTTTCTGACAAAGTCTGTTTCGAACTAATTTTTGCTAATTTGTGGGTTAAATTTGAGCAAACACAATATACACGTACACCAAGCACTTTTAAACATGAGAAAGTACCGGTGAACAGAGAGAAGAGCGATACACACCTTCTCTTTACCAAAGCTACAACGCCACTGCCGCTTGCAGCCGCTCAGCTCCAGACGTCACCTAAAACCGCCCCGATATCACGATATTTTGCACATGCGCCGTATTGGTGCTGCTTTAGGTGACGTCTCTCAGCTTCCGGTTAACCTCTCGTCCATGGAAAGTCGCACAAACCCCAAGAGAAATACACCACAGTAAATAAAATGGAAATAGCTTACGATGTACAGTGGTAATGGATTAAGATATAGTATGTGTACTGAAGTAGAGGACATTCAGTATTGAGGAAATGTATTGAGTATGTGATAAAGTAAAGGAATGGGTTATGGGGAAAAGATTTATCCCTTACTATGAGTTTGATCTCTGCTGAGGATCGAGTGAGGATAATAGGCATACATATATGGATATTCTCTATTCAGTGATTAAATTGAGTCGGAAAAGAGTTG
Organism: Pelophylax lessonae; assembly: GCF_965119305.1. Classification (NCBI taxonomy): domain Eukaryota; kingdom Metazoa; phylum Chordata; class Amphibia; order Anura; family Ranidae; genus Pelophylax; species Pelophylax lessonae. The sequence goes on from NC_138770.1 coordinate 213,713,016, forward strand.
CCCTGTTCCCTATTCCTTTCCTTGTCTCTTCCCTCCTCCTTCTTCCCCTCCCCCCCCTTTTTTTTCTCTTCTATGATGTTATGATTAATAATAGGATTGCAACATTCCTTGTTATATTTTTCCTTTTTTTCCCCCTCCTTTTGTATTTGTTTGTTATTGTTCTGTGGAAAAAAATTACAATAAAGAGATATTGAAACTACATAAAATGGAAATAATTTAATGTTCCTTGGGCGGCGCAGTACCATTTGATCCGCGGACCGGTACCGGTCCGCGGCCCGGGGGTTGGGGACCACTGACCTACATGTCTTGACATGTCAGCAGAGCGATGAATTGGCAACCCTGAATATTGCTGTTTTTTTAACCCAAAAGACATATTCTAATGCACACTAGTTTCTTAGCAGGTTGTATGGTATAACATGTTCCTACTTCTATAGAGACCAAAGCTATAGAGGTTACAATATCTGTGACAGAATCTACATATATTATACAGCATCACTGAGCATGAATAAATCTTGTAAGTACAAACTGCTGAAGATGAAAGTACGGTGCGTGGAAGCATGAAAAGCGACACGAGTCTTTACAATTTTCCTGTCATATGGGAAATCATACTGTTAAATTACAGATGTCCACATTCCGAATAGATATATAAAAGAACACATTAACAAGCGTACTGATCAAAGTTGTGAGAGGGAGGGAGCAAATTTACATACACATTTTAATTTGTTTCAAACAGGTCTTTGTTGAAAGCCATATCATTGTTCTGTCAAGAGGCTGTAAATATCCACGTGCGTAAACCTCATTTATAGCTTAAAAACCATCAGTTCAAGGTAAGCATTAACTTTCCCTTATTTCCAAGCGAAACCTCTAGTTTTCATTTCTTACACCAACAAACACTTATCCTTTAAAGACAGAATTCTAACATGTTACTGATGATTTTTTAACAATATCTCCCATGTATGAATTATTTACCCACTTGCTAACCGCTCTGCACTGGATCATGTATATTATTATTATTATTATTTTTTTTTTTTAGGATTTATATAGTGCCGACAGTTTACGCAGCGCTTCACAACTCGAGGGTAGACAGTACAAATACAATACACTTTAATACAGTAGGAATCAGAGGGCCCTGCTCGTTAGAGCTTACAATCTAACAGGGAGGGTCAAGAGATACAAGAGGTAATAAATGTGGGGGAGGGTGGCCTGATGGAGAAAATAAATGTACAGTTGGTAGGTGATTGCCAGAAAGGCTTCTCTGAAGAGATGTGCTTTCAGGGATCGTCTGAAAGTGGACAAAGTAGGAGATAGCCGGATCGATTGGGGTAGAGCATTCCAGAGGATGGGAGAGGCTCAGGAGAAGTCCTGGAGGCGAGCATGAGAAGAGGTGACAAGGGAGCTAAAGACCAGGAAGTCCTGGGAGGAACTAAGAGAATGATTTGGTTGGCATTTTGAGACCAGGTTAGTGATGTAGCTGGGCGCAAAGTTATGGATGGCTTTGTATGTATGATTAGTAACTTGAATTGAATTTGTTGGTTGAGTGGCAACCAAAGGAGGGATTGGGAAAGAGGGGTAGCATACGCAGAGCGGTTTGTAAGATGGATGAGCCTGGCAGCAGTGTTCATGATGGACTGAAGGGGGGATAGCCTATTTAAAGGTAAGCCATTGAGAAGGGAGTTGCAGTAATCGAGACGAGAGATGGATGACCAGGGAGTGGATTAGAAGCTTTGTGTTGTCGTTGGTTAGGAAGGGACGAGGTGGAAGACAAGGAGAGCAAAACTAATAAGGTGGTGATGGTGATGTATATATATATATATATATATATATATGTGTGATCCTACACTTCCGTCTGCAGGGGGCATGCACGTGCCACATCCGCTGTGATTATTCACAGCAGAAGCTGATCTGCGGGTGCCAGGCACTCGATGTCCACTGGCACCCGCCAATCATCGGGCAGAGACTGTTCTGACAGGGGAGAAGGATGAAGTCTATGTTTCTACAAAGCAGGGACTCAAATCCCTCTCTTTCCCTAGTAAATGCAGCACATACAGTACACAAAAACACTGGCTAGGCACACGGTTAACCCTTTGATCACCCCTGATTTTTAACCCTTTCCCAGCCAGTGTCATTAGTACTGTGTACATATTTTTAGCACTGATCACTGTATTGGGGTCACTGGTTCCCGCAAAGTGTAAAAAGTGTCAGTTAGTGTCCAATTGTCCGCAATACTTTTTTTTTGCATTAGTGCTTTTGTTTTATTTTGCATTTTTCTCTCCTTTATTATTATCTGGTGATCCAGCCAGTGAAGAATACACTTCTAATTCTGAATACATTTCACCTTTTCCTCATCTTCATTCATTTAGGATGATTAGGATTGTAGTTCACAGATATTAGCTTTAAAAGCCAAAAACAATGGAGGCAATTAATGAACATAAAAAATGGAGATGTTGCTCCTAACAAAAGTGGCCTGAGCCCCTTTGTTAATTCAGAGTAACCAGTTCTCTGATCTTCTGTGTCTATGACAGGCAACAGCATAGAGAACAGGAGTTACATGCCCTGATTTCTCTGCCCAATCCTGCTACCACTAAGCTCAGAGTGAGAGAAAGGAGAAGGGTTGTTAACTATGCATGCTCTGCTTGTGTAGTGTAATCCCTGCACAGACAGAGAGGGAGGTCTCAGCTGTCTGCTGAGAGTTCACATCTGGACATAACAGATCAGTCCGGGCAGAGATCAGCAGCAATTTTCCATATGGAAAATGACACATTTCCTCTGTCAATTACGTTCAGAACCTGCACCAGTTTCTTTTTTACTCTGAAATAGAAACTAGTGTGGGTGGCATAGATGACCTGAAACAGGCCTAGTTATTGTTGCACATGGCACTCCTGACAGTCTTTTGCACCATTATAATGGAGCAGGGAGCTTAGGTATTTCCCTGGAGTGTGGAGATTTCAGTTAAGTACACAAGACGTTACAACGACACTGCATTTCTATTAGGATTAACATGATATTTTTTGTACTTGACGAAATTGTACTTATCCTGCAAACAAAAAACATTACAGACACCACGTCTAAGGACCAGTAAGCTGCAATTTATTACATTTTGGTTCTTGGGTTTAGATCATCTGCAGTTAAAGATCCTGAGTTGCTGAGAGCATGTGCCTCTATTGAGCAATGATGTGAAATTCGACTAAAATAAATCTTTAAAAAAAAGTACTGATAAGTAAGTAAAGATTTGTATTTTATTTCCTCACAATAAAAACATTTATCATTCCTCCCTAACCAGTTCTGGACAAGATGGATTTGCCCCCTTAATGACCAGGCCATTTTTTGCGATTTGGCACTACGTTACTTTAACTGAAAATTTGTGGTCATGCAACCCTGTCCTGAAATAAAATTGATGTATTTTTTTCCCAAAAACAGAGCTTTCCTTTGGTGTTAATTGATCACCTCTGCAATTTTTTGCGCTATAAACAAAAAAAGAGCGACAATTCTGAAAAAAAAAAAAATATATATATTTTTCACATTCTGCTATATAACATTCCCCCCCCCCCCCAAAAAAAAATTGAAAATCAAAAATTTTCATCCTTTTAGGCCAATTTGTATTCTGCTACATATTTTTGGCAAATAAGCGTATTTTGATTGGTTTGCGCAAAATTTATCACGCCTACAACCTAGGGGAAAGATTTATGTCATTTTTATTTATTTATTTATTTTTTTTACTAGAAATGGCGGCGATCTGCTATTTATAGCGGAAATGCGACATTGCGGCGGACAGATCGGACACCTAACTGACATTTGGGGGGACAAGTGACATTACTACAGTAATCAGTGCTAAAAATATGCATTGTTACTGTAATAATGACACTGGCAGGGAAGGGGTTAACCTAGAGTGATCAAAGGGTTAATTGCGAGCCTAGGGGAGTGTTTTCTAACTGTAGGGGGAGGGACTTGTGAAATGATCATAGAGACCTGTGATCCTATATAGAAGAATGTGATCATTTCAGAGAGAACAACGGTCAGCTGTGTTTACAACAGCTGACCGGTGTTCTCTCTTAGCGGGGAGCGATCGTGGGTGCCTGGCAGCAATCGCAGATGCAGGTCCCGTGGATCGGCAACTTTGCTGCCTAGTGGTGGTGGAAGCACGCCACCGCCAGAGCACGCTCTCCCCCTAGCACCACTCTCGCGAACCGACGTACCCCTACGTCAATTTGCGCAGCCGAGCCAGCCTGCCGCAGTAAAATTATCACATGCTCCTGGTCAAATCTGTGTTATCCCAACTGGATCCACTCATCTTAAGTAGGGATGAACAGATGAGGTAGATCAAAACCTCCTCTAAGCCTAATGCTAATTCCCATCTCTGGAAATGAATATCTCACTCGGCTCTGACATTATGATCACATGGCTTTGTTTATAAACAAAGCTTTATGATTGACAGGTGTCACTGTATTTCTTTTTAGGTGCACATATTTTTGTTAAAAGTTGTAATAAAAAAATCCAAAAATGTAAAACATGTACTTCCTTGACCCTCCAAAGTATATTGTGCCCTTGAAAACCAAACCTTGAAGCAGAACTCTAGCCAAAAGCAAGATAAAAATTAACAGTCAATAAAAGATAAAATAATAAAAGCAGCTTCTGCTGAAATACTCAGCTTCAATCCAGAGATTTCCCAGCAGATTTTCTTTCTGTCACTAGATGTCCTCAGATTGATGGTCATCATCATTTATTCTAACTCCTTTAAGCCCAGGTCATCCTGGACCCAAACTGGCCTATGACCGGGCAGTGAAAAGGGAAGCAACACTCTCTTACTCCCTTTTCACTTCCTATCAGCAGGTTTCATGCCAGGACATGAACCGATTGTCTCCTTGTCTTGCTTCTTCCTTTCACTCCACAGTTCTGCTGTATCTGGACTACAGGAGGCTGATACCAGGCTAAAAGGCTAAATTCAGTTATTTACAATGCTTGCATTAAAAAAAAAAAAAAAACACTTTTATGTTTCATGTAACACAATTGTGAATGCATTGTGTAGGAGCTGTGTAACGCAATGTCACAATGCATGACACTTTACCTGTTTCTTTTTTTTTTCTTATTAAGGAAATGTCACTAAATGCAATGCTCAGTAGTGCAGTGACATGTGACAAGTTGTGCTGCGTAAAAGTGCAGACATGCTGTATTTTTATGCAACAAACACCACTGCCCATGGTGAGAACAGGGCACAATTGTTTTCTTTGTGTCCTTGCATTGAGACTGTGTTGATATACTGTATGTAATTCAGCACAGCCTGAAAGACAAAGTGTGAACAAGCTATTAAAAAGTTAATAATGATTACAGAGCTACATTAACCGGTTCCCGGACCGCCCACCCCATATATACTGCGGCAGTCTGGCCCTCCTGTGCGAACTGATGTAGGGCTAAGTCGGTCACGCGCCGGCAGCTAGGGAGCTACATCGGTAGTGCTTCCGCCCCCCACTCGGCAATAGGGACTCTGATGCATGGAGCAGGCGGCTCCGATTGCCGCCTGCCACCCGTGATTGCTCCCTGCTGAGAGAGAAGAATGGTCAGCTGTTGTAAACACAGCTGGTCGTTCTTCTCTCTGGAATGATCACAGAGCTCCTGTGATCCTTCTATATAGGATCACAGGTCTCTAAGGCCATTTCATAAGCCCCACCCCATACAGTTAGAATCACTCCCCTAGGCTCACATTTAACCCATTGATCACCCACAGTGTTAACCCCTTCCCTGCCAGTGTCATTATTACAGTAACAGTGCATATTTTTATCACTGATTAGTGTAGTAATGTCACTGATCCCCACAAAAGTGTCAAAAATGTCAGTTAGGGGGTCCGATCTGTCTGCCGCAATGTCGCAGTCCCGCAAAAAAATGCAGATTGCCACCATTACTAGTAGAGCAGAAAACAAATTGGCCTAAAATGTTAAAAGAAATTTGATTTTAAATTTTTTTTTTGGGAATGTTATATAGCAGAAAGTGAAAAAATATATATATATATATTTTTTTCAGAATTGTCGCTCTTTTTTTGTTTATAGTGCAAAAAATAAAATGCAGAGGTGATCAAATACCACCAAAAGAAAGCTCTATTTGTGGGGGAAAAAAGAACATCCATTATATTTGGGTACAGCATTGCACAACCACTCAATTGTCTGTTAAAATAATGCAGTGCTGAATCACAAAATATGGCCTGGTCATTAAGGGAGAAAAATCTTCCGGTCCAGAAGTGGTTTATTTGTGTCTTCAATATATGCCTAGAATTCTCACATAATAAGAAATTGTGGTAAAATGTCCAGAATTTTGGCCACATTTTAGTAACACAAAAACATGTAATTTCATTCATTCTTAACGTCAAGTTAATGTGGACAGGTGGCCCCTTTAAGCCCCGTACACACGTACCGATCGTCGGCCGAACGATCGGCCGTCTTTTGTCCGAGGGCTGTCGTGTCTGTTGAAAACTGCAAAAGACTGCACACGAATTTTGTCGGCCAACAACAGCCGACTGCAGAAGTGATGTCATGTGATGGTTAACTTTCCGTGTGTTTTTTCTTCTCTGAGCATGCCCAGTCTTGCAAATCTGCTGTCTGTCGGCCGAATTCTGTACTGACTGGCGAACAATCGGCCGTTCTGGTGTCGGCATACAAAAATTTTAAAGCTTGCACGACAGATTCTGTTCGGCCGAAAGTGCGCTGTCGGCTGTCGGAAGCATCATACTAACAAGCCGAAAATCGGCCGATCGTTCGGCGGTCGAACAGTTTCGGCCAACAATCGGTACGTGTGTACGGGCCTTTAGAGACACTAGTACCCCTAGATTTCCAATATGAGCTTAAAATCCACTTTTTAGTTCTTTGTTTTCCAATCGTACAATCCACTCTCACCCAGCTACTGGTCACGCTTTCCTATTAATGTGGGAGAAAGCCTGATGTAAATGTATATTTTTATTTTGTGAATTATTCAGCATTACATTAATTTTCATTACTATTCCCTACAGCTATTCAAAAAAATGCATAGGAACAGGAACGCCTTACAGTTCATTACATTTGAATCAATGTTAAATTTGAGATAGTTAATAGTTATTTAATGCAAATTAATTAGCTATTTTCCTCCAACATAATCCAATATTATATTCCAGAAACTGATTAACTTTTTTTTTTTTTTTAATACTATGACTAAAGTGCCGACTGCCAAGTTTAATTAAATCCCTGCTATTAAAATCTGGCACCTATTGTGACATTTTTATTTTTTTCAGAAAAAACTAGAATGCTCTAATTACAGAACAGAATCCTACTGAAAGGGTAATGCTGGGGAAGGCTGAACTTGTGCACTACAAATATGCATTTTCACCCACAGAGCCTGCCTGACGTTAGTGGCATTTTGAATTATTACCAGACATCAGAGAATGGAATTAAAAAGCAAATTTATTAATATAATTTTTAGGAATGATCTAAGATGGTCAGATCTAGTCAACATCCAGAATGACAATGATTCTGAAAACCAAGAACATATTTAATAAGGCAGAAGGAAGATTAAGTATACCATGAAAAATACATAGCAATTATATTTTACATTTAATCAGTTTAAAGCTTTGGAAACAATGAAACAGAATTTTAATTTTTTTTCTACCAAATAGACATTGCTTGGTTTATAAATGTGCCTGGAAATCTATGCTGGTAAAAAAGAGACAGTACGTGCCTGAATTATTCAGGCTTGATGGATGTCCAGGTAGCCCAGCTAAAACTACAACTGCTCTTGAAGTAAACAAAGGGGAAAGGGCAATTAGTAAAAACCAGTACCAGTCTTTTACTTTACATTGAATCAGTTCACTTGTAGGCAGTTTGTGTCCCATGGGCCCGACCATGCCTATACAGACAAAGCAGTGGGTGTGGTTTCTCTGTGCCTATTGCAATCCTTATCAGTGTCAATTCAAGGGGTGGGGGCAAAGCTGCTATATAGCACCCCAATCGGTTGTCAAGTGGCACCCCTATGCTCTTTCATCCAGAGTCAGGGCACTCTAATACAGTAAGTGTGCTATTGGCTAGATCACCAGGTAAAACAGAGGGAAAGCCTTGTAAGCTCTGCGGCTGATGTTTTGGCTTCAAAACTCAAGAAAAAATCAAGACAAGAATTGAGATAAGGAATTCTACCTTTATTCTGCCATTAATTTTCCGCATGCTTGTTCCAAGTTAGTGACCCATTAATATAGAATCAGACAGCCAGAAAAGGAAGATTCAAATTATTAATGATAGTCAATGGTAGTATATTTGTTTCTCTCTATGCATATGGATTTTCTCTATGGCATTTAATAAAATAATCTGGTGCTTAAAAAGTATGGAGACTGTCTTTGTGATCTTCCCATCTGAAAATACTATTCACTTTGCCTTTGGATAGAGTGTGGATGGAAAAGGGGCTTTATTTGCAATCTGGTAGGTTCCCTTCGTTTTTATCACAGGGAGACAGCAGAAAATTAAGGAAAAGTCTATAAAGAGGAGTGTGGATGGAAAATGGGCTTTATTTGCAATCTGGTAGGTTCCCTTCATTTTTGTCACAGGGAGACAGCAGGAAATTAAGGAAAAGTCTATAAAGTGAAGAGAAATCCCAACTCACAGTCACTCAAAATGACGTCTCTGATGTGAAATTTCCTCTCAAATCCTTTTTTTCTGGTGACACATCATTTTTTTGGGATTTCCCTTCACTTTTTCCCCAATGACAACTGTAATGTAGGTGAGCATACAGAAGGTTGGTAGTGTTTCACCAAACAAGGATTTAAACCACGTGTTTGCATGAAATTAACATCCTGCTATTAGGTGCAGATGTCCTGCAGATGAGGTATCGACCAAAAAGATGTCATTTCCAGAGACTCATTTGTCATTAACACACCCACAAATTATTTAAAGAAAATTTCCATCAAAACATTTGTTTGATTTTGGCTTTGGAAATAGAAGGAAGATTACAGCTGATGTTTCACCATAAATGAAGTGCAGGAAAATCTCCAAAAACATCATTAAACAGGACAGGTTTTGACTGGGCAAGACATATACTTTAAATGATCTTTAGGGTGAAATTGAATATAATTGTATATTTCTTAAAAAATAAAAGCATAATTATCTGTTTGCTGTAATGCCCTGCAGAGCTCCAGTCAAAGTGAGAGAGGGAGGTACTGCATTGGGAGTTATAATTCATGCACATGCCCTGTTTGGGAACATGCTTGAGTATGGTAGCATAGACCCAGCCATCTCCCATTCCACTGCCAGGCCATCACCACCTCACTCATGAGATTACATATAGATTACCAGACCACACTTAATGCAGAGTTAAATGGCCATAGCAGCCTTTTAATACAATCCCACAAGAATACAAAAAAGTGTATAACTTTAAAACACGAAGAGAGAAACAGCTTAAGGTTGTGGGTTTTCGAGGACACTAATAACACCAGATCCCTGTCTCTGCAAAGCCTCAATATATTAGACTCCCAGTTGCAACACACTATCCCGGAGAAAATATCCAAATTACCCACAGAAATCTCAGTTTTCAGAATCTTAGTTCACTAACAGTTAACTGTAATTAAATCAAGGACGCCATACCAAAGATGGGTCCACTATCATTACACACCAGTACCAATTTGACCACCGAAAGACCTCAAACTGCCCAGCTGCTGTGACTTTCAGCAGCCTAAACTTGACAATTATAAGGCGGGTGGGTGGTAAGTTCTCTCTCCATCCTTGAGCTATCAACTGAACCTGACCACTCTCTGCCCTTTCAAACACCCACTGAAGCCCCTTCTAACCATGAACCCCTGACCAGTAAGGTAAGTGTACTTGTTTAGAATGTATAACTTTGTCTTTGGTTCCCAGTCTCCCCTATTAACCTTATCGTGTATGCTGTTTGATTGTTTATTTATTATTTATTTTGCCTTGGCTTAACTGACAGGAAAGCGGGGAAAGAAAAACTGATAACATATTAGTGTGCTTCTGCTATCATCTGATTGCATCCTGAGAGGTGACACCAGTGAATTCTTAGTGTCTTACAAAAAAAAGTGGTGTCATGCTCTTTTTTTAAACATTATTTATTTTATTTTATTTTTTTTCAAAAAATAGTGTTTACAGTGAAACATAACAAAATGAATACTGCTTATCTACATGAAAGTAGCATCATAGAAAATTCAATTGAGACAGATCTTTTCACATGAATAGTTAAAACTATGGTGACAATTCGAGATCTTGCATGAAGTTAGGTTAAGCATGTAAGATATAATTAAACATTTGACAAGAAGCAGAAAAGAGTGTTACATTCAGGAATGAAATCTCCAATGTAATTGATTCTGTAAACCTTGTAGTGATATATAGTGCTACAGAGACAAAATTGTTCAAACACTGTCTGGTTGAGTATAAATGTACGAAAAGGAAAAAAAAGGAAAAAAGAGGGGAAAGGGAGTGGGAGAAGTAGGGGAGGGAGAGGGAGGGGGGGAGGGAGAGGAAGCGGTAGGGGAAGGAGTGGGAGGGGTAGGGGAGGTAGAGGGAGGGGTAGGGGAAGGAGTGGGAGGGGTAGGGGAGGGAGAGGGAGGGATAGGGGAAGGAGTGGGAGGGGTGGGGGAAGTAGAGAGAGGCATAGGGGAAGGAGTGGGAGGGGTAGGGGAGGGAGAGGAAGGGGTAGGGGAGGTAGAGGGAGGGATAGGTGAAGGAGTGGGAGGGGTAGGGGGGAGTGTGAGGGGATAATGAGAGAGGGGAAAAAATAAAAAAAGCAATGCATCACCTCCAAAACTCAGACTTTTGTGTCCCACAATATTTTCCAGAGAATGCAGAATGTAGAAGAGATAATTATCTGGTATTCTAATCAAAGGGGGACCATTTAAAAAGAATGGGAGGGAGAAAGAGATTAGAACTGGTAAGAGAGGGGAAAAGATAAGTAAGGGCTCTTTCACACGGGCTTTCCATATGTCCGCAAATCATCCTATTTTTTTGCGGATGATTTGCGGACGTAATGTAAGTCTATGGCATTGCCTTCCTTTCAGTTCTGTTCCGTTTTTTCGAACGGAACAGAACCCTATTTTTCCTCCGTTCAAAAAACGGAAAGGAAGGAAAATCGGATGTCAGCGGTGTCATCCGCTGACATCCGCAATCCCCATAGACTTACATTAGGTCCGCATATCATCCGCAAACGGATGGGATGATATGCGGACCTACGGAGCGGATGACAGAAATGTCATCCGCTTCGTGAAAAAAAAAAAAAAAAGGACCGCAGCGGAGCTCTCACACGGAAAGCCTGTGTGAAAGAGCCCTAACTGATGGGGAATGAGAAAGGAAATTGGTTATAAAATGTCAAAAATAAATAAATAAATAAAATGTCCATAAATAAGAGCCACATAGTCATAGCATCTCTTTTTAAAATTAATTAAGGATAATTTCTTAACCCAAGTTTAATTTGGTAATTTATTGGCTTTATAGCAGTACTCTTTTAGGAATCACAAAAGTAGTTGGATGGAATTAAAACCATTTCAGTAGATAAGACATGTAATGTACAGTATGTATGTATGTATTTAAAGCTGTGAATTTAGCTGTTTGCCTAGAGTTTATTTTTCAGATATTCTTACATCTTGAATTTCTTGCAGGTATCACAAATCAGCATTTGTGTGGTATGGATTAGCTCACTGCTCTTACAACAATACATGCTGATATGTACAATCTACTTCAAACTGCAAGACAGCAAAACATGTTAATTTGTACCTGTAAAGAATTCATTGATCCGCTAAACGATTTCATAGCCTATGATAAAGCAAGCATTCAACTGAAATTAAGCCACATCCACCTTCATCTGCATCATTAGAGATACCACAGTTCACTGCATGAATGATGGCTCAATCAGCTCCTTATATAAGCTCAAACCGACACTGCCATTCACTTACTAAGCTGACAATAAGAAAAAGATTCTCCCCAAATACACATATAAATGTATCCTAGGCACCACATCAAAAGAATCATGTTTTGGGGGTACTGTGCTTGTGATGATCACATCTAAATCATTTATAAAGCTTCCTGGTTTTTAGCCTAAAGTGTTCCCCCAAAGCGGCTATAAAAAGTCATTTAATCTTGCCCTTTAAAAATGCTCCCAGTTTCCACCTACTGACCAAACCCATTGCATTTTTCATTGTGAAGTGTTTCCTTTATCATTCTGAGTCTTGGAATTTCATGTCCTGAAGACCTCCAGGGTTATGGATCACTAAGTTAATGTTTCCAAAATGTCAGGGTTCCGCAGCCAGATTGATAACTTGTTTTCTCCATGTCTGAACACAGCCATGAACAGAGCAGGCTGCAAGCAAAAGAGCCCAAGCATCATTTGTTTCAGAGACATGCTTTGCCCTTAGACGGACATGGTTTTTAACACAAAGGAACAGGTTTGATCTTCAATGTCTGCTTCTGTTTCCCATTTCTTTGTTGAAAAGTGGCAGCAATATCAGAAAATGACGGAGATTATTAAGCCATTGACACAGATTTTGGAAATACGCCATTCAAGCACATAAAAAGCAGGCATGTTGTACGCTAAATCCATTAACATGCTCAGTTCAATCAGTTTTTAAAGCAACTGTTTCCTAATAACTATAAATGACCATAGAAGGAACAGGCCATGATGTGCCCAGACTTTATAAAACACAGATATCAGATTTGGGTAGGCAAGTCAGCTACAGTGTTCAAAGAGGGCTTATATAAGAATCAGTTGTGTGAACCATGGTGACATAAATGTTCTGTTTGAAGTCTAAAATGTAAGTAAATTTCATAAGCCACAACTGAAAGCTATTCTACTATCAATCCCTACAATGACTTCTGATGTAATCTCTTGATGATAATGCATTTGTTCTGTGATAGTCTTTGACTGACTGAACACAAATGCAGCATTGCATGATCAATTAAAGGACGTACTTGGAAACACGCATCTGTCTTGCAACCACAAGCGCAGTCAATTGGGAGTAGCTTAAAGAGATTATTCACACGAGAGTCAGAAACCAGTTAGTGATGGTTTCCATTTGCAGTAAAAATTACAATTTGGGCTTTAATACTATTTGGCATTATATCTGTTAATTTTATTGGAGTCACAATATATAAACCTCCCTTGACCGGATGTGGAGTGTGCTGGTCTTTCTGAATTTAACAGCCATAGGTGCCTTATGCCAACACAAGTTTTAAATCTAGCTGATAGCTTCAAAAAAAAAAAAAAGTTGCATGCAATTTTCACAACACATAGTGATTATTTTCCTTTAAAAAGTCTTCACAAACTTAGTCCAATACTGTCTGTAAAGTTCAAGAAGAAGATATCACACTTCACATTCGTTATTTACAATTGTCATACGGTCTGATGTGATTGGTCACATCGATCACATGGCATCGACAGCAGGCTAGCACAGTGATCCATCATCGACTGTGTTCAGTGGACAGTCATCTAAAGACCACCCAGAACGAGGTAAGTCCAGCCTGGCCCACATTTTAAAATAGGTCAGGTGGGAATTGGTTATTGTATGTCAGTACAGTACTTTCTATATATCTTTACTAGTACTGTAATCCTGTTTGATTATAATATTTAATATACAAATGATTGAAAACCCCATGATACCTTTTAACTTGAAAGTAAAAGGGGAAACACAGCTTAACGCACTCTTCTAATGATCAGTGGGAGCAAAGACTCAAACGACACCATGTGTTGCATAAAAGTGCTCTGCACTAGGAATACAGACACTTTTGGACACATACATTTTACATCTGCACACACAGACACATAAGCACACACATGTACGCACAAGTAAATGTTTATTTTTATTTTGTGATTTTTTTTTTTAATTAACCTGTAATTATGCGTTATTTGTAATAAACACAGGTTTAATCTTTTTTATGCAGGTATCAAAGTAAATTTCATCTTTAAATGCTTCACACCCTTAAAGGTAAGAGGCACCAAAATAGCATTTAACACAGTGTGACTGGTAGAATGAAAAAAAAAAAATAAATAAATAATGTCCTTTAGCCAGGGATAAAATAGCCAGTAAAATAATTTGGGATTTAGATCCATCTGGTAAATTTTAAAGCTTGAAAAAAACATTTTATGGCTGGAGTTCCTCTTTAAGAAGAACCCAGCCATATTTCTTCAAACATCACTAATTGTTGGTTTTCTAAATAACTGCAAGAGAAATGTTTATGAGCTATAAACTGAGAAAACAGTGTAGAAGACCATTGTGTAAAATCCATTTCCATCATTAAAAGGTCAGAAAAACCTTTTCCACTAGCACAGTCATGAATGATAATTGAAACCGAATTTGCTTTACAAAACAAAATCCCTTGAGCAGATGTCAGCAATTTCCATTTATTAACAGGTTTCTATCAATCATATGCAAATATTAATCCAATCTAAGACCTTTATGAGTATCATGGCACCTAGGTATTCATACAATGTCAGGTACCAGGGGGATCGAAAAAAATCATTTAAAAGGAGCATGCCTTGAGATATACTCTTGGTTTGCATTGGTTGCAGGGCTACATTTCTCATGTTGCTCAGCTTGAAGGTCAAATGTATTAAGAAAGTGGAGGAAAATAGCATAACTATTAATATTTATTTTTATTAGACTTATGAAATCATAAAAACATAGATTTCAAGATTTTTTAAGTTTTTTTTTTCATAAAGCCATTTCAATGGAGCACAGAATAGAAACTAAGATAAATTAAAGTGGCTCCATGCAAAAGTATGCAAGTATAAAGAGCTGCTGCCAAGGTAGAGAAGGTAGAGAAGGTAGAGTCTCAAACAGAAAAAAAAATTTGAAAGTGGGTGTGGCGATGCTCTATAAAGTAAATAATAAATTGATTGATACTGTGTTAGCAAAATTGTATGTGTAAAAAAAAGAACAAATACACCAGATACCAGGTAGGTACCAACAAAGAACCAAGTGCTGTAACCTTACCTAATTAAATAAATACATAAAAAATATCAGCAGATATAAATGCAAAAGTGCAATGAAATCATAAACATGTGCAAAGGTGCTAGATATGTATCCAAAGGTTTTACCCCTAGGCGCCAACCACATGCAAATATGTGGCCTCTCATTGGCTGAGCCTTGGCACCTAGAGGAAGCATATTTATGTACATTAGCACCACTAGAGCTGTGCACTCCTGAAACAGTGACCGGTGGCTCATGAAAAGCTCCCAATCGCTTCTTACAATTGGCAGTTTTCAGATCATGTGACTACTGTGACAGCCAATCATGTTGGTCACAAGCTCCACCCCGCCTCCCCAAATGCTAAACCCCTTAAAAGGTCTGCGGGAGCCAGTACAAAGGGGTTAACAATATAATAAGTCCATACATTACTGGTATGCAAATAAAGTGACAGGTGCTCTTTAAGTGCTTCAACAGTCGTGTATATTCATAAGTTCATGCAATGTACTGGTGCGTCAACCTGTGCTCCCCCTCTTCTGCCGCACTCACCAGAGAGCTCTCCCAAGAAAGGGGTAAACAGCATTCACACACTGGCTGAGACAGTGGACCCCAGATCCTCAGTTGGTATGTCTCTCCTTCCTCTGCCCCATCGCTTCATACACATGTAAAAGTACTAAAGTTATAATGTTTTTTTTTTATTTTAAATGATCCAAAGCACACTTACATAGTTTAACATGATCAACAGCATAAAAAAAACAGGAAGTTCGTGACGCGATGCACTACACGGACCGTAACCGGGTAGTGATGCAATGACACTGGAAGCTCCTCCCTATGCATTTTATCAGAACTACATCATCAGGAGACAGTCAAACAATTAGTGATTAAGTCTATTAATTCTTGTTTTTATTATTCTGCATGGAGTTCAACTTTACACAGAAAATTATTATTATTAATACCATTACTATTTTTTGCAGAGTTTACATCCTAAATATATATTAAAAAATATAAAAGCTGAAGGTAATAGAGTCAAACATCATGAGAAAGAGAGGCTTAATGTTACACTTGATTAGGACTGAAAACTATAAAATCATCCAGGGTTATCCAGGGTTGCTTGTGCTCTCAACCAAAGTGTCAAGCCATTAAATGGCTGGTGTCATCGGAGATTACATGTGCTACACTAGGGCACCTACAGATCACACAGACGCTAAGATGGCAGCTTCCTTGGTTGTAAAGGAGAGGAGGGTTTAGTTCCTCTTTAGGTATAACACTGTTTTATATTCAAATATATACTCCTTAAAAGACTGGGAATAAAAAGATGATCTATTAAAACAAGGTAATATAAGGTAATGCACTAATTTACAAAAGAAATCATCTTTGTCCTTGTGTAACATCACAGTCTGAGATAAATAATGGGATTCTACTTACCAAGAAAATATCTTATCTGGGCACTTATATTACAGGTTTGAGATTCTCACCCCATAACCCCATGTAGGGTTCATAATGAGATCCACATTGGTTACTCAATAGCCTACGGTTCCTTGGAGCTGTGCCTTCTGGGTGGAGTTCTGTTGCTGGACAATAAACCCTTCCTGTTGTTCATATGCATATACAGTATGTGGCAGCCCCAGGTATGCCTTATTCCATATATGCCTTGCAGTTTTGTGTCGAGGGCGCACTCAGTAGCACCCCCAGCACTGTGACAGCCATGCCACTGACAGTTCCTGGTGACAGATTAATGATCATAAGCTAAAATAATCAGCTCCTGATCACTGTGACAGCAAACCACAGGGATCACAGGATCAGCAAGACCATAAGGACAAAATGCACACCATTGTTTCTGGACACTACTATATATTAGAATTTATTTTGAGGTGCTTTTTGGTGTTGGGTCATGGTAATGGGAAGAAATATAGAGGCCGATTTTCCATATTTTTACAATAAAACAACTTAGAAGATATCTATTAACATTTAGTGCCGGTTCACACTGTTCCGACTTGTCAGGCGACTTGGTCCGTGCTGTGCAATTGGAACGGTTCTAATAGGAGCGACTCAAGTCGCTCCGACTTAGAAAAAGGTTCCTGCACCTTTTTTTTGCAAAGTCGGAGCAACTTGCATTGACTTCCATTATGTGAAGTCGTTGCAAGCCGCGCCAAAGTCGCGGTGCATGGGCGACGGCATTAGTCGCCCGAAGTCGTGTCGTGTCGCCCTAGTGTGAACTGACACTTGTCACCAAATGAAGGCCCAGTTTGTCCTGAAACAACAAAACAATGTTTACTAACACATGTTAAAGTTGCAGAACTGGGTTTAGGATTTAAAAGTGGTTGTATCCTCAAAAACAAAAACAGAAAACAAACCCTGCAGGACAAAGGCATAATGAGCTAGTATGCATCACATACTAGCTCATTATGAAATAATTACCTTAGAACAAAGCCCCGACACGGTCGCCCGGACACCGCTGAGGCAGCTGACATCTTCCCTCAGCGTCTCTTCCGGGTTCGGCGGCTCCGGCCCTGTGAGTGGCCGGAGCCACGATGATGTCACTCCCGCGTGAATTCACGCGGGAGTTCATTTCCAGCAAGGAGCCGGTAAAGAGCTCTGAAGGTCCGCCGAACCTTCAGAGTGATTGCGCCGTTGGTGTCAGCGGCTGCATGCAGGGCGAATATCTCCTAAACCTTGCAGGTTTAGAAGATATTAATTTTACCTACAGGTAAAAGTTAAAAAGCAGAGTATACTACCGCTTTAAGGAGTTGACTGATAAGCACTTCTATAAATAAGTTCACTGACTGACTGTAAAGGAAACAGTTTGGTTTCTTCTCGACAACCCTAGTGCAACAAAATTGTCCTGATTTGCCATAGCTCTCATGTTTTCACATAAATCTACTATATATATATATATATATATATATATATATATATATATATATATATATATATATACTGTATATATATATATATATATATATATATAATTTTTTTTTTTTTGTATCAATAAAACTTTTTCCTGAAAAATTCACAAGGCTAAAATTTTGAATGGAATATGTTATAAACGCCTGTGTCCTCCAGAACAGACTGTCCTATCATCAGGAAATGCAGGTTACATCACAGGCCTGCCATCTGCTGCTTCTGCATCCAAGTCAAAACCTAATTCCGTCTCTATGGCTGCTCTACACTCTAACCTGATTCCATTTTGCATATATTTAATTAGAGAGGCTGTAATTTAATTTCATATTGTGTTTGACCTGAAATACGAGCTTCATTTAATTACTCCTTTCACTTGCCTGGATGTCATGGCTCAAGTCGATGTTAGCTGATCAGTAAAGATGTCACACGAGGGCCAAGAATTACACTTTGTAAATGGAATATTACATACCGTGGAGAAACGGATTCTGATATTTAGCCACGTTAATTCTATTCTTGTTGTACAGCCTGGATAAGAGTTACAGGTGCTATCTGCATGCCTAAATTTGTCAGTGCTTTCAACCTGCAGGAATTCATTATTATTTAATGGTGGAATATGTTCAGTGCATGCCAACTGTATTGCAGATGAACTTTTGCTTTTTAAAAGGCAGCCCTTACTCAGATGTGAAGATTAGTAATAGTTATGCCTGTATCCTTCCACCTCTTTTCTTCATTTCTCTAGGGCACATGGCTTTTTATTAAAGATCCACACATCAGCAACCTAAACATGCATCACACAGTATTTGCTTCACCAATGTGCATATCATTTAAAGCACAGATGAACAGAGATCTACAGACAGCAAAAAATAGCTTTCAAGAAGGTGAGTTGACTAGACTTTACCATGTGCAAGGTGGAAGACAAGGCAAAAACACAGGTTACTTTAGGAGAGCAATTCTTTGCCTGCCTCTCCACCCTCCCTTCAACTCGGTAGACAGATGGCTTCCAGTCCAAATGGTGCCAAGAGGAAATTAAAAAAGCATTCTGCATGTCTTGATGCCTATCAGTTGGGTAGCATAGGATTTTCTAGTTGACCAATACCAACTGAATATTAAAAATAAATAACTTGGTTAGGGCATTGTTAAGAATGTCTCTTATGTCAAGCAATGCTATCTAGGGTATTTCTATATATTACAATAATTTTTGAACATTTTTAATCAAAGATTATCACTGCTATTAATCTCAGTATGTCTAGCAGGAAAGCAAGAAAAGCAATCTTTGAGGTGGAGAAAACAAAATATGAATTCATCAAATATAAATAATTATAGTAGCTAGATATATTTTTCAATTGGAAAAAGGAAAATTTCAACAAATTTCAACACATATTTCATATTTATATTAAGGAAATTAACATTTTCATTGGAAAATAAATATGTTGTAAAATAAAGATTGCAGACAAAATCATTCCCACACATAAGTGATCGAACTCTAAAGTCAGAAGGGGCTACAGATCTGAAGAATCTTCCCAATTTTAATGTCACTGTAACGCAAAGGAATAAGCACCTGAAAATTCTTCAGTAACTGTCTGACACTCCCTGAATTGTCAATCTCTTGGTACTCCACTGTGATTCCTCTCACCAATCCCTATGTCACAGGACACAGTAGTGGTGTAAGGGTCAGAAAGATAAACCATTTAGCACAGCATGGTACCCGAAGATTGACAATAAAGAATGTGCCTGGTACTGATGCTGATGCTACAGGTGTACAGGTGAATTCCAGCAGCATTCAGCAACACAGGTAGTCAGATAGGTATTTATTAACTTCATTACATCGATCAGCTTTGTTGCAGGCTTTAAACATAATGTAAAAGTAACAAAAGTAAAATAATGTCAATGAAACAGCTAATGACTCCGATTTCAAAACTACACAAGTGGGTACTGGCAGCATAACACTGGATATTGCTCTTTTCTGCTGCCACATGCTATGATGTCACAAGCTGATGATTTAAATCAATACTTATGCTGCACATTATAGAAGGGCTCACAGCTTACTATTGCAGTTTAAGCTGTAACAATCTTCGCCCATCAGTGGAGTCTGCGGGCTTTTCATAAACACTTGCCATAACAGCCTTCATGTTTTGGCAGCAGATGCCAGCTTTAAGTGCTAATCAAAAATATGAACAGCATGTTCAGGTCACTGAAATGAATATTACTTCCATGTGGTCTTCCAAATCATTGACTGTCAGCAGCTGGTACAATAAAATGTGAGCACTCTGGACCATGGGTGTTGTTCAAGAGTTTTTGAAGGCTAAAGTAAGAAATCTACTTTCATTACATAAAAATAAAATTAAAAGTTTTGTTTCAGATAAAATTAGACTTTTTGAAATGCAATAAAAACATCTCAATGGATAACAAATATAAATAAAACAATACCTTTGTGTCATGAATATTTTCTTTGTTTGATATTCCATAAATATTTAATAATATATCATGGTAGTTTAATTTGAGGTTCTAAGCACAAAGAACTAAAATTTACATGTTTGCATGGGGTCATGTATACTCAAGCCATTACTTGTCTCTTTAGGGGAAAAGAGATATTAGAAAAACATAGGGGTTAGAAACAGAGAGGGAGAAAGGGAAGAAGTGGGATAGGGAAAAGAAATCGTGAAAGGGGGATAAGAAAGAAAAAACATTTAGAATGAGTAGGCTATCGACAAGGGTGAGACCCATTACCTGATCAAGCACATGTGCCTAGCATCTATAGGAAATATCGTATGTCCCTGAAGTTCCATAGAGAATTTTAAAAACTCTTCAAGGTTTTAAAATAGTCCCCTAGGAACCATGAATTTGAACAACTTCCAGGGTTGCTCTCTTCTCAACATTTTAGGTGTTCAAATGATTAAATTTAATTTCCCAGTGTTCTGCATTGTGCGTGCCGTAATAAAAGCACGTCGTAGGAAATCTTTTAAAATGGATTTGAAAGAGCAAAGAAGGATCGACAAGAGAGTAATAGATGGGTCTGGTTTATGTTATTGCCCATGATTGTGTTGCAAAATCTTGTCCCAAAAAAGATAATGATGAGCAGGGTACCCAAAGATTTTACTCCATATGTGAATTATACCTTTCTCTTTGAGATGTCTCCAACAAGTATTCCAGATCATTGATATGTATGTCAATCAGGCATTTATACCATCAAGATATAATATAATTTCTCTTTTGTAGTCTAGCCGATACAGACATATGTGATGATATAAATTCCCTCTCCCAGTCCATGGTTGATGGGGATTGTTCTGAATTTTTTTTTCCCATTTGGCAATGAAATATGGATAGTTGGAGAACATAAGGGGTCTATTCAATGAAGGTGGTGGATGAAAGATATAAACATAGTTAGAGAGTTGAAACTTCCCCAAGACAGGTCAATTGGTCAGTACACATAGATGAAGAAAGTTCCAAAAGGGGGCAGGGTGCCATTTGGAAGAACCTGAGTGATTTGAGTGCCTTCTGTTATGTTCCCTGCACGAAATATAGGATAAGCTAGTGTTGCCATATGGGGTTTAGGCGTAATCTCTTACCGTGTTGTGAGGATGAGGGGTTTATGTATAAAACTCCATCAGTAATTGAAAATATATATATATTAATGAAAGTAGTAAAGGTACCCATTTTTGATTGCAAACTCATACTTGGGAATTTTAGTGTAGATAGATTTGCGTGAGCCAGACGGACTGGTTTTTAGTAATTAATTAATCCAGGGTAACACATTCCTTTGAAAGGCCAGCTGGCTATTTACATATGAATACCTACGCATAGTATCAACCCGTGTTTACATCCTGGAAGTGAGACTTTCTGGAGCCAGGACACATCTTGCATATCTTAAGTAGCCATTTCAGAGTTACTCCACAGTGAGGAGTAAACACACCCCCCCCCACACACAGAAAAAGGAGTGGTTAGAAAGAGGCGTAACTATGGGAGGGGGAAATGGTCCAATCTGGGAAGAGATAGGCCCACAGGAAGTGACAAGCAAGATAGCTGAACCAATGAGAATGGCCCTATACAAGGCTATGGGATATGGGTCTATATTAGGTTCGGTGAGACAGGGTGACTTCCTGTTTTGGCAT
Source organism: Pelophylax lessonae (assembly GCF_965119305.1). Classification (NCBI taxonomy): domain Eukaryota; kingdom Metazoa; phylum Chordata; class Amphibia; order Anura; family Ranidae; genus Pelophylax; species Pelophylax lessonae. The sequence goes on from NC_138770.1 coordinate 213,734,931, forward strand.
GGGAGAGGGAGAGCCATCACTAGAGGTAATTATGGAGTAAGGATTAAGGGTACATTGTATATTTTATTTGTGTCGGTCATAGTGTGTGTATATGAGTCTATACTCTATGCATTGTATTTGTTCAGTTAAACTAGGGATATTTTACATTGTGTAGTATGTACAATAGTTATTATTGTTGTAAATTATGTAGAATGGGCAAACCTTATACGAATAAATAATTGTTGTGTTAAAGTTTTCACACAGTCATAGAACTCTCATTATTAACCCAAATATTGTCTGAGATAAATTAACTCTCAGATATATTTTTGGTAACACTAGGGCTGGTGGGAATTCAGGGTTGGAGAAAAAAGGCCTCATGGGACCCAGCCTAAAGGATAATAATCATCTTTAAAGAATGTCATCCCTTATCTGCAGAGTATTAGATACTGTAAGAGGTAAGCTATCTGAAGTAGGTTGCAACTCTAGGGCAATCCAGGGCATGGATTTTGGTTATCAGGCAAGAATATCCTCATGCACAGAAATCAAAGTTTGTCCTGTTTATTTTGAAACCAATCCACTATTTTAGTATTTGTAGCCGCTGAGTGGTAAATACTGTAGATAAAAAAGGAAGGGCGAGCTCACCATTCATTTTAGCATTGCCTCATTCACCAAGATCCCCCCCTTGTAAAATGGGAACAAGACCTGGGGGATACATTCCCCCCGCACCAATGGAAAGCAGCACTAACATTGGGGTATAAAGCCACGCTCAGTGCATCTCTTAGGGAACTACACCTAAAAATATCTCTACGGTGGTACCTTACACCATCCGTCATAGCGAACTTTGCTCCGGACTCCCCTTACGCATGCTGGAGGGGGTATGGCCATGTGGGTACTATCAAACACATTCTGTGGGACTGCCCTCCCCCCCATATTCACATTATGGACGGAAGTGTTCCAGATGCTCTCCACAATCATTTTAGGGTTGCCTGAAATACAAAGGTGTCAGTCTTTTTTTTATCTGCTAGTATGATGCCACCTTTTTGCTAAACTCCCCTATGCTAGCAGTGCGCTAAAGATCCAGATCACTGCCCTTGCTAAAAAAGCAGCTGTCCTGCTCTTCAGGAGTCTGACATGCCCCTTTCACAGTCACATCTACTGTGCTCCAATCAACAACACTCATCCTCCCCGATTAGGATTGTTAATTGGATCACCTTGTAGGATCGTGTTGGGCATGTGAAGACAACAGTCTCCAGCGTGCTGCTGGCACAGGGGAGTTGAGTTAAGCTGCAGCACAATATTATGTTAAAAAAGAAAAAAAAAGGACTGACACATTCTTTAGTATATATATATATATATATATATATATATATATATATATATATATATATATATATTTGTTTTTTAGTCAATGTTTAAATATTGGTTTTCCTCATTTATTATAGGAATGTATCATCCTTTATATCTTAGGTAGCCTGATTGCATCACAATAATACAATAGAGAGGTTGACAACGGGTATCTCCCTAGAGCCTTGGGCGGGGGGTTGTGTTTTCTCTATACTATAGTGAGCCATTCTCCATCTTGATATTAGAAACAAAATGGAGGTCCCCCTGGATCAATCCTTGCAACTATTTAGAAAGAGATTATTACTATTCCTTGGTGCATGCACACACACACACGTACAAGTCTTCCCCAAAGTGTATTTTTATTGTACTTATAAGTATCAACATGAATCTCTACAGTCAGCTCTTGCTGGGGTCAACCTGTCCAAATGCACACAAAAACCAATTCACACCTCTGTATAACACTTGATTAGTGAATCTGCTGGGATTAATAAAAAACCGTCTGATATTGTTCACTGAACTTGTTGAAACTGCACTGTGAAGCAGAGAGATACCATAAACCACTGTTCACAGCATATGGGTAAGGCTGATAACTGCAAATATTTTCCATTTCTCACTATTTCATTTTTTAAAGCTCCAAAACCAAGTAAAATATTTTTTTTCTGTACAGAGTGGGGAGTGATAGAACATAATTCACTTTTTTTTTCCTGCAATACCATAAAGTATAATAAAAACTTGTTTTTCCCTGCTGGGATTTCCCTTTACACAATGGACTGCTGTTTAAGGGATGCAATTGTTCCATATATTTAGGAAGTTTTGACAAGCATCCAGATTGGAGCAAGAAGATACAGAGTAACCCTGTTAGCTGTAAGGGTCTGATTATCTGGGCCACCTAATGTTGAGAAGCCATACTTCGAGGAGGCACATGTCCCGACACAATCCTGATGACCTGCGGATCTTGGCTGTATTATACTGCCAGCTGGGTGCTGGAATAAGTGTTAAAGCATTATTAGTAGAGCGCCATTATTAAGGCCCGTTATCACCACCAATGCAGTGCCCAGGCCTTTGCTGCCCACCTTAGCTGTATAGTTTAAACAGCACACTCTATTGGCACTTTTCCACTGCAAGTACCGGATAGTACCGGCTCGGCTCTACTCGGCCCTGCTTGGCCCGGTTTGCTTTTCCACTGCGGTGCCGCATGGTATAGTGTCGGAACGGTTCGGTACGGTACGGTATAGGTTTGCTTTTCCACTAAAGTAGTACTAAAGTTAAGTGGGTGGGATAACAACGGGGTGGGTGTGATTCTCTGACCAATCAGTGGCTAGTAGTGACTGCATGCAAAGGATTGTGGGATATGGTACCAGTTTGGTACCTGTTGGAACCACAATCGAGTAAGTACTGTTTTTTCAGAGCTGTACCGTACCGTACCGTTCGGTTCCATGCAGTGGAAAAGCAAACCTATACCTTACCGTACCGAACCGTTCCGACCCTATACCATGCGGTACCGCAGTGGAAAAGCACAAAAGCGTGTCGAACCGGTACGGTTCCATGCAGTGGAAAAGCGCCATATGTCACCGGGGAGAGGCTCTCCAAGAAGACACAAGCTTTAAGACACAGTAGTGTCTAAATTTCAGTCTGGTGGCTATGAGGGAAGCTGAAGTGAGAGTATCATCAACATTTTGGCTGTTATGTCTGTCCGTCTCTACTAAGTGGGCACAGTACCGCACAAACAGCACACAGAGCAAAAACTACTATCTAGGTAAAGTAGAACCCTTTGCTAATTAATACTCAAATAGTATTCATTCATTGTTTGTTGAGATAATGAGGGAATAACATGTGTGGGTTACAGTTACAATTGTAAATGTGACAATTGTTCAAAAATAGAAATAAACAGATAGTGTGATATAGATATGAGACAAGCAATTTATATACATAGATATGCTGATAGCATAAACCAAGGGTAGGCAACCTTAGCACTCTAGCCATGATGAAATGACAAATGTCATAATGCCTCTGCCTCTGGGAGCCATACCTGTGGCTGTCTTGCAATGCCTCATGGACTTGTAGTTCCACAACAGCTGGAGTGCTGAGGTTGTCTCCCCAGATATAAACTAATACTAATTCATAAACCTTCATTAAACCCACCTCGCAAGTGAAGTGGATGGAGGGACCGTCCCTGCTGTGCTATTGTATTCGGATAGCAAGGACTCCCCCGCTGTAAGAATACACTAATCAGCACTGCAGCTGGTTGATTAATCAGTGTATCAAGTACAGAGGTATGGGAAAGATGTAGATCAGGGATTTTGAAACTATGGCCCTCCAGTTGTTCAGGAACTACAATTCCCATAATGCCTAGTCCTGTCTGTGAATGTCAGAGTTTTATAATTCCTCATGGGATGTGTAGTTCTGCAACAGCTGGAGGATCCTTGGTGTAGATGCTGATAAACAGGGGGGTGTTGTTTAGGGCCCATTCTGATTTTGTACTCATAGAAGCACAGGTTATATAAATGTAGGACTGTTACAAACAAGAGATCAAACTTACTCTGTGCTCAGCCAATTTAAAGCCAGCAGTAGACATGTCTACAAGGTGTTAGCGCTCAGATAATCCACTAGTAAAAAGGGATTTAAATTACCTTGCTATCATAATGTGGTGTATGTAATCAATTCAAGACTGTTTTCATTAGTGCTGTTTTGATTTTTAAGTCACTGAGCACAGATGCTACCGCTTGATGGGATTAAGTTAAGTATTTTAAATAAATGAAGCAGATTCACGGCAGTGGCGCCACATACATACAAGCCAAGAAGTTTTTTATTTATTTATTCTTGTATTTATTCTCAGTTTTTTAAACCCATTTCTCTGCTTTAAGGTCCATTCTGCAGATTAAAGGATTAACTGGCAGACCAAGAGCAAACTGGTTCTATAAATTGTAAGAAAGGAGATTATGTCTCCTCTGATATTCTGAACAAGAATATAGGCAGAATTTCACATTGGGGCTTTCTATAAACAGCCCAGGATCATCTTCATAAATGCTGAAATCTACTTTTTTAGAATAAGGTATCACAACAAAAAAATGCACAACCATTCAATGCAATGTTGAGTCACATTATATCTTTCCAGTTATATTATGTATTAGCTTTTCATTTCCCATGGTAGAGAAATGTGTCTGCAACTTATTAGCGTGATCCTGGTGTGATTTAAACCTTGGAAAAGAAAAGTTCTATTTTCAGAATGTTCTAAATCAGTCCAACCTTTTTAAATATGTCTCTGATCTGGTGATCCTACAATATGCAGTCCAGACCCAAACATTTTTCCCACAAACCATAAGATTTATAAAATAAAAAAGTCCAGTACTTACAGTGCCTTGCGAAAGTATTCGGCCCCCTTGAACTTTTCGACCTTTTGCCACATTCCAGGCTTTAAATATAAAGATATAAAACTGTAATTTTTTGTGAAGAATCAACAATAAGTGGGACACAATCATGAAGTGGAACGAATTTTTTGGGATATTTCAAACTTTTTTAACAAATAAAAAACTGAAAAGGTAGGCGTGCAAAATTATTCAGCCCCTTAAGTTAATACTTTGTAGTGCCACCTTTTGCTGCGATTACAGCTGTAAGTCACTTGGGGTATGTCTCTATCAGTTTTGCACATCGAGAGACTGAAATTTTTGCCCATTCCTCCTTGCAAAACAGCTCGAGCTCAGTGAGGTTGGACGGAGAGCATTTGTGAACAGCAGTTTTCAGTTCTTTCCACAGATTCTCGATTGGATTCAGGTCTGGACTTTGACTTGGCCATTCTAACACCTGGATATGTTTATTTGTGAACCATTCCATTGTAGATTTTGCTTTAGGATTTGGATTATTGTCTTGTTGGAAGACAAATCTCCGTCTCAGGTCTTTTGCAGACTCCAACAGGTTTTCTTCCAGAATGGTCCTGTATTTGGCTCCATCCATCTTCCCATCAATTTTAACCATCTTCCCTGTACCTGTTGAAGAAAAGCAGGCCCAAACCATGATGCTGCCACCACCATGTTTGACAGTGGGGATGGTGTGTTCAGGGTGATGAGCTGTGTTGCTTTTACGCCAAACATAATGTTTTGCATTGTTGCCAAAAAGTTTGATTTTGGTTTCATCTGACTAGAGCACCTTCTTCCACATGTTTGGTGTGTCTCCCAGGTGGCTTGTGGCAAACTTTAAACAACACTTTTTATGGATATCTTTAAGAAATGGCTTTCTTCTTGCCACTCTTCCATAAAGGCCAGATTTGTGCAGTATACGACTGATTGTTGTCCTATGGACAGAGTCTCCCACCTCAGCTGTAGATCTCTGCAGTTCATCCAGAGTGATCATGGGCCTCTTGGCTGCATTTCTGATCAGTCTTCTCCTTGTATGAGCTGAAGGTTTAGAGGGACGGCCAGGTCTTTGTAGATTTGCAGTGGTCTGATACTCCTTCCATTTCAATAATATCGCTTGCACAGTGCTCCTTGGGATGTTTAAATCTTGGGAAATCCGGCTTTAAACTTCTCCACAACAGTATCTCGGACCTGCCTGGTGTGTTCCTTGTTCTTCATGATGCTCTCTGCGCTTTAAACGGACCCCTGAGACAGTGAAGGTGCATTTATACGGAGACTTGATTACACACAGGTGGATTCTATTTATCATCATTAGTCATTTAGGTCAACATTGGATCATTCAGAGATCCTCACTGAACTTCTGGAGACAGTTTGCTGCACTGAAAGTAAAGGGGTTGAATAATTTTGCACGCCCAATTTTTCAGTTTTTTATTTGTTAACAAAGTTTGAAATATCCAATAAATTTCATTCCACTTCATGATTGTGTCCCACTTGTTGTTGATTCTTCACAAAAAATTACAGTTTTATATCTTTATGTTTGAAGCCTGAAATGTGGCAAAAGGTCGTAAAGTTCAAGGGGGCCGAATACTTTCGCAAGGCACTGTACATGTTCCTTACAACCACTAATCAAATTTAAACCTTCCTTGGAACTTTCAATATTATTGGTTATGGGGTAAGCAGAAGATAGATAGCATAGGCTTATAGAAGTACACTGACCTGAAGCTGTAACTATCTGACATCTCAGTCCCAGAGCAGAGAAAACTTATGTTTTTGGACCTGGAGAATGACTACTGCTATCAAAGTAAAGAGTTGTTTATGACTGAGATGCAATTAATTGTAACAGATGCCTTTTAAAGCTAAACTCCATGTAAGCCAACCATTAACCCACCCCTCCTGGACAGCACAGCACTCATGTAATGAGGTGTGAGTACCATGTTGTCAAGGGGCACATTGAGGCCAGGCCAACATAATGACATGTCCAAGATGGCCCAGGCTCACAGTAAGTGGATTGGATGTCTTTGGGCTTCATTCAACCTGAAAGAGGATTGGATTTGGTGTGGAGAGCTGATGAGTCTGTGGAGGACAATGATGCAGAGTAGGTAGGTAGGTAATGCACCCATGGCTACAATAATTGTTTTTAAATCTGCAGGGCAATTCCTTTTTTTTTTTTCCTTTTAATGATGCACAAAATATGACAATGAAGATTAAATGTCAAGCAGCCGGTGTACCAAAAAACAATATAGTCAACAGAATAATAACAGTCATTGTAAGTACCAGAGACTGACATTACAGTGTTTGCAAATAGGGCTGGAAAAGGCGGTGGGGATGAGGTGGACACATTTTTATTTTTTTTTTATTTGGTAAACTTCATATATTCAGTTTGTTTCTAAGTGTATTATGGTTTTCCTGTTAGTTAAATACCAATATTACAATAAAAACACACGGTTTACAGTTACTTAACAATAACTAACTTTGAGAGGCCGGTCTTCTGCTTTTACAATGCTGCCTGGCACATACAGGAGACTCTACCAATTTGGTTCAAAGCCATGGCTCCTAATGTATGTTGTAACTATGGTTACAAAGTGATCTGGAGAAGAAAAGTCATAGCACCAACCAAGAAAAAAGAAACAGCAGGTGTAGTTACGTGTTTCTGGGACACCCCCCTTTGTCAAACCTGGATAAGGGATTGGTTGGGATGCTTATGATAGAAGGGAAGGGGGCTGGGCAGGCTGTATACAAATTACAGACCAATACAGAGAGGGGAACACCTGTATGAATGGCACATAGGTATCCTACTACACCCTCTCTAGAAACAAATGACAGTATGGAAACAAAAAACATAGAGCAGACATCAGAATTATTGACTAGACTAAATTGGTTGACAAAAACAGAAGGATAAAGGAACAAAATGAAAATTGTAACAAAATTGAAGAACAGGGAAAGTTAAAAAGAATACTAATGTATTTGTGTTAAGGGGACATAGTACAGATGGATAAATAAAAAATCAACCAAGGACAAGAGTTGGGCTGTTCACATAAAGAGCAACACATCAGTATTTCTAAATCTTAGGCTATTTTATTTTATTTTTATTTTTTTCTAGTAATTAGTAATACTTTCCAGTCCCACTGTCTCACCGTAAATCATATCAGCAGTGTATAGGGCTGTCTGGCGGCCATGGCCTGGTTTTGACAGGTGGCTTAGGTGTGTTAACATTGCTCCTCAGCCACCTGGTTTTCCCCCCTGGCAGCCCCTATGTGAAAGGGAGCTTTTATGGCTAGTTAAGATTATGTAAACAGTTTAATGTGCATAGTCTGGGCACAGGACTTTAAACTGTAAGCATAAAGTGGCAATCCCAACACAAAACCCTTCTTTTTCCTGCCCCCTCAAGTAGGTGTACGTAGAGTAACAAAACATGTCCGAACTATACAGTGCTTTAAGTGGCCCAAAAGAGGTGACGGTACTCTATTATAGTCTATAAATTCCCCCCCCCCCACCCCACATCAGGGTCCCAACAGAGCACCCCCCCTGGCCTGGGCTGGGACTCCGGAGCAGGGGGACTCACTGGTGGTGACTGGTCTGGCTCTGGAGTGGGAAATATTCTTGGGGGGGGGGCAATTAAGGGCGCAGATGTCCAAAAGGAGGGTACTGGTACGCCAAGGCACATGGAGAGGTGGCGGTATGCTCAAGAGCCATATTTGGAAGTGGCGGTACTGAGTACCAGTGCATATCGGCCCACTTAAAGCACTGGAACTATAGCTATAATTGTAGGCTTAACATTGTTCATCCACAAATATCGCAGAATGAATAAGGACAGTATACAGTATAACAATTTTTAAGTTGCTGCCCATATAATTCTCAGCTGCCCAATATATTGCCATCTCATATGGTGGTCAGTGCTAAAAACCTTAGTGGCCTGACCAATGCCTGACCCTATTATAAACATTGCACTGAGGATGTAAAGTAAGAAAGACACTAGCAGAGATGTATGATGTCATTTATTTACATATGTGAGGCTTTGATCTCAAACTAATCTCCTAGGATTGCCCCCGGAGCTATGATCCATGTTTTTTTTTCCCATTTTCTTTTGGTAAAGCAATGACAGAGCTTGTCACCTCCTGCTATCAGCGGTACGGTCTTGAAATATGTCCTTTTTATAACAGGAAAGCTTTGTCCTGTGCTCGCCAGTTAGACCTTACAAATCAATGACATTTCTCTTAAACAACCAGGCTGCTCCAAATACTCGTATTGTATCAATTCACCTCAAGGGAGTGTGTTCACATTAGAGAAGGATAGATCTATGAACAGTAATAACCTTTCCTACAGGAACAAATCAAAGTGTATGACTTTATAGCTACAGTTATATGTGCTACTGCTGTGGAAGACTAACTGTCTTTCTGTGTTTCTCTTTTCTGATTCAAAAAGAATTACAGAGCACAGAGTTAAATCCTAAATTCTACATTATAAAAACATAATAAAATGTTGTATTACCACATCATTAATATCAAATAAGTGACTGGTTTAATTATCTAGACTTACATCAGCTGCCTTTTGATCTAAACTCATCCTAGACACATTCCTCCCATGTAGAGATGAGCAAATTGATTCAGCAAAGATGACATTTCACAAGCGAGCAACGTTGCACTGATCTGTTAGAATATGCGAGTGTTGGTTTGATTGATTAGTGGCAGAAATTGACAATATTTAAGCTTGGTTACTGGCATTAGAAGATTTATAACTTCATAAATCAACTGCAAATCACAAGGTTCCCCTGCATAGAATTAGCTATGTCATATTAAAAAAAAAAAAAAAAAAAAGATTAGAGATAATTTTTCCAATGCAGACTCCTTACTGGCCCAATTTTTAGGCCTGGAAGGGGAATGGGTTATCAAATGTGGTCACTGGTTGCTTTAAAAGGGGGGGGGGTGTTTTTGATATTTTACAATATCATTTATATATATATATATATATATATATATATATATATATATATATATATATATATATGCACTGTTTACAATATAATGGGGTAGATTTACTAAAGACAGCTAGACTGTGGACTTTGCAAGTGCAATTGAACTATGCAAGTGCAATTGGTCCGGAGCTTAGTAAATGAGTGTAAAGTTCCACTTTACAGAATACCCAATCGCATGCAAGGAAAATAAATAAAAAAAAGCATTTTTGCTTGCACATGATTGGATGATGGAAATTAACTCCCTCTCATTTACTAACCTCTGGGTCAACTGCACTTGCATTGTATTATGTGTTCAGAAAAACATGCATACAAACCCTAACAAGTTTACACTTAGCTTGCCATAGTATTCAACACTGTTTAGCAATCACAAAAAAAAAAAAATGGATTTTTTTTTTTTGTTTAATACTCTTTTTCCATTTATTCACATCTCTGTGTTGCTAATCTCCTCCAGCCTATTTTAGCCACTTTCTGTCTATATGGCTATAAGGCTTCAATAGCAGCTGCACATCATTGCTGTGGACCAACTTTCTGATAGTGACAGTCATGACCTATACATTGGGGTGGGGGTCTACTAAAACTGGAGTGTGCAAAATCTGGTGCAGCTCTCCACAGAAGCCAATCAGATTCCAGTTTCTATTCTCAAAGCTTAATTGAACAAGCTGACATTAGAAGCTGATTGGCTACCATGCAGAGCTGCACCAGGTTGTGAGTGCTCCAGTTTTAGAAAATCTCCCCCATTGTGTGTTAGCATGACTGTCTAAAATCTTTATCAGAGAGACAGAGATGCATCTAGCAGGGTAATGAACTGTACTCAAGCTGTAGACATTGCACATGTGAGCCCGGGTGTGTTTTTTTTGGGAAACGTTGTCCTATTTTTTAAACCCATTGTATGTAGTTTGCTTTATTTCATTCTGCCTTTTTCATTTTTGAGATTCAATAAAGCTTACATTTTAAGGTTAGACCACAGTTTGCCTTATTTCCCTCCTCCCCTCCAGAACTCCTATGGGATCCTTCCCAACCATTCCATACTATAGTCTATGTACCTAAACATGTGTTGAGATTAGCCTTTTACAACCCTTTGCATGGCTGGAAGGGTGGAGAGTCATAAATCTGAGCCAGTCAGGTTTCTAGTGCTTTGCACAGAGCTGTTTGTCTAACATGCTGAACATACAGGAGGGGACAGTACAAGCATGAGGTCATCAATGTGTGTTTACATTTTAGCCTTGAGTTAAGCTTTTTTAAGGCCCTGTTCACACCAGAGCATTTTTCAGCTTGTAAAAAGCTCCAAAACGCTCAACAAGCAAAATCCCATTTACTTCAATGGCCCCAGTTCACATCTGAGCATTCTGTCACCTGAGGCAAAATGCCTGAAGCTTAAAAAAGTACCCGAGCTTCTTTTTGGCAGATTACAAGCGTGTTTGGTCCCATAGACTTCAATAGAAATGCCTGAGTTGTGCAGAAAAGCGTTCGTAATATGCTTGTAAAATGCTTGTAAATTGCTTAAATAGCACCTCTCCACCCCTAAATTATTCTCCCTCTCCTCCCCCTAGTGCTTTCTATTGGCTAAACAAAAGGTCTGAAGCTCTAAAACTCTCGTAATACACTTCTAAAACGCTTTCAAAAAGCTTGTAAAAAGCTGCAAAAAAACTTAAAATAACACCTAAAAAACACCAGTAAATTGATATGCTCAGGTGTGAATTGAGCCTAAAAGATTAGGAATTATAATTTTAAAATATTTACTTTCGTAGAACTCTGTAATAAACTCTTACCAACAACCAATTTACAAAAGATTAACTATATTCTCATAGGATCTTGTGTAGGAATGGTGGCCAAACCACTTCCATAAGTTATTGATTTATTTTCTGAATGATCTCTTTCTAAAGGAATAATTAATCTATAGTCAACAACCTATTAAATTGATGTACCATTGTACCACACACAGGAAAGTGAATTTTGATCAATAGTTAAGATACGATCACATCTTACTATCATATATTATCAATCTCTGTTTCCACCATGTTATTTCATAATCTGATTGATCACTCTATGATCATATTCAAGAACAAAGTATCTCATACATCAAAAAATTGACCCAGTGCTGCCGATCAATGCAAAAGGTTCAATAATTTTCTCACCTGATCGATCGACCCTAATCTAAATCAATTCTAAATTGACAGGAAGGGGAGTTAGATATTCGATTGTTTGCAATGTGATCTATATTGAGCAGATAATAAACTCTAAACATGGGTGCCATCATAAGAGAATGCTCATAAATGTAGCACAAGAATCCCTCCCTAGCCCTGATAACTTAATGACGTGTACATTCAAATCTCAACTAATCAGCCCTGCACATTTGACTGCATCAGATGATTCTCACCCATATCTCCAGATCCTTTCATATTGTATAGTGGGTGAGAGATTTTGCTAATCCAGTCTCATGGTCTCATGATCAATGCATATTTGATCTCTGCCTCACCTCTAAAGAACTGTGCCTATACATTGCCAGATACTTTTTTACAATATGCTATGTGGACCTTTTCCTTTTTTTCATTTTCTTTATTAAAGTATAACAAAATTTAGCACTTTTTTTAGAATTAGAACCCTGGTTTTTATTGCTGTCGATGTCCTTGCCAGGGAGATTCACTTGTTCTTTTTGTACTGGTCACTGCTGTCACTGGGAATTATGTGAGAAAAAAATGTAAAATGTTTAGTTGCCACCAGAATAATAATAGGGGAGGAAATCTTCCAATGGGGACACCTATTGTGGGGGCAACTATCACGCCTAACTTTGGAGAGATTTGCTCTCATTTCTTGTTGTGTCTACAGGAACTAAAAAGAAACCACCTAATTAGGACAAAAAAAAAATGACAAGGGTAGTAACCATTTCCTACTGTATCCAAAAAAGAAGGCTTTGGCTTTAAATATATTTTAACAACCTATTCTTCTATTAACATGATTGAAGGAGGATGCAGCTTGAAGGGATTGCCAATTACAATTTTGGCCAAGCATAATCATAGTGCCTATGGCAAAATCTTAAACACAGCTGTGTGTTAAGATTCTAATGTGTGAACAGAGACAGATAATGGTATTCTGTATCAATAATTCATTGGCTGTATTCAAGAAAAGGCAACTATGCGAAGAAGCGTGAAGTTCTTAAAGGTATGAGAATGGTATGAGAATGGGTTTTTTGAGAATGAGATTGTTTTTGGAAAATATTCCCTTAGGAAGCAGCATGGAGGTGGTTTCTCAACTGGCCTCCCAACTGCAAAATAAGAACTAGTATGTGACACAGTGGGCTCCATTCACAAATCAGTATCTACTGCTTTAAGATCAGTGGTAAAAAAAGCTCATACCGTTTTTCAAATTTATTTTGCAATTCATCAAAAAACACTTTGACATAAGACATGCATTATTTCATTGAAATATGCTGTGTTTATCTCATGAAACCAATCGGTATTTTATCACATGACATCATATCCACTGGTATGGATAGATTTTATTGCTGTTTGTGCCCCTCTCTTTATTTCTAGTGTTTCTCCTGATCATTGAAAGTGAAAGGGAAAGAAAATCCCACATTTTGGGCTGACATCGGAACAGTAACAGAGGGGAAATCTCCCAAATGGGACACAGATGGAAAGAAAAAAGTTTTGCCTTTAGTTAGTAAATCTCCACCATTGTCATTTTCTAATGTTCTTCAAAGTCTCACTCTGGTATCAATCTGCCAAACCTTCAAATTGATGACAGCCCTCTCCTAACAGCTCAAGTTCCACACCTTAAAGAAAAGAAATCAGGTGCTCTAAAATTCACTTGTGTCACAATTCAGGGAATAGGTATGACACTAGATTGAGTGTCTACCTTATACCTGTGATGTGTACCTGGGTTGATGTGCACTAAAATGGGTGTACAGTGAGTACTATGCACCCTAGTGCATAAACATGAATATATTGTGGTAAATGGGTGATGATAAATCAATAATAGTGATACCAACATAAACCGAAAGGTGCGCAAAAGTATTCAAAGAAAGTGTCCAATAATTTGGTGATTGCCACCTAGGTGTATAGTCCATAGACCTATAAGAGGTGCATAAAGTCCCAATTGTTCCCACACAGGCTGTGATGAAATCCACACAGTGGGTTCCTCTGGGTCTGTAGGGTGCAATGGGTTCCACCACCTAAATGGGGATTGGCCCCTTACCATAGAAAAAGAGGTCAAGGGTGGATAGTCAACCCAGTAGTGTCTTGGGGGTTCCAGGAAGTCACCGTAAGATAGTCAGATAATAGGTATAGCCTCTTACCAGATCGCTCTATATGAAGGCAATTGTCTCACTATTCTCTCGGCGACAAATCTCAATCCCGGTCCTCTACACTCCTGGGTATTTCTCTCTGCTGTCACGGGTAAGGGCTTCCACATGTGTCTGCAGCCAGCTGTCTCCTAGGATCGCTCACTCTCCAGATCCTCCAATTCCCAGGCTGTCCAATCAATGACAACTTTTACAGTGCAGGACCAGCACCCCCCAGATTTCGAGCCGTCCCTCAGGCGGGGGAGATGTGTCCGGGCGAGGAAAGTGCATGCAGGTTCACTTCAGTTCCCTGGCAACTGTACACTATGGGAGGAAAGAACGTGTGTCCGTACAGCGCCGTCCCGGACTAGACTCATTCACCGCTCTTCTATGGGCACTGTCAGCGCACACAGCGGCCTCTATACCGCCACCTGGCGGAGGATAATCATAAGGCCTCTCCTGTCTTATGATTATCCTCCGCCAGGTGGCGGTATAGAGGCTGATGTGTGCGCTGACAGTGCCCATAGAAGAGCGGTGAATGAGTCTAGTCCGGGACGGCGCTGTACGGACACACGTTCTTTCCTCCCATAGCGTACAGTTGCCAGGGAACTGAAGTGAACCTGCATGCACTTTCCTCGCCTGGACACATCTCCCCCGCTGGAGGGATGGCTCGGAATCTGGGGGGTGCTGGTCCTGCACTGTAAAAGTTGTCATTGATTGGACAGCCTGGGAATTGGAGGATCTGGAGAGTGAGCGATCCTAGGAGACAGCTGGCTGCAGACACATGTGGAAGCCCTTACCCGTGACAGCAGAGAGAAATACCCAGGAGTGTAGAGGACCGGGATTGAGATTTGTCGCCGAGAGAATAGTGAGACAATTGCCTTCATATAGAGCGATCTGGTAAGAGGCTATACCTATTATCTGACTATCTCACGGTGACTTCCTGGAACCCCCAAGACACTACTGGGTTGACAATCCGCCCTTGACCTCTTTTTCTATGGTAAGGGGCCAATCCCCATTTAGGTGGTGGAACCCATTGCACCCTACAGACCCAGAGGAACCCACTGTGTGGATTTCATCACAGCCTGTGTGGGAACAATTGGGACTTTATGCACCTCTTATAGGTCTATGGACTATACACCTAGGTGGCAATAACCGAATTATTGGACACTTTCTTTGAATACTTTTGCGCACCTTTCGGTTTATGTTGGTATCACTATTATTGATTTATCATCACCCATTTACCACGATATATTCATGTTTATGCACTAGGGTACATAGTACTCACTGTACACCCATTTTAGTGCACATCAACCCAGGTACACATCACAGGTATAAGGTAGACACTCAATCTAGTGTCATACCTATTCCCTGAATTGTGACACAAGTGAATTTTAGCGCACCTGATTTCTTTTCTTTATTTTGCATCACCATTTGGTTCTAAGGTAGCAGCTTGTTCACACAATTGATCCTGCGCACATTTATTCCTTATACACAAGTTCCACACCTTCTTTAGAATACTTGTCTGTTCCTAATCTGACTCTATCATGCAAACAATATCACCAAAGCTATGTCCAAAGATATTAAGGAAAATTAAAGTATTCCAACTACATATGACATATGTTTTACCAATGGATTAGACTATTGTGATATGCATGTACATTGTATTATGTTTGCAAAGATTGGGAGGTTTATGCAGGAAATAATGTATATGCTTGTATATACATAAAAAAGTCTCAGAAAATCTGGAAAAATAACAGGAGAAAATAAATGTATAATTTCTGTGTTTTTATCTATATTTTGATTTCTATGCATTATTGTTGAGAGACTACTGATCCCAAGAGGTAGAGATTACTCCATATTGGCAATCATATTTTTACATTATTTTAATATTGCATGTCTGGTCTGCATGCATTTATTTATTTATTTCCTTTAGTGAATTGACTTTAAGGCTGTTTTATGTGGTATTTACCAAGTGTTTTTGTTTTTGAGTTGAATACTGCGTAAAGGGATAGTGAATTGACATTTTCAGTATTGTATGTGGTATTTGGGGAAAAATGTGTCATGTGTCCTAAATACCGCATGTGATATGTTTTTGTAATTGGAGGCCACTGTCTGCCAATTACAATACAGAAATACTGGTTAGTTTACAGAGGCACTAACAGCAATATATTCATACTGACTAGAAAAGAGCCACCTATGTGATAATCACCAATAAATCCCTCTCACCATTGCATATAAAGTATCAGGGAATGTAACCTTGAATTTTTTTATTTTTATTTTTTTAAGTAATTTCTGATTGAAATGTGTAGGAGATTGTTAATGCTTTATTTTATACTGCTTAAAATGACTTAAAAAAATTCAACAATAGGTACCTATAGAGGAAGTCTCTTAATATGTAGCTCCTTTGTGGGCAGCTATTTGAAAAACACACTGTCTTCAAGCATTAAAGCTTCCAGCAGTAACTTCACATCTGCCATGCTTCCAGTGATGCCAGATGCTTTGTCCCCCCCTTGCGTTAAATTGTTCATCCCACTGGCCCCTACACAACCAATGAGTTGTGTAGTATTGTAGGGGTGGCAGGTGGAGGGGGGCAGTCATCCAACACACCCAGATGTGTTGAATGTTGAAGATTCTGATGAAGGTTGTAACACTTAAAGGTAACAAAGTTTCAATTCACTGCTTAGGAGAGGGGGTGTGTGTTCAAAAGCTTCTTTTGTAGGCACCTTTACTTAGATGTAATTTAAGTGAGTTGCTTTAATTGCAACCTTCTTTCATTGAGTCATTTTAAAAATAAATACAACTTAAACAGCAAACTTTTTAAAGAGTAAAAGAAACGAAACTTAGTATAAAATATTAAAGATTGCAAAGTTGAGGTGAGTGTCTCATGAGTCAGAGGGTGCTCTGTCCGTTTAAAATAGGTACAGTGGAAGTATCTCCCATGGGACTTTATGGCAGTCAATAAATAATTTTTTGAACAATGTAATTAAAAGAAAACTTTATTCATACACAAGAGGAAAATGTACATCTATACATTGAAGAAGTCTGGTCTAGACACTGTGGTCCACATTGTGTGGCTGCCCCGTCTCTCCTACCCTTGGTGGGGGATTATTGGCCACACCACTCTGTTTTGTGTACCCCCTCGGGATGTGCCGCAGCGATCATTTGCTTTAACTTTCTGGTCAACTCACTTATGTAAGTCTAGATGGGTGATATATACTGTATATATTTTGCAATTATATCAGATTTTTATACTTTTTACCGTTTCTGTATATCACATAGGTCTGATCCACCTGATATCCCCTGAGGAAGATTATATTTTACTTTCAAAAATTGTTATTTTGTTGTAATAAGAACAAGAACACAACAAATACAACAACAAACATAGCAGATATGAACTGGGTTACAAACTACAATAACATGTGAGAAGGGTTCTGTTAAAATGTCCTGAAACTGGATAAGACAAAAAAAAAGGGAGACTACAATACCCCATCCACGACCCTCGCTCCCCGGGCAGATCCAGGAGAGGAGGGTGGAATTCATGTAGACAAACTCAGGCAAAAAAACTTGTGAAGATTAAACGACCCAGTTCAGAATGAGAGGGATAGAGAGAAAAGAAGGAGAGTGGGTAAGAGCGGGGGAAAGAAAAAGAAGGGGAGGGAGGAAGCAGCTGCGAACCGGAGAGGCACGCCCAGAATTTGTAGTTTAAGGCAGGCCCGGAACAAATGATATTCCCAAATAGGCTGCCCATGGTTCCCAGATCCTTTCAAACTTAGTAACTGTGTCCGTTAGGCTGGCTACCATCTTTTCTTGTGACATGATCCACGTAATTTTAATTCTGATTTTTCTGATAGACACCGTTCGTTGCTTCCATGCTGCCGCAATTGTCATTTTGGTCCCCAGAAAAACAAAAAACAATAGTTGTTGCGTATGTTTGGGTATTTTAGGTACTCTGGCGTTTAGTAATGCAATGGCCGCTTGTCTAGGGATTCTGAGTCCAATGACTTTGGATATCATGTGGAATTTATCTATATCTCTATTCCATGTGCCTCTCAGTTGTGGACAATCCCACCACACGTGGAGCATATTACCAGGACTCTGGCAGCCTCTGAAACATAGTGGAGAGGAAGAGGGAAACATTTTATGAAGTCTCGTAGGCACCAAGTACCAGCGAGTTGAGACTTTTATGTTTGCCTCAATCAGGGATATGTTTTTGATTCCTTTAAAAGAGCGAAAAAACATATTTCCCCATTCCTCTGCCTCCCATGACTCCGCCAGGTCCTTTTCCCATGCTTCCATGTAGGGTAGTTTAGATCCATCAGACATTAGAGCCATGTATATAAAGGAAATGCCACCCCTTTGTGCCTCCGAGTTTCCGCACCACGTCTCATATACCGTAAATGACATTGGGGGAACCATCCCTGCAGAAATTGATTGTAAAAAGTGAAGGATTTGGTGAAACCTGAAGGTTTCCGACTTAGGCATCTTTAGCTTATCACAGCAATGTGTCAGGGAGGAAGATTATATTTTAATCCAAACATTGGGAAGAATCGGTGGTTATATACATCTTCATATGTATAATGCACTTTTTTTTGATCATCTCCAGTTAGAAGACTATTAGATTATCCTGCACAGACGTTAGACCAGACTTCTTTGGTGTATAGATGTAACTTGTAATCTTGTCTATCAATAAAGGTTTCTTACTTTTAATTACATTGTTAAAAAAATTATTTTTTTGTCTGCCATAAAGTACCATGGGAGATTCTTCCACTGAACCTAAAATATAAGAAATATTCAAATATGTATTCAAATTAAGCATTATCCAGCTGTATTTAAAGATCCCAATTATGGAAGCACAAAAAATATGTGCTCAAAATGAAAACAAAAAATAAAATAGCAAGCTTGCAGCAATCAGAAAGTAGTGTTCTTTCAGTATTAGTCTGTTATGGCCTTCATTTTCAATATGAATAGGGCTGTACACCTTATCCTTGCTGGGTTCCCTAATATATACATTTTATCTTTTTTTTTTTTTTTTTTAAGGAAACCCTCAAGCCTAAATCACTAATTTTTTTTTTTTTTTTTAGAAGCATTACTTTTTCACACCAACAAAATGGATATCTCTGTGCTGTTTTTTTTTCCTTGAAAGGATTTAAGCTATTGGACCCAATGACTTCCTCCCATGCAGATAAAACATTATGAGCAGTAAATGATTCCTCATAAAAGGGAAAGTGGATGGAAGCGATGATGGAGAGGGTAAAATTTACAAGAGAAGAGGGGCGCCGTGCTCACACAAACACTGACCATATTAACCTTTTAATTAGAAACTTTACTTCAATAAAAACAAGATTAATGTATCTGCAATAGGACAACAAGCATGTATTTCCCACTCATAAAAATAAATAACAGATGATTTTTTTTTTTTTTTTTTTTAGCAGGAACACTTGCATGGAGGCTATGCCAGAATATGCGTATCTACTACAATACTAAAAGAATAAATACAATTATTTGTGATAATAATAATGATTCAGGGTTTCATACAGTTCTAATTTCAAAATCAGTCTGGGAGCCAGCATGCAGAGCATTGAGACAGGCACAGCGCAGTAACCAAAAAGCAATTTATAGATTTTTTTTGCTTTACTGAATAAATCAAATAAAAAACAATAAATATAACAGGCAGTTTGTGAAGATATCATGTAAATAAAGACAAAAGAAGTTGAAACTGGTTATACAGATTTTTTAAACTCCTTTAAAGCTGAACCCTAGGCAAATACAACAAACACCTTTTTTTATTCAGTTATGTAGTCATAAAAATACTGGAATGCATTGGAGTGGTAACTAACCCACCAAAGGATGGATCCATGATACCAGGAGGTGGGTTAGATAATGCTGGGCAATAATAAAACCCAAAGAGGTCCAGCACTGAACCACAAAATGGGTAAGTCTGCAGGGAGAGACAGTGCCAGAGAAGGGGCAAGTATTGGAGTGAGAGCTGATTTTTAATTGTGGACTTTAAGGGCACATCATGAGATAGACTAAGACAAAAGGTATATAAAAAAACATATTTATTGATTCAATAGTTAAAATCATTAGTTAGTTGAATCAATAAATATGTTTTTTTTATATAAAGTATAACATTGTAGCGCTTAAAAATGATAAAAAGTCCATATAGTTAAAAAGGAAAAGTCCTTTAAAATCAATCAGACAGTAGATAACCATGTGTAGATTAAAAATGGCGTTTCACCAGTTCTCCCTCGGAAGACCGCGTGACATAAAACCACCACCAAGAGAGGTATCTTAAATACCCTTACCAGATCTCACCATCTTATGAGCAGTGTACGTGGACTTTTTATCATTTTTAAGCGCTACAATTTTATACTTTTTATGCTATATGATTATTTCAGGATCTGTTTGTGTAGCTGCTTTTTATGCATTTTATGTAATTTATTCAATCACCTGTAACAATTGATTGTTTGCTAAGTGGTGCATAGCGCAGCTGTCTTATACTGTTCTATGTTTTTTTATATACCTTTAGTCTATCTCATGATGTGCCCTTAAATGTCCAAGACAAAAGGTATATTAAAAAAACATATTTATTGATTCAATAGTTAAAATCAATAGGTAGTTGAATCAATAAATATGTTTTTTTATATACCTTTTGTCTTAGTCTATCTCATGATGTGCCTTTAACTACTTGCCTTCTGTGCACTTAAACACCCTTCCCATCCAGACCAATTTTTAGCTTTCAGCGCTCGCACACTTTGAATGACAATTGCGCGGTCATGCTACACTGTACCCATATAAAATTTTTATCATTTTTTTCACACAAATAGAGCTTTCTTTTGGTGGCATTTAATCATCTCTGGGTTTTTTATTTTTTATAAAAAAAAGAAAAAAGACAGAAAATTTTGAAAAAAAAAAAGTTTTTCTTATTTTTTGCGAGTAAATTTTGAAAATAAATAAATTTTTCTCCTTCACTGATGTGCGCTGATGAGGCGGCACTGATGGGCACTGATAGGCTGCACTGATGGGCACTGATGAGGTGGCACTTATGGGCACTGCTGAGGTGGCACTTATGGGCACTGATGAGGTGGCACTGATGAGGAGGTACTAATATGCCGCACTGATGAGCACTGATAGGCGGCACTGATGAGCACTGATAGGCGGCACTGCTGGGCATTGAGAGGTGGCACTGCTGGGCACTGAGAGGTGGCACTGACGGGCACTGAGAGGTGGCACTGACGGGCAGCACTGATGGGCACTGGCGGGTGGCACTGATGGGCACTGGCGGGCAGCACCGATGGGCACTGGCGGGCGGCACTGATGGGCACTGGCGGGTGGCACTGATGGGCACTGGCGGGTGGCACTGATGAGCACTGATGGGCGGCACTGATGAGCACTGATGGGCAGCACCATCAGTGCCCACACTCAGTGCCCATAGTGCTGCCAGTCAGTGCTCATCAGTGCCTAGATGAGCAGGCACTGATGGGCACTGACTGGCAGCACTATGGGCACTGATTGTGTGCACTGATGGGGGGCACTGATGGTGGGCACTGTGGGCATTGAAGGTGTGTTTGGTGTACCTCTAGTAATCAGGGCACTGGTGATCGGTGCCCTGATTACTTTTTCTGTGTCCCCGGCGCTGTGCAGCTCTCCCTCCTTCCTCACACGCAGGCTCTGTGTGAGGAAGGAGCGCCGGCGATGAGAGATGATCTCATATGTTTACATATGAGATCATCTCTCATTGGACGGCTTGATCACGTGGTGAATGGCCGCTGTGATTGGCCATTTACCACGATCTGTGATCGGCTGTGTCCAAGGGACACGGCCGACACAGATTCCCCCCGATGCACGCTCGCGGGAGCGCGCGGGGGCGTGTCACTGGGAGGCCGTTTAAAAACGGCCTCCCGAAAATTCGAGTCCGCGCTGCAGCCGTATATAGGCTGTAGCGCGGATGGCAGGAGGTTAAAGTCCGCACATATTTGCAGTTGTCTCCTCCAGCTGTTATTCTTTTGCTCGTTTATTTGGATTATGGCACGCTCCCGATAGCTCTCTTTTCTTCCCTGCATTTTGAATTGATTGTTCAGCTAATAAAATAGTTAATTGGGCTTAAAATATAACAATAAAAATACCTGAATTGATTTTTATAGTAGCTTTTTATAATACCCTGCATACCAGTAGAGTGAGGGAGAGCAAACAACATTACAATTAGGCTCTATTCCACTATGGACAGTAATGGTGGGGGGGCTTTGAGGACCAGAGAGTTTGGAGATTACCTAATCAATGGGATTGATTTATCAAAGACACATACGCTTTTCACTTTGCAAACAAATTTGCACTTTGCAAACAAATTTGCCCCAGAAAATAATGAATGTGGTGAAATTTTACTTTGCAAAAAATAGCCAATCCTGTGCAGGGAAAAAAAAACATTTTTGCTTGCAAATGATTGAATGATGGAAGCCAGCAGGGCTTCACCTTATTCATTAAACTCTGAGATAAATTACTTTTTAAAGTGCAACTTCACTTGCAGAATGAACAGTCAATTTGCCTTTAGTAAATGAACCCCAGTGTCTGTAAGTTGAGATTTGACAGTTGACTATGTTACTCTTTATTACATTCTTCTATTAGACAGGCGAGTACCATTTTTATGTAAGTGAGAGGCTGGGGAAGGTTGTCAATATATATACATGGTAAAGGTTTGCGGTTATAATAGTAAAGTAGTTTATTTTACCTCCTGGAGTTCTCTGTATGGGAAATAATAAGGCATGACATTATTGTCTAGAGAATTAATCACCTGATACACACAGCTTTTTAAGAGCTAATTTTTGGTGTTAAAATCGCTTTAGGTTTTCACTTGCCAGAAGCAATAAAAAGCTAGTGATGGCACAGTCAGCAGAGTTTCAAAAGTACTCTTGGGCTTCAATAATATTTAAAAAAAAAATTTCAAGTTATTTTGGATTTAAAGTCAGTTGGGATTATCAAATGAAATGTTTTTTTTTTTTGGTAGCAATGCAAGGGAGAACATTGCATTTCTACAAATTCTGTATGAAAATAGGCCTTCGTGTAACTAAAATAAAACTGATAGGTTTCTATAAGACAATAGTCTTTTATTTAGGCAGAAACATAGTATTAAGTAGATTAAGCAGATTATTAAGCTGTTTAGGCAGAAATGTTGTATTATACAGCCTTAGTAAAATATGGGGGTTGCCTAACAGGACTGAATTCGAAGAAGTCTGTGAGGTGGACTCCATTATGTTTCCTTTCTTGAATAGCGTAATATGGGAATGAGAGTTGGACAAGACTGCTGTTTAATGTTAATCAATTCATATTATTTCAATTATATAAAAAAGCTTTTTAGCAATATAAAACGCATATAAAAGCATAATGTTTGTCTACGGTCTCTCCTGTTTATATGCATTCGCTTTAGCTTCAAATAATCGTTCTTGACTTATTTCTTTTTGTTTGATTATGTGCAAACACTGAATTCCAGTGAAAAAGAAGAAGCATCTGCCTGAGTCAAAGGAGCCTTAAAGCGGAGTTCCACCCTAATTTTAAACTTTCCATCATACATAACCTTATCACATGCTAAAAACAAATTGGATGTATTTTTTTCTTTTTTGGTTTGTTTACCTTATTTTTAGTGATAAATAACCGCACTTCCTCCTTATGCGGCCGCGGCCGCCGACCTCATTTACTGTTTTGCGTTGACTCCTGGGAGATGAGTGTCATCAATCCCAGGAGTCAATGCGCTTGCACCGTTGTCCCTCATCACTTCCGGTGCAGGCGTGTCATTCTCTGCCTATGGATGGAGAACAGCTTCTGGGCATGCAGAATGATGCAGAATCAGCTGTGGGATGATGCGCCTGCCCCGGAAGTGAAGAGGGAATAGCATTCTGGGACTCGCTTACAACCGCAAAATCCAGGAAGAGGGACACTGCGACTTCACATGCCCACACCGCAGATGGCCGCGCTGTACAAGAATTTCACAAGGTAAGTAATTCATGCTAAATACATTAAATAATAGTGTTGCGCAAAAATAAAAATCTAGAAAATTTATAATTAATAATGGTGCAAAATAAATAAATGTAGATGTGAAATTCATGTGGGTCTCACCCCTTAAGATGCGATACCCTACATCATTATTGAAATCCAATGCTGAGAAATATATATTAATGTGCGTACCACAAGTTATTACGTGTAATATAGTACAATATTATATAGACATAAATTGCAGAGTGCTGAACCATCAATAAATAAATACACTATATCCCAGTGCTAAAATTAATATATAAATAAATAGTGTAATAAGAAAAACATTTTGTTAATGGGTGTTGGCAGTGTTAAATTACATATATTAGACCATTTAACATAAAAATCAATAAACAAGGAAAAAGTCTATTATAATAAATAGTGCAGGGTGATCTAAAACCAATCCACTATAAGTGCTCAGGCCATCTGATTGTGGCAGTGTTCCCAACCGAGGTGTGTGACCAGAGTGTCACAGATCCTTGCTAAGCCGTGCACCCCCTTGTGATTGGGTGCTCACCTCAAAACAAATTCAGTCAGACCCAAATGCAAAATGTGCTATGGATAGCTCTTCCAGGGGATCTCCTCAAGGTGCATTCAATCAGACACAGATGCAGGATAAGATGCAGGATAATATATGGAAAGCTCGTCCAGGGAATCACCATCCTGGAATGTAAGCCATGGAAGTCTTCACGGGAGACGTTGACCCAAATGACCTGTAGACGGTGCACTCCGGGAAAAGCGTTCCCCGTGTCTTGCTCCCCTCTGCACGCTTCCCTATGGCGGGAACAGGAACGTCAATGGCAGCCCAACGTCACACCGGACATAGGGGGCGGGGGAACGGACAAGATCCAGCCGTACGGTGCCCGATGGTCACGATGGTCAAAATGCAATTGGAGACAAGCTGATGACGTCTACGCTGACATGTTTCACTGGTGCCAAGCCAGTTTCCTCAGAGCTTCATGCTGCATTTACACTAAACAGGGGACAGTTTACACAATATTGTTATTTAAATGCACTAGCCCTGACCATTCTAGGGGCATTTTTTGCTAAAAAAAAAAATATCTGGACGGAACTCCGCTTTAACATTAGGCTAGGTTCACACTAGCATGGGTCCTGTGTGGGGCACTGGCACTTGTTTTTCTGCGGGTCTAGGAGCGTGTGCGATTAGCACGCTTTCCCCATCCTGCATATGTGTGAACCTAGCCTTAAGCTGGATACACACTATACAATTTTCTTTAGATTTTTCCCTTTAGATTTACCAAAACCATATAACATGAGGTCACACCTAAACACTTTCAGTTTGTATGCAATCAGGCAGGCCCTTGTACCTACATAGGTAAATCTAAAGGAAATCAACCAACAACAGTTGTATAGTGTGTATCCAGCTTTAGACAATGTGTTTCAACATTGCCAATTAGGCTTGGTTCAAACTTCTGCATGTAGCTGCAGGTGTGAGAATCGCAGTGATTCCCACACCCACAACCACCCGCAGTGAAAACGCACTGCTCTGCAAGAATGAATTCTGAATGGCACCCCCACACATGGTTGTGCTGGTGCAGGAACCACAGGAAAATCGTATGGTCAAAAAGACCCTGCCATTTCCCTGCATCTGTGTTTTTGAGAAGGTGCATACCCGGCAGCCCATTCATTCACGCAAAAAAACATTAGTGTAACCCTAGCGTAAATGTGTGCCTACATGGTCACTAAATGTGTGTCAGCACAGCCTCTTGTCGTCTCCATTGGGGCATTAGTGAGAGAGTGACAACAGAAGATTGAACACGCTTAAAAAGCAATAACATTTTAACGTGTATATGAGATTTTAGTGACCATTTAGTCCCGGTTTACACATATGCGATGTCAGATATCGCATGTGATTTGCACCGCACTGCAATGAAAATCACATGCAATATCTGTGCGATGCAAATTCAGCCATACAGATTGTATGGTTGAATTTGAATTGCATTCAGTCCAAAGTTGCACAGGACCCTTTTTTTGGTCCGCACCATAATCAGATCGCCTTGGGTGTTCACACCTATGGGATATGATTCATGTTCAAACTGACAGTTCACACTGCGATATGCAAACTGATCTGGGGGTGTCGTTAACTTTGTATTGACACCCCCAGCAATTTGCATATGGCAGTGTCAACTGCCTGCGAGTCGAGTGCGATGCGGGAACCTGCAGTGGATTCGCAGGGTTCCCGTATCACATATATGTGAACCGGTACTTAGAGTTATGTGAAATTTTTCTTGTTTATGTTAACAATAAACTTAACACTGTGGACAGAATGACAAGCATTGCTGGTTGCTGCTCATTTTCTCTGGATAGCTGCTTAAAATATAAGGAAACGTGGCACGCTGGATACTGACTTTTGCAAATATTTGTATCGGCACGTGAATTAAAAATCAAGCAGAAAGTAGTTGGGATCCCATGGGTACAGTTATCACATGCACCATTCCTTTTTCAAGACTTAATACATTGGGCCCCTAGTGAGATTGTTTTTTTTAAATTTTTGCATAAAAATGAACATACAAATAGTTGCCAAACAAACAATTAAGCCAAGCGCTCACTCCGAAGGGAAAGACAGGCATGCTGCTCTCCTCAGGCAGGGAACTCCAGCATAGGTGCATGAAAGAAAAGAAAAAGGAGGCGCAAACACCTAGTGCATTACCCGTGGTCACCCTTTAAAAAATGTTTTAATAAAATGCCAAATGCATACTCACAGACAAGAAGAGTGTTAAAATCACATTGCAAGAATCCACCACACATGGAATGGAACATGTCCTTGTAGATAGGTCCTGCATTTGGCATTTTATTAAAACATTTTTTAAACAGTGACCAGGGGTAATGCACTAGGTGTTTGCGCCTCCTTTTTCTTTTCTTTCATACAAATAGTTGCCGCTAACAGGTTGGCTTTCTGTGTAGTTTTTTTCTGTTTAAAATGTTTAATAGATAAAACAAAGATAAATAGAGTCTACCTAAAGTGGACCTAGTGTCAAACATATTTTTTTGTGTTTAAGTTCATGCAAGTGATGTGTGTGTTTAACACTCAAAAGTAATAATTACTTCTCAAATAGATCACAGCATTCTTTTTACAGTGTCTTCATCTTCCTTTCTCCATAGTAGGTCATTTCTATCTTAGTTCAGGAATTTTCCAGGATAAGCAACCATTCCCCCACATGACTTCGTGACATACTAGGGGTTGATTAACTGAATCTGGTGAGTGCAAAATCTGGTGCAGCTGTGCATGGTAGCCAATCAGCTAAAGGCTGGCCATACATGTTAATTTTCTTGTACAATTTTCTGTTAGATTTACCACAAACTACATAATATGAGGTGATGGGGAAAAGCGAACAGCCATTTTATTTATCAAACATGTGTTTATGATTATCAAACATGTATTTATGATTAAGTAGATATATTGGATGTATGTGTTGTGAGAAGTCATATTGTATAACAGCTGTTGTGATCAAAAGCCAGTTACACCTGCAGCTATTAGATTGCTATCTCGACTTTTGAAGACCTGTTCAGCAAACAAGCTTTGGAAGTGATGTGAATGACCATCTGCATATCAAACAATGTCACCAAAGACTCAAATGGGACTTCAAAAGATTTTAGTTAGCTAGGTGCCACCCACTTCTGAACGTATACGTTGTATTAGGTGTCCTACCAGCTAGAGCAATTGTTTTCAAACCAACAGAATTTAATGTGACTGAATTGCTCTCCAAACATGTCTTTCTGTTTACACGTTTGTAAAAATAAATATATTTTTCAATCTGGCTTCAACATTCAAATTGTTACTGAAACCCACTGAGATCTGGGGTTTCCCTTAAATGAGGTCAGAGCTAAACAACGCTTTCACTTGTATCCAATTAAGCAGGCCTTTGTACTACATA
The DNA here is from genome assembly GCF_965119305.1 of Pelophylax lessonae. Classification (NCBI taxonomy): domain Eukaryota; kingdom Metazoa; phylum Chordata; class Amphibia; order Anura; family Ranidae; genus Pelophylax; species Pelophylax lessonae. The sequence continues at coordinate 213,762,777 of NC_138770.1, forward strand.
GTTGAAGTTAAATTTCAAGAAAATTGTACAGAACATTGTAAAAAATTGTATAATGTATGGTCAGCCTATAACTTCAGCTTGTTCAATTAAGCTTTGACAAAAAACCTGGAAGCTGAATAGTTTCTATGCACAGCTGTACAAAATTTTACACTCTCTAATTTTAGTAAAACAACTCCAATTGAATTTAAACTCTTGTTTCTGTGCAGAAGCCCATTTTGTGACTTGTATGACCTAACTGCTGCCTCTTGCTTTGTGACTTCAACAAAGTTACAATCCGGATGATTACTGTGGCGGTGTAGAGTTACCACCTCATCCATTTAAACCAGGACACACATTATATACACAGGTTCTGTGGCTGATTAAGGTGGTAATTAAAATCACTTAGTGCCTTATCTGCATTATAGTACCCACAGAACCTGTGTAATTAATATGTGTCCTGGAATAAAGGGATGAGGTGGCAACCCTATGGTGGTGGTGGTAATAGTGGTGGTGGGGGGACTGAAGAACTGCTTCCTCTTGCCTGCAGCAGACTCATGACACCATTCTCCTAAATCATACTAGGCTAGGCACAGTCATGGACTGGTTTCTAAAAATAAAAGATACAAGTTTTTGGAAAAATCATATTATGAAATGTCAGGATGTGTTCATGCTGATAGATCCACTTTAAACCCAATAAAAATTATTAGTTGTCATTACATCATCATTACATGTCATTACTTCATCTAATGCAACCATTACTGTTCTCCCAGAACAATGTTATATATATATATTTTTAATTTTCAACATTCACAAGACATTGACCATAGTTTGAGATCCTCAGCAATGTTATCTCCATGCAAAGAAAGATTATGAAGCTTTACAAACCTCTTAATCAACTAGAATCTGTCTTCCAATCACTGTTTCAGGAATGAGTTTCCCAAATAGCTGATATTATATTCATTTACTGTCTAAAGCTCCATTACATAATTATCTCATTTGAGTAAATGACAAAACTTTCAGTATGAATATGGAATGTCATTACGCAGGGGACAGAAAATGGGACATCATAATAACGGATATTGTTTTGGTTCTTGTTTTTCTGCCCACTAAGATTTCATCTGCATGGAGTTTCTTTTCGTGTTTTATGTGTATCTCTCTGATAATCCAAGCACAACACACTGGTAGGTGAAATGACTTTGTTCCAAACTGGCCCTTCCCTTGAACCATGGCAATGGTTTATTGTCCTCAGTAAAGCACTTCAGTTGGCATTATTGCAACTAACAGCTTAGTAGTTTTGATTTAAAGCAGAAATCAAGGTAAACAATTAAAATATCCACCAAAATAAATATATAATAATAATAGCAATCTAAATAATAGTATATAAAAAAGTAGTATTTTAAAGCAATGTTATTAAACTGAAAAGTAGGATTAACAACAAAGAGAATAATACTTCCTTCATAACTGATTGCTGCCTTAACCACTTGCCCACTGTATACTGTATATATACGGTGGCAAGGTGACTCTCCTGTGCAAAATCACGTACCTGTAAATGATTCTGCGCTTCCGGGTCTGGAGCACGCACGCTGCCAGTGACCTGCTTCCACTGTGACTGGACATAGCGGGAGCAAATTAGTGGATCCGGTAGACGCAATGTCTGCCGGGACCCACCAATTGTTAAGGACACAAGCAGAGCGGCAGTCTGCCTATGTAAACATGGCAGATCGCCGTTCTGTGAGAAGGGAAGGTTGTGATCCTGTGTTCCTACAAAGCAAAAACACAGATCCCTGCCTTCCCATAGTAAAAGCACCTCCCCCACTCAGTTAGCAAGCACTCCCAAGGCACACATTTAACCCTTTGAATCACCCCTGATGTTAACCCCTTCCCTGCCAGTGTCATTAGTACAGTGACAGTGCATCATTTTAGCACTGATTACTGTATTAGTGTCATTGGTCCCCAAAAAGTGTCACTTATTGTCCAATTTGTCTGCCACAATGTTGCAGTGCCACTATAAGTCGCTGTTGGCAGCCATAACTAGTAAAAAAAAAAAGAAAATTCCATGAATCTATCCCATAGTATGTAGACGCTATAACTTTTGCGCAAACCAATCAATATATGCTTATTGGATTTTCTTTTTATAAAAAATATGTAGCAGAATACATATTGGCTTAAATTAATGAAGAAAATAGTGCGCATGCGCGCGGGCACGGGAGCGGTAATGCTTTAGCCGAGCTCCGCACACCACCAGCCGAACTCTAGCTATTTTTAGCGGCGGGAGGGGGCGAACACGCCCGACAGTCCTATCCGGAGGCTCGTGAGTCTGCCATGCAGTGGAGGACAACAAGGAAGCGGCAATATAAGCAGGCAGTTCAGCGGGAATCAGCGAAACACACGCCGCCGGGCCGGACTCCTCCATCCAAGATGGCGCCGGGTAAGCAGCACGGACATAACGGCCGGGATCCCGCACAGGTCGATCCGCCCTCCACCAGCTATTCTTCCCGGGCTGCCCGCTCGCCCTCAGGGGATGAGCCAAGGGATCCTTTCTCCTCACAGTCCTCCGGAGAGCCGGAGGGAGGCCTGCAGGGTGTGGGGTTGCCCCCATCCCCCTCCACCCCCCATGATTGCCCCGCACTGTCGGACTCTCCTGTTTCCTCCATGGACAGGAATATGGCAGACCTGGCTGAATCTCTCTTTAGCCAACCCAGCCCCTCTGGGAGAGATCCCGAGCCTCCTGCAGCCACATACTCAGGGGATGCTGTGCTGCTGGCTAGATTCTCCACCATGCTTCAGCAGGAGCTTTCAAAAGCTTGCTCCATCATAACCACGGACATTAAAAGGGACTTACAGAGTTTTGGGGCTAGGCTTGACACCATAGAAACCAAGGTGGATGGATCCCTGTCCAGAGTCAACCAGAACACTGCACTGGTATCGGAATTGCATGGACGATTGGAAGAGGCTTATTCTAAGATAGAGGACCTTGAAAATCGTTCGCGCCGCTATAATGTGCGCATCAGAGGCCTTCCAGAATCGCACCAGGATTTGGAATCGGCGGTCCATACCCTTATGCAGGATCTCATCCCTGACATCCAACCTCACCAGCTGGAGGTGGATCGGGTCCATAGGGCCCTGACGGCTCCACGCCAGGATGGACTTCCACGCGACATCATTCTCAAGCCCCATTACTTTAGAATAAAGGAGAAAATGATGGCGGCTGCTAGGAAACGGCAAGACCTTACTTTGCTTGGCTCCCCCATACAGCTTTTTACTGATCTAGCCCCGTCAACTGTGCAGAAACGGCGCACCCTTAAACCATTGCTACAACAGCTGTTGAACCGCCAGATAAAATACAGGTGGTCATTTCCGTTCCGGCTCTCCTTCACGTTTCAAGGCAAGAACTACTCTTTCACGAACTTTCAGGATGGAGAAATTTTGCTTCTGGAATTGGGCATTGTATCCAGGGAACCACATCCATCGCCACGCCCCTCTACCTCCATGACTCCAACAGCTCGCCCCTTGTCTCCTATTTGGAACCACAGGGGCCCCCCCTCTGCGAGGAAGGACAGGCGCAACACCTGAAGTGACTGAGATTCCTTCTTTCCTTTTTTTTTCTCCACATGTTGATGTCCGTGTTTTTTCTTTCCATTTTTTTGATTGTGCTGTGCCCCTGCGGGGGGGGGCGGGGGGGTGCCTTTTCTGGCTCCTCTGCCCTCTTCTCTTCTCCCTCTCCTGCACGGGCGCAGCTGCTATTACTTGAATCTGTCCTTATTTCGCCCGCTGGCGGTTGTGCCGGCGGCGATTGGGACGGGCCGGGATGGTGACAGTGACCATCCTTGACCCTGGTCGCCCCTACGAGGGGGTCCGGGGACATGCCTTATTGTACTTGCTGGATGGGGGCCGGCCGCTTCGGGGGTGCTCCCCCTCCGGGCCCCCTGTTGGGGGTTGGGGGGGGGGTCCCTGGGGCGGGGGGCTTCCCCTCGGTGGGGGGGAGGGGGGGAGATGTGTTCCATTACTGATGACATTGGCGTTTCTTTTTGTCTCCCCTTCTGGGACCCCGGGACCAGCCTGGAGGTTGTGCCTTTTTTCCTTTTTTTGGGGGTTTTTGGTTTGGTTTTTTTTTTTTCTCTCTCACGTTCCTATGTTTGAGCGGACCGTGTTCGGAGTCTGGGTCCGTGGTCGGCGGGTCGTGGGCCCGGGTTCCGGATGGGAGGGGCCCTTAGGGGAGTAGTGTTGTCATTAGGCGGGATTGGGCCCATGTTGTGGGGCAGTTGCCCCTTTTATTTTCCCCGCTGACGTGCGTTTTTTGATGAGTCGGCTGGGGTGCAACCGCATGCCACTTTTGTGACCTTGCCCTTGTCTTACGATGGGGGCAACCTCGCAAAGTGTACCCCAGGAGGAGGGACTGGGGACAGTAAATTCCCTTCTATGTTGCATTATTTTGTATTATTGTGCTCTTTTGGCGGGAGGAACTTATCCTCTTGCTTGTGCCTATCTCTTTTTTCACCATCTTTACTTTTTTCTTCTTTTCCTTTGGACCCTGACCCTGCGCTCTGACCCCGTTTTGATGTCCCTGGATCCCGGATGTGCCTGGACTCGTGCTGTTGGGTACCTCCTCTGGACGACGATTCGATCAGGTGAGCGTGCTCTGCCAGACCACAATGTCAGCCAATAGTTCTTCTTTGTACTCCCTAATATCCCATAATGTACAGGGATTTAACTCCCCGGCTAAACGTACCAAAGCTTTCACCTATTACCACAAACAGAAAGCTGATATTTTGCTGTTACAGGAAACACATTTTTCTAAATCCTCCGCCCCTAGATACCTCTCAGCCCGTTACCCGCAATTTTACCTTTCATCAGGTCCGGAGAAAAAGAGGGGCGTGGCCATATGCTTTTCTCGTAGGGTCCCTTTTACTCCAGTGACGGTCGTGCGGGATAAGGAAGGCCGTTATATTATGGTAGTGGGTCATGTCAACGATCAACTGACTTCGCTCGTCTCTTATTACACTCCTAACACGGGACAGCTTGCCTTTTTTCATAGCATGCTGTGTACCCTGCTCCCCAAAGCTCAGGGCAAGGTGATCCTGGGGGGGGATAGCAACCTTCCCCTGGATCAGGCCAGGGACAGGACCGTCCAGGGAAAGCCACAATTGAAACATGTGCCGCGGAATGGGCATAAACTGGCTCGTCTACTCCATGATTGTGACCTGCTAGACCTCTGGAGGGAACTTAACCCCTCTCGGAGGGATTATACCCACTTCTCACATGTGCACGGTACGTATTCCCGCATAGATCATGTGTTCGCGAGCTCGGCGCTCTCCCCCTATGTGTCGTCGGCAAGGATTTTAGTCACTCCCTGGTCGGATCATGCTCCGGTGCTCATATTGCTCTCAGGGCTGTGGTCTAAACCAGGTCCATCCCCGTGGCGGCTCAATGTTACACTTTTAAACGATCCGCTTATTGTCAAAGAACTAGAAACGGAGATTAGTACTTTTTTTGTGGAAAACTGTCCGACGGACACGACCCCTGCTATCACTTGGGCGGCACATAAGGCCACAATCCGTGGCAAACTGCTACAGTTAGCGGCTAGACTGAAGCGGAATCGGGAACGCACGATTAAACAGCAGGAGCAGGAACTCTCTGCCCTTTTGGCCGAACAACGGTCTCAACCCCAGGTAGATATACGACATAAAATCGACACGGCGAGACTGTCTCTTAATATAAGCCTTACTACACAAGCAGAAAAATGTATTCGTTGGTCGCGGCACAAATATTACACTATGGGTGATAAGCCCACCACGCTATTAGCTAGGAAATTAGCGCCTCGCCCATATACCTCGGCACTACCCAAGTTACGCCTTAAATCCGGGGCGCTTTCACGCAATCCTGAACTTCTCACGGCGGAATTTACCGATTTTTATACCAAACTGTACCGTACGCCTACCCCTTACGACAGGGATTTGGCGGATGTTTTTTTCGCTGATATGTCGCTGCCCAAACTGACCGAATCCCATAAGGACATGATGGACGGCGAAATCACTGAGGCGGAGGTCAAACAGGCGATCAAAGGTTTACACCCCTCTAAAGCACCTGGTCCCGATGGTTTTCCTGGACTATATTATCGCAAATTTCAGGACGTTTTGTCCCCTCATCTCTGTGCATTTTTTAATGCGATACGCCTTGGGGGTGACCTTCCTCCTCAGGAGAACACAGCATTCATTCATGTCCTCCCGAAACCAGGGAAAGATCACAGTATGTGTGAGAATTATCGCCCGATATCGCTAATAAATTCAGACTTAAAGATCCTAACTAAAATTATGGCGACTAGGCTCGGCTCTTTCCTATCTAGTTATATTCATCCTGACCAAGCTGGGTTTGTCCCGGGACGCCAGACTTCCGATCAAACGAGGCGCATACTGGATATCTTATCGGCTATTCACTCGGACTGGGATGGGGGTGGCCCACGCAAGTGTATGATCCTCTCGTTAGACATTCACAAGGCCTTTGACTCCCTTTCGTGGGATTTTTTGTTTGATGTCCTGGGGAGATATGGTTTCGGCGCTCCTTTCCTCACCATGCTGAGGACACTCTATAGTTCTCCCACTGCGAAACTAATGTTGAAGGGTTATGCGTCGGGTTCGATTGACATTAGAAGGGGGACTCGACAGGGTTGTCCCTTATCTCCCCTACTTTTTGTGCTCGCCTTGGAGCCTTTAGCTATCAAAATTCGGGCCTCGGCGGATATCAGGGGAGTTCTCTGTGCAGGATCGGAACATAAGTGTATGTTATTTGCGGACGACATCCTTGCTTTGATCTCTTCGCCGATTACGACGCTTCCGAACCTTTTTGCGCTCCTCCGCCAATTTGCACGTCTATCGGGCTTAAACGCCAATCAGGCTAAATCGCAGGCAATGAACATTTCTTTGGAGGACTCCACGGTCGCAGGATTACAACAATCCTTTCAATTTGCCTGGCAAACTAAAACGTTACCTTACCTAGGCATACAATTGACACCGTCCTTACACACCCTGTACAGTGCTAACTATCCGCCCCTGGTTACTCGACTGTTGGCTGACATGGATAGATGGCTACTTCACCCTCCGTCGTGGTTTGGCAGACTACACTCGATCAAAATGAATGTCTTGCCCAAAATTTTATACTTGTTTCGCACTTTGCCTGTTGCCTTATGTAGACGTGATATCCACAGGTTACAGGGTAAACTTTTGTCCTTCATCTGGGGGAATAAGAGACCCAGGGTGAACAGGAGAACGCTCTTGACCCCTAGAAACAGGGGTGGCTTGGGAGTGCCGGATCTGATGAAGTATTACTATGCGGCGCAATTGACCCAATTGGCCAAATTCCACTCTGGGGGCCCCCATCCTATCTGGATGCAGCAGGAGGCACACTCTGTCCCGGGTAAATTGATATCTCATTTATTGTGGCTGCCGCCCAGAGAGCGCCCCCCTGTATTGTGCCCGGCACTTTCCCACTCGTTGGCCGTCTGGGACAGATTGTCCAAAGCACATAAGTTCAAATCGCTCCACACTCCCCTAGCACCTGTTCTCAACAACAGCGGGTTCCCCCCGGGTCTCTCTCCCAGCTCCTTCCAATGGTGGACAAATAAGGGGCTTCTAAGGATAGCGGATCTCTGCGACCACAGGGGCGTTCTGACGAAACAGGCATTGATTGAGAAGTATGCTTTACCACCATCTGAATTTTATCGTTTTAACCAAATCGTACACTTTTTAGGTACTTTGTCTCAGGTTTCTGACTTAACTACTATGACTCCCATGGAATTTCTTTGCCGGAATTATGACAAGCTTCGCGGCTATATCTCCATACTCTACAATATATTGTCTGACTCTTCTGTGAAGCTGCCATACATGGTTCAGTGGGAGGCCGACCTGCAGGAGGGCATTGAGCTGGTCGACTGGCGAACTATAGCTCAAGCCGCCTCCAAATCATTGATCAATACCTCCATCATTGAAGCGAACTACAAAGTCTTGTTGCGCTGGTATATGGTGCCAGCGAGAATCTCGAAGTTTGTACCTGGCGCATCTTCTCTGTGTTTCCGTGGCTGCGGTCAGGAAGGAACCATGTTCCATATCTGGTGGCAATGCCCTAAGGCGCGCCGTTATTGGATTAGGGTGTATAACTTTATATACACACTTACGCAAGTGAACCTGCCTAAATCCCCTCAGCAAGCTTTGCTGGGATTTAAGGTGGATGCTGCCGCGGGGGCACAGAGAAGGCTTATTTCGTTTATTTTCACGGCTGCCAAGGTAACGCTAGCACGATCCTGGAGATCTCCGGTTCTGCCGTTCGACCAGCTCCGCCATAAACTTACATGGATAATGCTCAATGAACGTATGTCGGCCATGTTAAATGATGAAATGAAGCAGTTTGATAAGGTGTGGGAGCCATGGCTCCGTTATCTTACCGGAAGTAGTTAATGGAATCTGGGGCATCGGGAGTTCGGGGACGGGGGGGGGGGGTGCTGGGCGGGGTCCTGCTAAATTTTCTTTCTATTACCTTCTTTCTTTCTTCTCTCTTGCTATTCCTTCTTTCTTATTCCTATCTCTTTAGCCTTACGGGCATGTACCGTTCGCTCAGTTACACCTTCCAATGTTTTTACCCTATGGGCAGTTATATGGGCGGCACTGGGGTCAGATAGTGGCAGTGGGCTGAATGACCTATATTGTTTTTTGTGTTTTTTTTTTTTTTTTTCTTCTATCTGCTGCATTGGGTGATTCGTGACCCAGATGCCGGTCCTGCTTGGGTATTGCCAGGTACCCGGTTACACTGCGTATCCATATGTCAATTTTTCACGGTGTATGGCATATGCTAAGCAAAGACTGCCTGTACTACCAGAACTTTCTTCTTCAACATTCATGCATTGTAATTGTACTAGGATACTTGAAGCTGTTATGTTCATGTTGACGGTACTCTTTTCTGTACCTTTGAAATTTCTGTTTGTCGATCTCTCATGAAAACCTTTAATAAAAAAAAAAAAAAAATATTGTTAAAAAAAATAAAAAATAAAAATTAATGAAGAAATTTGATTGTTTGTTTTCTTTATTTTTGTTGTTTTTTTATTGTTTTTATTGTTTTGTTTTTTTATTGGATTTGTTTCATAGCATAAAGTAAGAAATATATATATTTTTTTTCAAAACTGTCAGTTTGTAGCACAAAAAAAAAAAAACAAAAGAAAAAACGCAGAGATGATCAAATACTACCAAAAGAACCTCCTCTGTAACTCTAAACTGGTAACTGTTAAAAATGTTTAACCTCCCTGGCAGTATGATTGTTTCCGATTTGAGGTGCTGAAAGAGGTACAATTATTTTGCTAGTAATTCTTGAAGACGAGCAGCCCAAACTAACTATTTACATATGATTTTTTTTTACTGTGCATTCTTCTTTATAACATCTCGGGTATGATAAAGTTTGAAACACAAAATAATAAATTATAATATAATAAATAACTATAAATAAGTTAAAGTATATATATATTTATATATATATTGTGACAGGAAGTCAGGTAAATCTGTGGATGTAGTCACAGACCGGAGATACATTTCCACCTGGTTTTAAAAATTCACCAATTACTATAGGGTGTCGGCTGCAAAAGCAGCAGCAAAGGTAGCCAGGACGGCTTAAGGAAGTTGAAAGGCCTTCAGCTGTTCAGAATGAGGAAGTAAAGGCCTCTATAATTTGTCCAAAGGAACTCTATGGATTGCTGCCTCCTGACGCTGTGTGAGCTGGGGAGAGGAGGACAGTCAGATGTGTGCCTCCCGACGCTGTGTGAGCATGGGGAGAAGGATTGCTGCCTCCTGACGCTGTGTGGGCTGGGGAGAGGAGGACAGTCAGATGTGTGCCCCCATAAGCTGTGTGAGCATGGGGAAGACCTCCTGGAGCGATGTGCGCTGAGGAGGGTAAAAAGTGTGAAGACTTCTCAAGGTGAGAAAATGAACTATTTCTATGTGAAGAGTGTGAAGAGAAAAACCAATGGATGTGCTGTGTGAAGAGAAAAGGGACATTCTCTATGTGAAGAGATAATAAATGGACTATTGATAGACTGCTGTATGATCAGCCAAGTCTGCCCAACAGTAGGTTTGGGCCAGACTTCCTTAGATAGGTTCCTGTGTGTGAGAAGGTAGCCGCCCACAGTGGCAAGGATTTATTTTGTGTTTTATTTTATTTTGGATGTTTTGACGCTTGCAGTCTGGTGAAGAAAATTGCATGAATAATCCAAACTGTTGTTTGCAACCACTTCTCGGCTATCTCCCTGTGTAACGAATCCCCCCAAGGGGTCATCCACGCCCGCCACCGAGCTAATCAACCCCACATATGGTGGAGGTATGCATTGGGCAGAAGCAGAGATCCCTGCAAAGAAGTGCATATTTTCGATGAACTTTGTCTGGTGCATGAGATTGCACAATCTATGTGTGCAGGAAAGGAAATCCTGAAAGAGAGAAAAAACTACTTGTTTTAAAGAGACAGTGGTCTCAAAAATTTTCGATGAACTTTGTCTGGTGCATGAGACTGCACAAACTGTGTCTGCAGGAAAGGAGATCCTTGCAAAATTGCATGAATAAACCAAACTGTTGTTTGCAACCACTTCTCGGTTATCTCCCTGTGTAACGAATCCCCCCAAGGGGTCATCCACGCCCGCCACCGAGCTAATCCCTCACAATATATATATATATATATATATATATATATATATATATATATATATATATGTGTGTATATATATTCACACTCTGGGACCTTGTAACACTAATGAGTCACATGACACCGGGGAGGGGAAAAGGCTAATTGGGCCCAATTTGGACATTTTCACTTAGGGGTGTACTCACTTTTGTTGCCAGTGGTTTAAACATTAATGGCTGTGTGTTGAGTTATTTTGAGGGGACAGCAAATTTACACTGTTATACAAGCTGTACACTCACTACTTTACATTGTAGTAAAGTGTAATTTCTTCTGCTTTGTCACATGAAAATATATAATAAAATATTTACAAAAATGTGAGAGGTGTACTCACTTTTGTAAGATACTGTATATAAATATCCTCAAAGGGGAGGCAGAGTAAACCTAATCCAGGACACCAAATTGGTCAAAAATGCCCCTGTCTTTCCAACAATGCAGTGTTTGGTGTCTTTTTTAACTTTATTGCTTGTCACTTTTGTGAGATATTTTATGTAATGTTTGGGGGTTCTAAGTAATTTTCTAGCAAAAATTACTGACTTTAACTTAACCACTTGCCGACCACTCACATTGAGCGTACTGCGGCAAAGTGGTTCGTTATCGTCCAGCGACGTATGTCTACGTCGCTGGACTCCTCCCCTTGTGGGCGACTTGCGCGCGCTGCCGGAGGCTCGCTCCCGCTGTATTCAGTCACAGCGTGAGTCGGGCCAGGGGAGGAGCGGTGATGATCACCGCCGCTCTTCCCCGATCGTCGGGAATCGAGTGTAGAGATCCGCCCGCTTGTGTAAACAAAGCGGGCAGATCTCCTAAGTGACAGGCAGGGAAAGATTGCAGGATTCAGCATAGCTAGTGTCACACAGTCCCCCCCCCACACGTCAGTAAGCACCAGGCATACATTAACCCCTTGCTCACCAATAAAAGTTAACCCCTTCCCTGCCAGTGTCATTTTTACAGTAACAGTGCATATTTATAGCACTGATTACTGTAGTAATGTCACTGGTACCCCCAAAAGTGTCAAAAATGTCAGTCAAGGGTCCGATCTGTCTGCCGCAATGTCGCATTCCTGCAAAAAAAATCGCAGATCGCCGCCAGATCGCCGCCAGATCGCCGCCATTACTAATTTAAAAAAAACAATAAAAATGACATAAATTTCCCGTAGTTAGTAGCTGCGATAACTTTTGCGCAAACCAATCAAAATACGCTTATTGCGATTTTTTTTACCAAAAATATGTAGCAGAAAACAAATTGGCCTAAAATGTTAAAACATTTAGATTTTTACATTTTTTTGGGGGGGAATAAAAAAAATGTGAAAAATACATTGTTATTTTTTCAAAATTGTCACTGTTTTTTTATTAATATCGCAAAAAATGAAAAGCGCAGAGGTGATCAAATACCACCAAAAGAAAACTTTGTTTGTGGGAAAAAAAGGACGTAAATTTTGTTTGGGTACGGCGTTGCATGACCGCGCAATTGTCAGTTAAAGTCGCACAGTGCCGAATCGCAAAAAGTGGCCTGGACGTAAAGCAGGAAAATCCTCCGGTCCTAAAGTGGTTAAAAACCCAATTCAAACATGTGTCAGAAATCAGGGATGTGCAAACTGAGGCCCTCCAGCTGTTGCAAAACTACATGTCCCATCATGCCTCTGCCTCTGGGTGTCATGCTTGTGGCTGTCAGAGTCTTGCTATGGGAATTGAAGTTCTGCAACAGCTGGAGGGCCACAGTTTTCATATACCTACTGTAGAGGATATTGCTGCAGATAAACAGGTACAACTTATACAGGGGAATTTATTTCACCTATGTGTATCACATGATGCTAGTCACTTCACTGGGTATAGAGCTACAAGAAAAAGTATGTGAACCCTTTGGAATGATATGGATTTCTGCACAAATTGGTCATAAAATGTGATCTGATCATCGTCTAAGTCACAACAATAGACAGTCACAGTCTGCTTAAACTAATAACACACAAAGAATGACATGTTGCCATGTTTTTATTGAACACACCATGTAAACATTCACAGCGCAGGTGGAAAAAGTATGTGAACCCCTAGAGTAATGACATCTCCAAGAACTAATTGGAGTGAGATGTCAGCCAGCTGGAGTCCAATCAATGAGATGAGATTGGAGATGTTGGTTACAGCTGCCCTGCCCTATAAAAATCACACACCAGTTCTGGGTTTGCTTTTCAAAAGAAGCATTGCCTGATGTGAATTATGCCTCGCACAAAAGAGCTCTCAGAAGACCTACGATTAAGAATTGTTGAGCTGGAAAGGGTTATAAAAGTATCTCCAAAAGCCTTGCTGTTCATCAGTCCACGGTAAGACAAATTGTCTATTAATGGAGAAAGTTCAGCACTGCTGCTACTCTCCCTAGGAGTGGCCGTCCTGTAAAGATGACTGCAAGAGCACAGCGCAGACTGCTCAATGAGGTGAAGAAGAATCCTAGAGTGTCAGCTAAAGACTTACAAAAGTCACTGGCAAATGCTAACATCCCTGTTAGCAAATCTACAATATGTAAAACACTAAACAAGAATGGTTTTAATGGGAGGATACCACAGAGGAAGCCACTGCTGTCCAAACAAAACATTGCTGCGTTTACAGTCTGTACAAGAGCACCTGGATGTTTCACAGCAGTACTGGCAAAATATTCTGTGGACAGATGAAACCAAAGTTGAGTTGTTTGGAAGAAACACACAACACTATGTGTGGCGAAAAAGAGGCACAGCACACCAACATCAAAACCTCATCCCAACTGTGAAGTATGGTGGTGGGGGCATCATGGTTTGGGGCTGCTTTGCTGCATCAGAGCCTGGACGGATTGCTATCATCGAAGGAAAAATTAATTACCAAGTTTCTCAAGACATTTTGCAGGAGAACTTAAGGCCATCTATCTCTCAGCTGAAGCTCAACAGAAGATGGGTGTTGCAACAGGACAATGACCCACAGCATAGAAGTAAATCAACAACAGAATGGCTTAAACAGAAGAATATATGCCTTCTGAAGTGGCCCAGTCAGAGTCCTAACCTCAACCCAATTGAGATGCTGTGGCATGACCTCAAGAAAGCGATTCACACCAGACATCCCAAGAATATTGCTGAACTGAAAAAGTTCTGTAAAGAGGAATGGTCAATAATTACTCCTGACCGTTGTGCACGTCTGATCTGCAACTACAGGAAACATTTGGTTCAAGTTATTGCTGCCAAAGAAGGTTCAACCAGTTATTAAATCCAAAGGTTCACATACTTTTTCCACCTGCACTGTGAATGTTTACATGGTGTGTTCAATAAAAACATGGCAACATTTCATTCTTTGTGTGTTATTAGTTTAAGCAGACTGTGATTGTCTATTGTTGTGACTTAGATGAGGATGATCGGATCACATTTTATGACTAATTTGTGCAGAAATCCATATCATTCCAAAGGGTTCACATACTTTTTCTTGCAGCTGTATGTGAGGATTTACAACCTTTAACTGTCTGCCCACTTTCTGTTTATACATTATCACTTCTTAACCACTTGCCGACCGCCGCATGACTATCTACGTCGGCGGTCAGCCCCTCACAGGCAAACTAACGTAGGGCTACGTTGCTTGCTTGTGAGGGTCTAGGGAGCGAGCGCGCGCCCCCGGAGGCGCGCTCCCGCGTGGTCACGGACCCCCCCGTGCGTGTGACCAGCGGACCCGATGTCCGCCGGCCACTCGGCGATCGGCGGTGGAGAGGGAAAATGTCAGGCAGCTTGTGTAAACAAGCTGCCTGTCATTCTCCTCGCTGCAAAGACACTGATCACATGGATCTACTATGTAGATCCGTTGATCAGTGTCCTTACAGCTGAAGCCACAGCCAATCACAGTAGAAAGCACGCCCCTAGGGACACACACAGCCCCTCCCTCCCAAATAAAGTTAACCCCTTCACTACCAGTGTATTTTTACAGTAACAGTGCATATATATAGCACTGATTACTGTAGAAATGTCACTGGTAACCCCAAAAGTGTCAAAAATGTCAGTCAAGGGTCCGATCTGTCCGCCGCAATGTCGCAGTACCGCAAAAAAAATCGCAGATCGCCGCCATTACGCGTTTAAAAAAAAAAACAACAAAAATGACAAAAATCTTTCCCTTTGTTAGTAAACGCGATAACTTTTGCGCAAACCAATCAAAATACGCTTTTTGAGATTTTTTTTACCAAACATAGGTAGCATAAAACAAATTGGCTGAAAATGTTAAAAAATTTTGATTTTTACATTTTTTTTGGGGGAATTTCATATAAAAAATGTGAAAAATATTGTTATTTTTGCAAAATTGACGCTCTTTTTTTGTTTATAGCGCAAAAAGTAAAAATTGCACGGGTGATCAAATACCACCAAAAGAAAGCCCTGTTTGTGGGAAAAAAGGACGCTAAATTCGTTTAGGTACAGCGTCGCACGACCGCGCAATTGTCCGTTAAAATCACGCAGTGCCGAATCGCAAAATACCCCCTGGTCGGAATGGGGGTAAAATCTTCCGGGGCTTAAGTGGTTAATGCACCATTTTCCTGTCACCATGGAGTGAAGACCAGGCCCTGCATGACAGCACTTGGGCTTGGTGATTGGCTGCTCAGGCACCCAGTACTACATCATGGAAAGAAGGGGAGAAAACCACATGCTTCACCATTCCTAGAGGTGCTGGGTATTTTACCAGGCCATTAAATCAGTGAAAATATCAATAGAAGGTGAGTATAAGCAGTGCAGGGAAGGGGTCAGCTGAGGGGGATCATCCAATTACATAAGTAAACCATTGTCAAAGTGTAGGTTCGCTGTAAGCTATGTTATTAGAAGAACCTCCATCACACACACATGGACATATCTATATCTCTGTCTACACATATATTTAATTTTTTTTTGCACAGCATATCTGATGCTTTTAATTATAGTCCTGCACCCCACACAATACATTAGGCTAAGTGCTGCTTTCTTGGAACATTTTGGAAACAAGGTCTATATAATAAGTGTTCGGTGCGGTAAAGTAAGACATTTAAAATGTAAACTGCACAGTGGGTGCATTTAGCTTGCTGAGTTAGAAAATCCATCTGCTGAGCCCTTGGATGACTGCACAGAAAATTTCTCCCATGGACTGTGCTGACTACAAACACTGTCACTTCACACTTTCTAACCCAAGACCGTGCCAGCTAAGGCCATATTCTCCCACAGGTCTGTGGAAAAGAAAATTATATGTTGAAGAAACATTCTATTATAACAATTTAAACATGGGGTAACAGAAAAAAAAACTTTAATTATGTATTCTGCATTGCAAATCTTACACTGTGTTTTATTAAAAAAAAAAAAAAAAAAGCAGCAGGAATAAAACTGTGGTTGCTTTCATATGTTCAATAACAAAAATGTAAAATCAATGTTTAAAAAAAAAAATACTATACCTTTATGACAGAACAATTGTTTTAGTGTCCTTAATAAGACAGACTAGGCATGCATGGTGTACAAACAACAGTAATCCACAGCCACCTAATTAGAATTAAAGTGATACTACCCTTTTTTTCTTTTTATTAAAATGAAAAAGATGTTATTCTTACCTGCTCTGTACAAGGTTATTGCACAGAACAGTGGCTTACGTCCTCTTTAGGTCCCCCGACTCCTCCTTTCTCTTGCCGGTGCCCCATAGCAACAGGTTCTGAATGGGCACCCATGAGGGCGCACTCCTTAGCTGGGCTGTGGGCATCCATAGACACATACAGTGAAGTTTGGCCATGCCCCCCACCCCCTCCTCACAGAATGTGACTGACAGTCTATGGCTCCCGGTGCTCTCAGAGTCTCCTGTGAGACCAGTAAGAGGGAGGAGCAGAGCTGCAGATGGAACATCGCTTGACCATAAGAGGACTCAGGTAAGTATTTGGTGGGGGGGGGGGGCGCTTCTGCCAGAGATTTCCTGCCCCTAAAGCAAGAAATATCCCCATCCACCTCAAATGATTGCAGCGGGGAAAAAAATAAACCCTTCTTATCTACCCTAATTTGTGATCATGTCACATAATAGGAGGCATTTCTGTCTTCCTTGTTGCAGAGTAGGATTGTCCATCTTCGGGTGCCCATGTTACTACCTTGGTGATGTAGACACCTATTATTTGCTGTTACCCTGCAGGGTTCTCCCAGGTCCTGAAAACTACAGCAGTGTGATGATTTAACAGTCATTGCACAGATCAGTGGCTTACGTCCTCTTTCAGTCCCCTGTCTCCCCCTGCCTCTTGCGGATGCCCCATAGCAACATGTTCTGACTGGGCACCAATGAGGGCTCACTCCTTAGTCGGGCTGTGTGCACCCATAGACACATACAGTGAAGCTTGGCCATGCCCCCAATTCCCTCCTAACAAAATTTGACTGACAGTCTATGGCTCCTGGTGCTCTTAGAGTCTCCTGTGAGACTGGGAAGAGGGAGTAGCAGAGCTGCAGATGGAACATTGCTTGGACGTGAGAGAACTTTGGTAAGTATTGGGGGGGGGCTTCTGCCAGAGATTTCCTGTCCCTAAAATAAGCAATATTTCCATCCAACTTAAATGATTGCAGCGAGAAAAAAATAAACCCTTCTTGTCTACCCTAATTTGTGGTCATGTGACATACTAGACATTTCTGTCTTCCTTACTGCAGAGTCGGAGTGTCCATCCTTGGGTGCCCATGTCACTACTTGGGTGGTGTGGACACTTATTATTTGCTTTTACCCTGCAGAGTCCTCTAAGGTCCTGAAGACTACAGCAGTGTGATGATTTAACAACAAAGGAAGCAGTCAGCAGTGGGCACAGACTGCAGTAATGGATCAGCCAATTCCACTCCTGGAGGAAGTGCTGATAAAGGATATGCAGACTTAAAAGAAAAATGGTTTAGGAAGGAAACAACATTTTCCCAAAGATGGGATTTAAAAAAGAACTGATAAGAAGAATAGCAGGGTGCAATCTGAGTGTAGTATATTACCAGATTTATTGTGGTGAAAAGACAAATGACAACTCACATTGTGACAGTTAAAATAAGTCTGTCCATATAGCAAGGGCTTCTGAAGAACAGTCTCACAACAACTGGGAACCTCAGACCAGGATAAAAACACTGGGTGGATGATTACTCCTGAAGGACAATAATAACACATCGGGGGGCACCAAACTAAGTGCATCATTAAATGTAATGAGAAATACTAGTAAATTAGCAACTCATATGGGAAGAAGAAATGGCACTTTTTGTATGTAATCCGTAAGTGGTCAGCTCATGCATTTGGGATGGGGAGTCGCTTCCTACAATATTGAGATGTTAGGGGGGGGGGCAGACATCACTTCCAGTCTGCTCTAAATCCCACAATAAGCCCTCCGCCATTTCTTTGGTTTCCAATTCCTCATCTAAGCTGTCATCCAGCCTGACATCTAGACTTTCCAGGCTGCCAGATGCATGAGCTGATTGGTCATGAATTACATACAAAAAATGCAATTTCTTCTTCCTATGGGAGTTGCTAATTTACTCAGTAGATTTAATGCTGCACTTAGTCTGGTGCCCCCTGGTGTGTTTTCTTGGTCCTCCAGGTGTATTCATCCAACCAGCGTTTCTATCCTGGTCTGAGGTCCCCTTTTTTTGTAACAGTGTGAATCGGAAGCCCTTACTATGTAATGAGCCTGATTTTAATTGTTACAAATACAATGTGAGTTAATTTTTCCACCACAATAAATCTGGTAAAGTGGTCCCTGCACTGTTTGTACCTATAGGTAAGCCTATAATAAGGCTTACCTATAGATACTGTAAATATCTCCTAAACTTGCACCGTTTAGGAGACATTTACTATACACTGCGCTGATGACATAATCGGTGCATGCCTTCTGAAAGAACAGCCGCCTGTTCCGGTTCTTCAGAGTCCTGTGCCATCATGGGCGGGAGTGACGTTACGCAGCTCTGGCCAGTAGCACAGCCGGAGTCCGTGGACCTGGAAGAAAGATGGGCAAAGATGGATGCAGCCTCCAGTGGGGACAACTACTGTAGGGTTTTGTATGCAGGTAAATGTCACATAATGTGCTTTTATGTTGCAGGTAATAAAAAAAGAAAAAAAGTAGACTTTACTTTCTCTTTAAATCGGTGTTTCAGCTGGGGAAAAAAAATTAAAAGTCAGCAGCTACAAATACTGTAGCTGCTGACTTTTAATATATAGACAATTACCTGTCCAGGGAATGTGTGATGTCAGCACCCCAGACGATTTTCGGATCCGCTGCCAGGTGCTGCCGCTGGCACTCGTTGCAAGGGAAACTGGCAGTGAAGATTTTTAGCTTCAAATCCTGTACCCTACTGTGCATGCATGAAGCGTGCTGCACTTTCTAATTGGCATGGTGGTAGGGGAAGGAGGGGAGGGGCCGAACTTCCGAGGGACGGTTCCGCGGCGCTGTCTTCCACAAGTGGGGAAGAGTACCTGTCAAAAACAGGTACCCATTCCCAGTACAGATCCCTGAGGTACCCCACTGGTAACAAGGTCATGTTACCAGTGGGGTACCTCAGGAATCTGTACTGGGACCAATTTTGTTTAATATCTTCATAAGTGATATTGCAAAAGGCCTCAATGGTAAGGTTTGTCTTTTTGCTGATGACACAAAGATATGTAACAGGGTTGATGTTCCTGGAGGGAAACGCCAAATGGAAAAGGATTTAGGAAAACTAGAAGAATGGTCAGAACTCTGGCAACTGAAATTTAATGTGGATAAGTGCAAGATAATGGACCTGGGGCGTAAAAACCCAAGGGCAGAATATAGAATATTTGACACAGTCCTGACCTCAGTATCTGAGGAAAGGGATTTAGGAGTAATTATTTCAGAAGACTTAAAGGTGGGAAGACAATGTAATAGAGCAGCACGAAATGCCAGCAGAATGCTTGGATGTATAGGGAGAGGTATAAGCAGTAGAAAGAGAGAAGTGCTTATGCCGCTGTACAGAACACTGGTGAGACCTCACTTGGAGTATTGTGCGCAGTACTGGAGGCCATATCTCCAGAAGGATATAGATACTCTAGAGAGAGTTCAGAGAAGAGCTACTAAACTAGTACATGGATTGCAGGAAAAAACTTACCAGGAAAGGTTAAAGGACCTTAACATGTATAGCTTGGAAGAAAAAGAGACAGAGGGGATATGATAGAAACTTTTAAATACATAAAGGGAATCAACTCGGTAAAGGAGGAGAGCATATTTAAAAGAAGAAAAACTACCACAAGAGGACACAGTTTTAAATTAGAGGGGCAAAGGTTTAAAAGTAATATGAGGAAGTATTACTTTACTGAGAGAGTAGTGGATGCATGGAATAACCTTCCTACAGAAGTGGTAGCTGCAAATACAGTGAAGGAGTTTAAGCATGCATGGGATAGGCATAAGGCTATCCTTCATATAAGATAGGGCCAGGGACTATTCATAGGATTCAGATATATTGGGCAGACTAGATGGGCCAAATGGTTCTTATCTGCCGACACATTCTATGGTTCTATGTTTCTATGTTTCTGCTCCCATCTGAAAGATGCCAAATGTGGCACTGAAGGGGGGGGGGGAGCAGATCAGCTGAAGTTCCACTTTTGGGTGGAACTTGGCTTTAATACACTCAGATTGTTCCCTGCTGCCCTTCTTATCTGTTTGCCTAGAGATACTGCATCTGGTGCATTGAGATCAGCAGAAAGTTAACCTGAACACTCCAACTGAACTCTATGAACTTTCTGCTGTTCTGCATGGACATTTGTGTACACACAACACTTAATGTGCCATATACCCCATTACTACTTTAAAAATGAACTGTCTGATAATCTGTATATAAACTGCAAATTAGGAAATGTAATTCTTAACATATCATTACAATTGTAATATAATTCCAATAAAGCATTTGTTTTGTGTTTGATCCTACCTTCACTTGTCCCTCCCATCTTCTTTGTGTCCCCACTGCAGTCTAAGATTTTGTAGACCCACTGATGTCCTCTACTGAGCATGTACATGCATTTTAAGCTCTTCATTTTCTCCTTCTTTTATATCTGTGCAGCCCGTGATTATAGAGTCACACATGTGGAAGTTTACATAGTGGGAACTAATACTCCCCTTCCTCAAGCCTTCTCCATGCCCTCCTATTGTTAAACACTATGGGGGTAGGATATAGTATGCTGATTGATTATACTCACTAAGAGACTCACAAAAAAGCTAAGTTTTAATAAAAATTAGCATCAAATATGTCAAATGTAATTGCTAATACCTGTAAAGTAAAAAAAAAGAGCCTTGAATGCAGAACAACATGAAAGCTAGTGGCAATCACTTTTAACTCTGCCTACACTATCCTAATGTGGAAAAAATACACATTTGATGTTCAATAAAGATTTATAGGGTGCTATCAATTTGATCATTTGCTATTAACAATTTAATTTGAATTGCTCTTCCGAAGCTGTTTTTTTTTTTTGGTAATGTGACTGACACAGCACCAGTCAGGGCTACATCTGCATACATCAGCAGAGTAATAGAAGCCCCTTCCAAAGATCTTTCCCTGCAGGTGCCAAAGAACAGGGAGAGATCATGTGACCACACAATAGTGCTGCAGGAAACAAGGTAATTAGGGGATTAAATAAATATTACAGTGCTATGATTTATATGGCTTATGTGAATGAATTATGGCAATTAACACTTATTTGTTTAGTATCTCTTTAATATCTAAGCTGTCAAGTCTATGTGCCAGGATCACTGACTGTGGGTCAGTAAAGTACAACAGAGCTCATGGAACCCCAGTTTTTTGTGAGGTTTGATGTTAGCAGAATCCATGTTCAACATATCAAATATTTTTATATCTTATGGTGTCTGAGCTGGACGTATGCCAGTCATCACAGTGGATATAAATACGATGCCCTCAGGAGGCATATGTACTATCTAAACTCAATACACATCATACAAGGTAGCACTAGGGATGCTGTATTTCAGAAAACACCATGAGCTTTGAGGTGGTAATTTTTACAATGTATCAACCAGAGAGAGCAGCAATGGACTGGTAAAAAATTCAAAATACACATGCTCTTGACTATTAGGCGTTATGGAAAGTCTGTGACTGTTATAAAGCATGGAATGTCTATGTCTGTTATAATATAGAAAAATGCAAAAAATACCACACTGATCTTAGTAAAAAAAAAAAACATAAAGAAGAGGCCAGCACAACAGAGGACAATCTGTAAATACAACGTAGAACAATATGTCCAACACTAATATTGGTGTTTGAAACAAACAGTGAATCTTAAAGGATGAATTTCACAAAATAAAGTAATAAAACAAATTAATAACTTGGTGCATGCATTTAATTAGATAAGTAATAAAACAGTGTAATGGTACATATAAATGTACCATGACAATAATTAGTAATCCGTGAAAAGAAAAAAGTCCATAGAGTCAAAAAAAGTCCAAATCTGTGTCTAAACCATGACAAACTTATATTTTCAATGTGTGATCCAAGTGGGTATTGTGTAAAATTATAAGTGAGCCGACCACCACCAACATAAAGGAGGTTTACCAGAACGAATGGATCCCAATTAGCATACGCCAAATGGGTAGACAGTAGCAGTGGTATATATAACCTCAACTGGGAAGGGGACGAGGGTAGTTGAAATCTATCACGCAACTTTCCACTCAATTTTCCATACACCAAAATACTCCACATCCACCCTTAGTGTAAACGACTCAATAGGGGTTCCATGGATTCACAATGAAGTATGAATAAAATCTTCTCCAATTAGACTCAGTGTGTGGATAACCGAAGACAAAAAACAAAAGGCAGTTGGGTAGATAGGAAAGTGCTTTCAGTACATATAGTGCATATAGTGGACAGTAAAATACGCAATGGCACAAAATGGAGCTCAACTCAACTAGTTTCGTCTTCTAAAACATCATCTGGGGTGTAAGACCATTCTTGTCATTGCATTTTTTTATAAAAATATGACCCCCAATTTGAGCAAATTACCTGTAGCATATTAAGCATTGCAATGAAGTAAATCTCCACTGTGTCCATCAGCCAAAATGGCAGCGATGAGTGAGTGTCAAGCCTCGTTTTCAAAACGAGGAGCGCTTATTAGGCTTCTAACATAATGTCATCAATGCATAAATTCCGTGCCTCATTTTCAGAATGAAGTGCGCGTGACAGATATCCAGAGAGCCACCTGACATCCAGGCAGACCGGAACATGAGCTAGTCAGGCCTCAGTCTGGGACAGGAAGAGCAGTGCAGACCGGAACGCTGGCTAATCAAGCCTTAATCTGAGACAGGAAGAGCAGTGCATCAAGCCTCTATTTAATATATAGAGCGCTCATATAACCCCTCCTTCCACATTTTTTAGCTGCAATAGAGAAATAATGAATTGCCCAAATGCCATTAGACAAAGGTGTAACCAGACCAAAATGTAAACATAAAATGGAGAACAAGGGCGATTATACCTAAAAATATAAAATAAATACATAAAAAATATTATTGAAAAATAAAAAGGTTAACTACCCATGCAGAAAAGATGGTCAATTAAGACGCGTTGGGTTGAGCTCCATTTTGAGCCATTGCGTATTTTACTGTCCACTATATGTACTATATGTACTGAAAGCGCTTTCCTATCTACCCAACTGCCTTTTGTTTTTTGTGTTCAGTTATCCACACATTGAGTCTAATTGGAGAAGATTTTATTCATACTTCATTGTGAATCCATGGAACCCCTATTGAGTTGTTTACACTAAAGGTGGATGTGGAGTATTCTGGTGTATGGAAAATTGAGTGGAAAGTGATGTGAGAGATTTCAACTACCCTTGTCCCCTTTCCAGTTGAGGTTATATATACCACTGCTACTGTCAACTCATTTGGCGTACTCTAATTTGGGTCCATTCATTCCGGTAAACCTCCTTTATGTTGGTGGTGGTCGGCTCACTTATAATTTTACACAATACCCACTTGGATCACACATTGAAGATAGAAGCTTGTCACGGTTTAGACACAGATTTGGACTTTGTTTGACTCTATGGACTTTTTTCTTTTCACGGATTACTAACTATTGTCACGGTACATTTATACGTACCATTACACTGTTTTGTTACTTATCTAATTGAATGCATGTACTTATTGTTCCACGTATGATTGTTATAAGGCATGGGATGCCATGACCATTATGGCATGGAATGCATATTTAATATAAATATTATTCATACAAACTGGTTCATTTTCCATTTGTTTCTGGCTGCTAAAAACAAAAATATAAGATGAAGAGAGTTCCCTGTTTGGGTTGGCTGGAGGATATTTGTTTGAAAAAGTTAAGGTAGTAAAGCTGCAAAGCCAAAACTCTCCGCTCTTCAATGAAGCAGTCAAAACTGTCATCAATTAGAGAGACGTGTGCCAAGAGATTTACAGGCATGGAATTCTCTGGTCTGGTGTACCAATTAGTGCAGAGGACTATCCACAATATGATAGGTCTATTGTGTTAAGCATTTGTGCAGTTTTTCTTACCATCTCACAACAAACCTGTAGTTGTGTAGGTAAGATAGACCAGTATATTACTCAGGCAATATTGTGTTTCTTGAGCAGGCCATTCTGCAATAGACAAAAGCTAACCTAGCGTTTCTCAGCCAGGGTTCCTCCAGAGGTTGCTAGAGGTTCCTTGAGCAATGATCAATCTTTGCCTGTCAGATAAGTTCCCACTGACACCATTGGTCTTTTTAGTTATCTGTAAGGGGGGTAATTCTTCCCAATACCTATCACACTAATGTATTAATGTAGGTATAGTCATTTTTTACAGGGGTTCCCTGAGACTGGAGAGTTTTTAAAGGGTTCCTCTGTGTTGAAAAGGTTGACAAAGGCCGAGGTAACCTGTCAAAGATATTCTCCTAGTTAGTCATTCTTTTGCAAAGCAGGCACTGATTATAATTATTGAATTTGGCAGAAGGTGCTTGTAAAATTTGGCAAGCGATCTGATAATGTTTACATTCTTTTACAAGAATTGAGAGTTTCTAAAATTAAGTTATTAATAGTATTAGCAGCTGCTTTGCAGAAAGTGATAGATTATGAAGAAAAAAGTGTGAATCCTAATGGAGAGGGGGGGTTCCTATAGCATCCTACAAAAGACAGAATGACAGCTGGGATATGGCAATACAGTTTAGAGAGCACAATAACCTTTCCTATTTATAATTGTTGCTGGAAACTGCATTTTTTTTACACAAGAGCATTAATTCAGTTGCTGGCACAGAAAATCACATTAGCACTGTGCCCTCATCACAGTACTGACTATGGGTAGCACAAACAGTAATACAGAAGATTTGCCATTACTAACTAGAGAAGCAGTTAGTAGTTAAAGGACAGACATTATAGGTCTGTAAACATCTAATTTGCTCATGTGACTATGAAAATGAATAGGAAGATGACCCTTTTGGTTATAAGTAGGTTCCTCTGATTGCTGGTAATAGGAAACCCATTGCATTACTGTCCATGCTGCCTTCATTTAAATTAATAATAGGGGACAGCAGTGGTTGCCAATGGTTTTAATAAATTATATCATTATGATTATTTAGCCTTTAAAATCAAATATATGTACCCAGGGTGGGATTTTCCCCAAAGGAGCCTGTAGGTGCAAAACTTTTGGAACCCTTATACAAAACATTATCTTGTTTTCCTGGTCCTGACATATATTGGGATAATGTGTAAATAACCAAATGTGAGACGGATATTTGTGGCCAATAACTTTTCTGGAAAACTGGCATACTTTGCCACGTTGGGTTTAGGGACATGTCTACTGTACCTAATGGTAAATCTAAGCCAGTTTGTACTTTCCTTTAATATTTATAGTGCATAAATAAATATAAAGGAATTGATACTATGACTGTATGCATTTGTTATATAAAAGAAATTTTTTCATAAATGTTACCAGAATGTATTTATCTTTGTAGCTATGTTTTTAGATGTAGTGTATAAACAGCACATAAATAAAAAGGCTATATCCATTCAAACAATAGCTATATCTGCCATGCTCTCTGTTGTCATGGTTTGCATATCATATTCATAAACTGTATAGATTGTAAAGTAAGATTTTCTTTTTACTGATTTGTATAAGTAATAACTTAATGTCAACAAATTCAGGTTTCTGTCTTTTTTCTTTTTAATGTAAAATTACACACAAAAAAAATGTCAAACCATATCACATTTTTAATGAGCAATCCCAAGAAATAATAAAAAGCTTATAGTGAGTTACTAATACTACTCATTAAAAAGCATCCTTGTCAAAAGAAATTCACTACCAGTTCAATAAAATCAGTTATGTGTAATGTCATTTAAAATAACTTATAACTTAAAGACCACAACATACAGGGGTATACGATGTACGGTTAAAAGCAGACACACACACACAAATCATAGGTTGAACTGGATGGACTGATGTCTTTTTTCAACCTCACTAACTATGTAACTATGTAACTATGTAACTATATATACAGTCAGGAGGAGAGAATTTCCTGAATACATGCTTTGTAATTTCCTTAATCGCTACTTTTTTAATTAAAAATCACATATAACCACCCAAGGCAGGTTAAAATCTGATTGGTAGTCATGTTCCAGCACCCCCCAATAGGTGTGTTTCAGGGCACCAGATTACGAACAAATTGAAGTAGTGACTTGCACAATATGGCAATAGCTAGATAAAAACTGAACTACTTAGCATGGGGGAATGCTACATGCATGCATATAAAGGTTTAATTTGTTACCTAAAGTGCTACTAAACCCAGGAGCCTGCATTCACTATATCTGGTCTCCCACAGTACACAGAATATGAAAATGCAATCATTGTAGTAAATATAAACTGCTAAATACCTTTTCTCATCAGCAGTATCTCGCAGTCTTGTGACTTCTAAGAGTGTCTGGTTAAAGCTTGTAGGAGAAGTTTTCATTCTACTCTGACTGTCCTATGAGGCTGCAGGAGCACTGACACTCTATCTGGATAGTGCTGATTGGCCCTGTGCTGATCACATGCACCCTCCCAAGAAAAAAAAAAAAAAACTCTAGCAAGACACACCAAACTGAGCATGTGCAGCCTGTATTATCAGGAAATATATCGGGGACAGTGGAAAGAGAAGAGGATCAGAGAAGAAAGGATCAAACAGCCTTTTTACACAATGCAGAGGATTAACCCCTTGTGTTCCACAGTGAGTATAACAAGTATGCTTTACTGCATATACAGACTCATTTTACTTTTGTGGGTTTAGTAACACTTTAAGTGTACTGTTAAGCCTGCATACTTGAAAAAACAAACACCCTCAGCAAAAAACAAAGGCTGCTAGAGGGACAGCTATTGGCCTGGCAAATTCAAAGTGAATAGACCATGTCCTAAACAGCTTTAATTTTCAGCAAGCTCATTTGTTACAGGCATTTCCATAAACATAATGTATTTGTACACTGAACAGGTACACAAGTCTTCTTTAGAAAATAAAACAATACAGGTTAGTTTAGAAGACATTTGTGACAGATCTAGCTGAGACATGGGGCTTTTGGAGAGGTCTGGAAGCAAGCCTCTTATCCACTGACTATGGGCCCTGGCATTTAAGGGAACACTACTCTTTAGAAGGTGTATGTCTGGGGGATCTGTGGAGTGGTCTTGTTTCTGATTTAAGATCATGTCTCCCCAAAACACACAGACTCTGGGAACTGGAGGTTCCATATCCATATTTGGGGCCTCTATGCCTCAAATCAGCAATGACTGTAGATGTTAATGTAATCCACTCAGACCACTGGGGCTCCCTGCCATAATGTGTTAATTGTAAGTAGGTCTCCTGCTATAGTCTGTTGCCTATTAATCTGAGGAGGGGGGAGATCACTGATTTTATTGTTAATTGTGCCAATTAACACACATATTGTATGTTAGCAAACTATTGAGGGGTGTTTTTACACTTGTAATAATGTGTATTGTACTGTTTGAGCTTGATGGCTGACCTGAAAAGAGATCCCTGATGGTCCAGGTGGCTAGTTGTTTAATTAACTTAATGTTTACAATGTTAATTATATTTCTGTATACAGTTGTGTTTGCGTATGATGATGTGATCAGCCTCACCTGAGTATGTAGTGTATAAAAAGCCTGTATTATTGTTCAATAAAAGTTCCAGTTTTGCAGCTGAGCTAGTCCTGTCTAGTTCTTAGTTGCAATATGCGACTATAATATCTGATATCTTTGCTCAGACTGAAGAAAGCGGTATACTGATGGAAGCACTTAAGTGGAGTGTGGGACGGTTCCGTCACAACAACATCATCATATAAACTCAAACCATGGAGGATAGTTTAAAGAGCCAGTCCTTTTTAAATAACAAAAAAAAAAAGCCAAATAAATGTGAAGACACCTCTCTCAGAGTCAACAGTAAAAATTATGTAAATAATAATAATTGACTTCACATCATTTATTGGGTCATTCAATACCTTCTTTATTTTATTTTTGCAATAAAATGTGTACTTAGAAAGTAATTTAATATTTGAATTTTAGAATTTTTCTACCATACAAATTGCAGCAAGTGTGCACTCCACTCCTGTAAAAAAAAAAATAAATAATATATATATATATATATATATATATATATATATATATATATATATATATATATATATAAACTTTAATAACACTACTGAAGCACATAAAAAACATTGCTACAAAACTATGAATAATTTGAATTTGAAAATGCAAAAAAAGAGGTTATGAGGCTGTTATAAGGTTGTGCTATAATACCAGATGTCACCAGTAGGTGGAACTGCAGAAGAAACGTACAACTGCACAACAGAAAACTAGGAGTCTGCTATTCTGCTAAACAAAAGGGCACGTAGAAAACTGGATTTCCAGCCTTCATAGAACCCTTTATTACTTTAAAATGGGTCCAAGTACAGATAACCTGATTATTTTTATTCTTCAGGAACAGATACCCTTAGTGGAGTTACTTAGTGTGTACGCCTGAGAACATTTCAGGAAAAGTTATTGTTAAGAACCTTCACTATCTGCTTCCAAAAGGCTTGGCACGGTCATGATTCCTGAAGACTAGCAGATGCTGTGTGGGCAAGCAGATCTTACAACTGTGGAGAAAGCTGCTCTTGACAGCTTGGACTTCAGTTCTGCGTTCTACCTTCTTCACTTTCCAAAGGACACTTAACTGAATAACTAGCATATAAATAAGAACGCTTCTGTATAAATCAAAGAAAAAATGCTTTATGAGCAAAGGCTGAAATGAAACACTGCTTTGCTTTATTACAATAGCTGAATCATAACAAATTTTACAATAAAACCTACAATCACCCATTGTCAATCTCTGCAGGGTTCACCATTTATTCTGGGAAAATAAATAATAAAAAACAATGAGCCTGTATATATTCCAGACTCACAGGCTTCACTAGCACAGGTGTAAAATAAATCAACCATCTCACGTCTCTGAAACAGCTCAGATAGCTGAAATACACAAATGTGTCACTTAGCATCAAAGCTTTGTGTCACTTACTCCTAGACTGGGTAATTTGTGTATGAAATGTGTGATATAGAGATAGCATGGCTGGATAGCTTACAGCCACTATTGACAGCCTTTCTGGTTATCATTACTATCAACACTGACTTGAAGCAGACCATTGGACTGGCATTAAATAAATGCAGGCCTTGAAGTAGAAGCATTGGCACAAAAGAAAAAAAAAAACAGTAAAAACAAAGTGTCTAGAATGAAAAATAGAACATATGTTGGCAAATATCCATTACTCTCTTTATTCATAAGATTCAAGTGTGTATGTATCTCAGTGTTCTAGAGATACCTAGTAAAGTGTGGTATAGTGTTATATTATTAAACTCATACTTTAAAGCTAAATTTGAGGATAAAAAAATATTGTCTAAATACAAGAGTCATGTGTATTCTTACTTCAGTCTTGGTGTACTTACTTACATTTTTACCATATCTGTGCAGTTATCAAGTTTGAAACGTTGCCTCTGCACTGGGTTTCCTGTATCAAAGACCTGTTACTTTTGCTCTCTCTCTCTTATTGCAGGGTGACTGGTCTTGTATCCACCCCTCCTGTAGTTTTGTGCACGCAGCATGTAATGAGAGGACTTGTTAGGCCCCTCCCACAGACCTGCTCTCTGTAAAAGCACACAATGCACATAATGATGATACTGCTACTTTTAATATCTGCGTTCCCATAGGCAATGGGTTCCCATAGGCAATGGGTGCACACAGACTAGTTATATATCTTTTGTGGCTATTGAGAAACGTTTAATGACAGTTTTTGGGCCTGGAGTTCAGCGTTAACAAGTTCCTTTTCAACCAGGCATAATAGTACCTAAGCTCAATATTTTTTACCTCTCAAGAAAGAGAACAGTAGTTACCACTATAAAGTAAAAAGTTATGATTCCGCGCTAAAGTTTAAACAGTGTGGCTGCTGCCTACTTCAGAAATCAGGCAGCAGTGAAATATCTAGAAAGATACAGTATATGTATGGAGAGAGGTATAGATGGCACTGCCTCTTTCTGATGTGCACTGCTCATAAAAACGGCAGATCAAACAAAATATGTATTGTTTCCTTAAATATAAGAGGTATATAATTATATCTTCTCATACATCCCTCAAGTGTTAAATACACTCAACTAAATAAAATTGTATATAGTACAGGGAATAAAGTGCTAACGTGCCTAATATGCAAAACAACTCATGTATGATATTGCATAGAAACTACATATAAATGTATCACAGAGAATCCATAAATCCATTTACATGTAAAAAATCGAAAAAATTATATTAAACTCAAAGTAAAGTGCTCTTAGTGCTAAATGTGCAAAAAAATCAGTATACTGAAACTGATATAACTAAATAAAATCAATCAACAATAATTTCATAAATTACATCAAAAAAAAGTCCATATAAGTGATTTATTTCAAAGTGACCTGTGCATAAACAACAAGGTGCAGTATTGATCACTGGTGAAAAGATGGGTGAACTCCACTTGTGCTCCCCCCTTAGATCCGCACTCACCAAAAGACTGAACCCCTACAGGGGTCAGAGGCACCACAAATACGTTGTTTCCAATCCTATATCTCCACCCCCTCCTCACCAGGTCTGGTCATTGGGAACACTCACATAGAGGTAGATGGACAAAAAGGCATCTCATAGCGTAAGTCCATAAATAAAAGTTTATTAACATCAAAAAGCAACAAAACCACACTTACAATGATGCTGTGGAGTCAGAGCAATATAATCAAACAGTGTGTCCAGGATGCCCTGCATTTCACGGAGTGGAGTATCCGAAACTGGAGGTGTTTTAATATATAATATATTTATATGTAGTTTCTATGCAATATCAAACCTCTGTTGTTTTGCAAATTAGGCACGTTAGCACTTAATTTGCTGTATTATATGCAGTTTTATTTAGTTGAGTGTATTTAACACTTGAGAGACATGTATGAATAGTTAACAATATAGTTAGGCAACATTGTATTTAATATTGTTCAGAATAGAGTGTTTTTCTTATAGTTATCTACTCCCTGCTGATTATCACCTTCTAAGTTAGTGATTAGCATTATATGACCAAATACACTAAAGAATATGTAAACCCAACATTTCATATGCCTGATACGTGCATGCTGATATGAAAAACATATTCTGTTCTTTTTGTATTGCTTCCTTTGTGTGAAATACCTGTTGTTCCTGCCAGTCCCTTTGCTTTCCTGTTGAAAACTGATCACACTATGCAGAAGAGCACAGCATGGTCACTTCTCTAGCTGTGCTGGGAATTCAGCCTGCTCTCATCCAATGAATAGACTGACACAACCCCCTTTACAGCCCTTCCTGGGAAGATCAGGGTGCAGCTGTTTCTCCTCCTCTGATATACAGGCTACAGAAGGAGAGGCCGAGACCCCCCTCTGACGTCAGCCGGGAAGGTCACATGACCACTGTGACTGGCCAGAAACGATCAAAGATGAGGTATTTGCAGGCTTCATTTTACAAAAACATGTACACAGTGTAGGAGAGAATACTACAGAGGATCTGGCTGTAATTGTACTTTACTTTTACAGCACATACTAATAGCAGCGGGGGGGGGGGGCTGAGAGGGGAAGAGACACAGGTAGGGAGAGGGAGAGAGGAGAGCAGAGGGATGACGGAGGCACGTAACCTGACCACGATAATAAGGGACCACTAGGCATGATTACCATAGTCAGTACACAGAGGGGGACACAGGGACAGGCAGGATCAACCAGGTTTTTTACAGCTGAGAAGGTGGCAGATTTGACAGCACAAGCACTGTGCTGTTTAATCTGATATAAGAGAACAGGATCTCTCTCTCTTTTTTCTTTTTTAGGGTTACAACAATTTTAATTGCAGGTGTTGTCAACATTTCAAAAGCAAAGAAAAAACCCATAAAGACTGGCCCTAGCAGTGTGAAATGTTTCTCTGACATCAGAAAATAAGAATTGTGATGAGCTTTTTTTTTGTTTTTTTTTTGTCAATTTAAAACCAGTGCTCATAAGCTTATTTTATACAGGGAGCCTCTTTAACCACTTGCCGACCGCCGCACGCCGATCTACGTCGGCGGTCAGCCCCTCACAGGCAAAGTGACGTAGGGCTACGTCACTAGCTTGTGAGGGTCTAGGGAGCGAGCGCGCGCCGCCAGAGGCGCGCTCCCGCTCCCGCGTGGTCACGGACCCCCCCGCGCGTGTGACCGGCGGACCCAATGTCCGCCGGCCACTCTGCGATCGGCGGGGGAGAGGGAGAAAGTCAGGCAGCTTGTGTAAACAAGCTGCCTGTCATTCTCCCCTCTGTATGAGAGCTGATCATATGGATCTACTATGTAGATCCGTTGATCACTCTGCATACAGCTGAAGCCACAGCCAATCACAGTTAGAATCACGCCCCTAGGGACACACACAGCCCCTCCCTCTCAAATAAAGTTAACCCCTTCACTACCAGTGTATTTTTACAGTAACAGTGCATATATATAGCACTGATTACTGTAGAAATGTCACTGGTAACCCCAAAAGTGTCAAAAATGTCAGTCAAGGGTCCGATCTGTCCGCCGCAATGTCGCAGTACCGCAAAAAAAATTGCAGATCGCCTCCATTACGCGTTAAAAAAAAAAACAACAAAAATGACAAAAATCTTTCCCTTAGTCAGTAAACGCAATAACTTTTGCGCAAACCAATCAAAATACGCTTTTTGCGATTTTTTTACCAAACATAGGTAGCATAAAACAAATTGGCCGAAAATGTTAAAAAATTTTGATTTTTACATTTTTTTGGGGGGGAATTTCATATAAAAAAAAGGGAAAAATATTGCTATTTTTGCAAAATTGACGCTCTTTTTTTGTTTATAGCGCGTGATCAAAAAATCGCACAGGTGATTAAATACCGCCAAAAGAAAGCTCTGTTTGTGGGAAAAAAAGGACGCCAAATTCGTTTAGGTACAGCGTCGCACGACCGCGCAATTGTCCGTTAAAGTCACGCAGTGCCGAATCGCAAAATAACCCCTGGTCGTTTAGCAGCCAAATCCTCCGGGGCTTAAGTGGTTAAACCACAAAACACTGTTTCAAACCTGAATAGGTGTTCACAATGTTAGGTGCTTTCTTGGTAGCCAGTCTATTAAAACATTACCAGTATAGCAATAAGTCCGTGACTTATCTATAGCATAAGCTTTTGGGAAAATCATGGATTGTTTCAACCAATCACTGTGTAGAAGAGATCTTTTTTTTTTTTTTTTTTTTTTACAAGGAAGAAAATAATGTAGAAAATTTGATAGACCCATTGAATAAGAAAAAAAAGGAATGTTAAATCTGAAAGATAGCACTATCTATAGCAAAGCAGCCACCTTTATTATTGTTACACCTATAAAAGTTTCCTTTGAGGGGATGCTTTTGGTACTGTACACATGATATTAAAGTTTACAGTGCTAGATCTAGTGACACAGAGTTACAGTTTGAAAATATATGGCAATATAGGAGAACTAAGGGAATTGAATTGAGAGTGCGGTAGCAATAATTAAAATATTAACAGTAACAAAAAACTCCAACAAAAGCAATTTACAAAATCACAACAATCAAAAATCATATAAAAATCATGCACAATTTTCTATAAGCCTGTGACGCAGGTTATCTTTACCAATGCTGCATCTCCTTTTACTTTATCTCTATTCCATCTAAGCTTTACTCATTTATATTAAAGTTTCATTTTTCAAACAGACTCTTCTCATTTTTCATACAGTCTAAAAATAACTTTAAGCTATATTAAGGTAACGCACATTTTTTGTCCTTTGATTGTATTCCTTTTTATGTACGTTTTGTATTTGTTCCCTAGAAAGCATATTAGAGTAGAAAGCATTTCCATTAAAATAGTTACACAATTTAACCAATTATTGTGACTAGACAAGCAAAGATAAACATGGGATAAATGAGAAGAATGGTAGAGGGTAATAAAAGTAATCTCAAATGTGTCAGCTCTTGTTTAGTAGAGAAACAAATATTGGGAAAAAGAGGAAGGAAATAACTATCAACTTGAATAAATGATCTTCTAGAAAAAGTATGTCTTTTTTTATATTTGTTTTTTTTTTCTGTTAGTTGAACTAGATGGACTTGTGCCTTTTTTCAACCTGACTAACTATGCAAAAATCACTCGGATGACCAGTAGTTAGACGCGGCTGAGTAAGCCTTCCAAGGTTGAATCCTCTCTTCTTTGTTTCTAATCTAACTTGTCTTACTATATGAAACATGTATGTTTGTAATATCTGTTTTAATTAATTGGTTGAACAGATGTATAATAACCACAGTTTCCGTTGTGTCTTTTCTTTGTATCATCTACTGTACACACATTTGTCTGCTTCATATGAATGGTGCAGCTTATTGGACTTCGCATGCAAGACGAGATCTGTGCCAATATAGTGAAAAACACTACAGATACATGGCATTGACAATAAAATAAACAAAAGGTGTGAACAAGGCCATCATTTTCTATAATTTTCTAACAGGATCTTGTTGGTTTGCAGCTTAAATAAAACCAGCTCAGCATTTTATTTTTTAAATAGTGTGCTCTAGACCAGTGTTTTCTTTTTTTTTTCTGTCAAAACATATTTTAAAATTATGTACTCTAATTCTAAAATCTAAAAAACAAAACTGACAGTATTATACCGCATTCACACTGCAGCGGCACGACTTCTGCATGACTTCGGGGGCGACCTGTGAAGTCCCGTGCACTGCCACTTCAGCGTGACTTGCACGGACTTCATATAATGAATGTCTATGCAAGTCGCTCCGAAGTCGCCCCAAAGTAGTACAGGACCCTTTTTCTAAGTCGGAGCCTTGTGTCGCTCCTATTAGAACGGGTCCTGTAGCACTGCATGGAACGCGAGGGACCGCGACTTGTCAGGCTGACAAGTCGCGGTAGTGTGAATGGAGCCTTACATAAAGCAGTGTGCAGTGGCATCTACACAAGTAGGACGCCCAACATAAGAGGGGATATATTCTTAAAAAAATACACTTTTGCATACTGGTACTGACTAGTATTCCAGCTTTTCTCTTCTGCCCCAATTTTTCTCCCTCATTCAGCTAACGTAACCCTAGTGCTGATGAACAGGGGCAGGAGAAGGGCAAACAAGGACATCCTCAGGTCTCTGATGTTCTACTCTTAACTTATGATGTCATCGGTTGTTGGGACACCAGCAGCTGGCCAGCATTTTGCCCAAGCTTTTAATGTTGCACATTATTAAAACACTGTGGCTTTGTGTACCAAAAAGTCAAGCTTAATCCACCTGCCAGCTTATTGACAATTTTTTGGTTAATCTTTAGGCATTTTTGTCAAGGCACCCCTGAAGAATCCGAAAGGCACTCTGGTTGAAAAAGGTTGCTCTAGAGCAGTGATGGTGAACCTTGGCAACCCAGATGTTTTGGAACTACATTTCCCATGATGCTCATGCGCTCTGCAGTGTAAATGAGCATCATGGGAAAGAAGGAATAAAACAACCCCTAGTGTAAAATCAATGATCCCCAAAATATGGGGATCATTGATCTCCAGCTCTCTAATGAACCATAGATATTTACACCAGGGGCTACCAAAATTACAGTTAGATTTCCATAAATACATAATACTATCAATAATGTTACAAATACATAAAATCATTGGCTCACACTGCAGTCATTCAAATCCTGTGATGAGGGAGTGGGGGGCCGCGCCAAGCATGGCTGTCTGTATCTATAGACGCAGGCAGAGTAACTTGGATTAGGCCTGTAAGTGTGCCACCATAGGCTTCCTATGGTGGCACACAGAGAAGAGGAGGAGCTAAGAGTAGCGATGGGGGACCCCAGAATACGGGGAACAGGGCCGAGCAGATAAGTGCTGTGTAAAATGTTTGTTATTTTAAAAGAAAAAAAAATACTTTACAAATGCAGAAAATACTTTTCTGCTTGCTTAGGTTTCTGAATATACACTTCTAGAGGATTTAAATACCTTAACATTAATTTCTCTATGGTTATAGAGAAAATGACTTTAGATAAAAAGGGCTAGCAGGCGTAACATTTTCGTACGTGTTTCTTGCTACAAAGCATTTTGAATTCAGACATTTCAGTAATGTTCATTTAATCCATCAAGGTCACCCTGTGTACACTGCCATTGTATGAAGCCAATATAAAGAACATTTATGCAGACATTGCAGCAACAAGCTTGAACCATCTTTAGCAGTTGGAACCAAAATTGTATTCTTGGAGTTTAACAGGAAAGGGTGCGGTTTTGTGGTTCTGGACTGTGTACACAACAAAATACTGCCTTCAGCACAGAAAATAATGAAAAATCCAAAATTTTTGTGCCATAGAAACCTAATTTAATGACACTTGTCTAGTAGGGAATATGGGGATATCCTCCTAAACTGAAGAAATTCCTTTTTACATTTGGGACAAAAAGCGACATAAAATCTCCCAAATAGAACAAAGATAGGGAAAAAAAATAAAATACCTTAGCCATTTCTTACGCTATCCAAAATTTAGAAAAAAAAAAAATATGTATGCTTTTAATGCAATGTTGCATCCCAAACATGATGTTACCAATTATAACAAATTGTCTACCTTCTGTTAATGTTATATTAAGAGGAGAGGGGTAACCTAGTTGCCTGTGGAATGTATTAAACTGTAGGTCTTCTGTAGTTTAAAATAATAATTAGAGTAGACATTTTTGCAGACTCAAGGGTCCTTTGTATGGAAGATTACTTCTCCTTGTGCCTTCAAATGCATTCTTGTTAACTGGAGTTGCAAGTTTCTCCAGGTCCCAAGAGATGCTGGAAATCAGTTCTGCCTCTGTATTTCAGTGAATTATTATTCATTTAGGTTACTTAAAAGATGTGTAGGTGTAGGTTTTTCACTACAACAGAAATTTACAGATTTCACACATTTCTTGATTAATTGTAGTGCTGCTTTAGATGACAAAAGGCTTTGCTGATATTTAGATAGGTTTCTTTTATTTTATCAAAGCTTCCAACTGTCGATCGTTTGGAAGATTGCCAATCTTTTTTAATCAAATTACAATGTCCCTCACTCTACCTCAAATGTACAAACCAAAATGCTACACCAAACCAAACCTTTCACTCAGGCTCTGAATAGCTGTGACAAATAGGTTTAACCAATAATATTTGGCATATTAATTCTTACTGGTGCACATAAATGAAGATGTAATGGGGGTCTCTACTTTGTCTACTTTCTTTGAGCTGAAATCTACTTAGAAACATAGCAGGTATGCTCTTACATTCCTTAAAGGATGCCTACTTGGGGAGAAAAGGGCAGTTATCCTTAATTAATTATTGTATTATATGTATTTAGTAATTTTGCTTGGCAATGGTAATCCCAGTATTTCTTCTAAGACCAGAGAAGTTATTTATAAGAAAAACATATGAACTGCAGTGATAAAATAATGAAAGAATTAGTATTTAAATAGGTTGTAGCCATAACCTCCTGTTCTTTGTAGTATTTATGGAAAAAAACTGTAATTTGCAGAGCAAACAATGTGCAGAGCAAACAAATCATTAAGCTATGGGATAACTTGACATTCACTTATCTGATTTCAATGAAGTAGGTCAAGTATGTCAACTCTACAATTCTGATAGCCAACTGGATCAGTAAATGTTTAGTGTACTTAGGGCTTGTTTACAATGCTGCACTTCAGAAGTGTTCTCACTTCATTTTCCGAATATATTATCCTCAGTTACCTTATTTTACATTAGTGCACGGTGCTCTATTGGTGTGTATATTTTCAGTTCAGCCTAATGTGGCTATGGAAATTGCACATTTAAAACAAAATAAAGGAAAAGCACAAAAAATGAATGACCAATGCATATTTTGTAAGTATCTTGCATGACTTAGCCTGCCAAATATGCCTGGGATCCAGGAGGCACTGGCGGATAATTCTGGAAACTTAATTAAATAAATACTACTACTACTACTTTCCCTCCTTTTATAGCAGTGCATTTGTACCAATATTTTTGGAGCCTGGCAGAGTAAAATGGTTCTATTAGTAAGGCACTGCATGTATAGTCAAGCTGCAATACCAGATTTTACCAACAGGTGCAGCTGCAGGTGAAATATGCACTTTTTTTTAATAAAATCAGAAAGCAGTAGAAATAAGTAATCTTACCATTTTATAACACACTAGGTTTTGTATTTGCTGGAATTCCCCCTTTTACGATCCACTTCGGCTTTAAATGCACGTATACATCACTTACACACAAAACTCGCTTATAATGCATTTAGCTATGCACTGTATTTATTTTGTTGCTTTGAAGGAAAGGCCAGCAGCACTATTACTTTTGACTGTACTCTACCTCTGCCCACTCGTGAAGGCTTCACACATATTTTGTCCTTCTTGTAATTCAATTATTGTAACTGATGTGGGAGGAAGGCCTGGGGATTCAATTGCCAGACACTTGGAATGAACTTGAGTAAAATATACAGAATCCCTGATTTGTTGCCTGGGCTGCTACTATGGCAACTGACACAGCCAAAGAATCAGGCAGCTAATCTCTTCGGGGGCCTGCAAGACCAAAGATAACTCATAACCATGTGAACTCTAACCTATAATATCTGTGTTTTTTTTTACTGAAATCATTCAGTGACACATAAAGTAACACTCATTAGCTTTTTTAATGGAGAATTCAGCAATTTAAAAGAAGAAAAATTAGCAATTACAATAATTAGTGTCCTGGTAATTTAACAATGACCAGAAAACATGTTTCATAAACTCAGAGCTGTGTTTGTGCACATTAGAGAATAAAATTGATACAGAAGTGCTAGGCACTCGGTGTAATATTCTGATGTATTGAACAAGCCCTGGGTCTGAGACTTTATACAACTGGGAAAAAACTAAATGGCAGTGCTGACCTCAGCAATTCCTAAGATTGTAGCTATTATTTGCATTTTAAACAATAAAATGAGCTGTTCACTTTGCAACGTAAGTTGCACTTTGCAAGGGAATTAGCCACACAACTTACTGAATTATGTGAAAGTCTGCTGGTTTATACCTTCTAATCATGTGTGGGCAAAATGCTGTTTTCTTTTATTTTCCTTGGATGTGATTGGTTAATCTTTGCAAAGTGAAACTTCCCTTACAAACTGAACAGCTTATCTAACCTTACCAAATAAACCCTGCAGTGCAAAATAAGGCATAGTCGTACCTGCAAACTTGCCATCTTTTGCCCAGAAATGTCAATGTTTTCACTTAAAGCAGTTGTAACCCTAAAAAGAAATGATCCTGTTCCTTCAAAGCTTGAATAACAGCACAGTGCTTGTGCTGTGTAATTTGGCCCTTTGTAGCAACTAAAATACCTGGTTGATTCTGCCTGGTGCTGCCCCCTCTGTAAACTGACCACATGTATCATGGCTACTGAGTCCTGATACCTTGGTCAGTTTACGTGCCTTCATCATCCCACTGTTTCTTCTTGCTCCCTCTCTCCCCCTCCCTCCCCGTCCCTCCCTGCTTGTCAGCTTTTCTCTCCTGATCTGCACCCTACCTCTCCTCTCCTGGAGCTAAAATAACTTTGTTATGTTACAATCCCCTGTGTTAGATAACGTTATGTGCTCCTGCGTATGTGCTTTATAAAAATATGCAGGTTTGAACCCTATTTCATAGTGCCACTTGGCACTCACGTGACTGCCCGCTGCTCTCTTCCTCTTCTCCCCTCCTCTTGGCTGATGTTAGCAGGGAATTCTCAACCCCTCCCACTGTAGTTTTCAGATCGGTGGAGGAGAGCTACCACTTCTCTGGACATCAGGCTCTGTTCTCTGACTGCCTGCTGACTCACAGAAGTGATGGCAGACATTTCCCAGCTCCAATCCCATATGCTATCCCGCAATTCTAAGGCCCACAAGTTCCAGGGTATGGGCATGGTAAGTCAGTAAATGGGAAGGAAGAACTGCAGGTAGACCGCAGGCAACACTACTGGTTAGTGTTTTGTCCTCCATTTGGCTTTTTTGGGCAGAGCTTCCAGAGTTAAAGCCAGTCAGGAGCCAGGCTAGTTGGCTAAATAGTAATCATTTACTGCCCCGTCTGGGTTAATGATTAGGCATTCTCTGTGCATTCGTTGATTTAAACAGTTTCTAGGCAAATTAAAAATTGTCTTGTAATACAGTTTTTTGTAGTTTGAAAGAGATTTTCTACAGTATAGGTTTGTCAAAAAGTATATTTCTGTCCTATAGTCATATGACTAACTGATGTACAGTATCTCACAAAAGTGAGTACACCCCTCACATTTTTGTAAATATTTTATTATATATTTTCATGTGACAACACTGAAGAAATTACACTTTGCTACAATGTAAAGTAGTGAGTGTATAGCTTGTATAACAGTGTACATTTGCTGTCCCCTCAAAATAACTCAGCACACAGCCATTAATGTCTAAACCACTGGAAACAAAAGTGATTACACCCCTAAGTGAAAATGTCCAAATTGGGTCAAATTAGCCATTTTCCCTCCCCGATGTCATGTGACTCGTTAGTGTTACAAGGTCTCAGGTGTGAATGGGGAGCAGGTGTGTTAAATCTGGTGTTATCGCTTTCACTCTCTCATACTATTCACTGGAAGTTCAATATGTCACCTCATGGCAAAAAACTCTCTGAGGATCCAAAAAAAAAAAATTATTTGCTCTACATAAAGATGGTCTAGGCTATAAGAAGATTGCCAAGACCCTGAAACTGAGCTGCAGCACGTGGCCAAGACCATACAGCGGTTTAACAGGACAGGTTCCACTCAGAACTGGCCTCGCCATGGTCAACCAAAGAAGTTGAGTGCACGTGTTCAGCGTCATATCCAGAGGTCATCTTTGGGAAATAGACATATTAGTGCTGCAAGCATTGTTGAAGGGGTGGGGGGTCAGCCTGTCAGTGCTCAGACCATATGCCGCATACTGCATCAAATTGGTCTGCATGGCTGTCATCCCAAAAGGAAGCCTCTTCTAAAGATGATGCACAAGAAAGCTTGCAAACAGTTTTGCTGAAGACAAGCAGACTAAGGACATGGATTACTGGAACCATGCCCTGTGGTCTGATGAGACCAAGATAAACTTATTTGGTTCAGATGGCATCAAGCGTGTGTGGCAGCAACCAGATGAGGAGTACAAAGACAAGTGTGTCTTGCCTACAGTCAAGCATGGTGGTGGGAGTGTCATGGTCTGGGGCTGCATGAGTGCTGCTGGCACTGGGGACATACAGTTCATTGAGGGAACCATGAATGCCAACATGCACTGTGACATACTGAAGCAGAGCATGATCCCCTCCCATTGGAGACTGGGCCCAAGGCAGTATTCCAACATCATAACAACCCCAAACACACCTCCAAGACAACCACTGCCTTGCTAAAGAAGCTGAGGGTAAAGGTGATGGACTGGTCAATCATGTCTCCAGACCTAAACCCTATTGAGCATCTGTGGGGCATCCTCAAAAGGAAGGTGGAGGAGCGCAAAGTCTCTAACATCCACTAGCTCCGTGATGCTCTCATGGAGGAGTGAAAGAGGACTCCAGTGGTAACCTTTGAAGCTCTGGTGAACTCTATGCCTAAGAGGGTTAAGGCAGAGCTGGAAAATAATAGTGGCCACACAAAATATTGACACTTTGGGCCCAATTTGGACATTTTCACTTAGGGGTGTACTGACTTTTGTTGCCAGTGGTTTAAACATTAATGGCTGTGTGTTAAATTATTTTGAGGGGGCAGCAAACTTGCACTGTTATACAAGCTGTACACTCACTTCTTTACATTGTAGCAAAGTGTCATTTTTTCAGTGTTGGCACATGAAAAGATATAATAAAATATTTACAAAAAAATTGAGGGGGTGTACTCACTTACGTGAGATACTGTATATAAATAACCTCCATGGGGAGGCAGAGTAAGCCTAATCCAGGACACCAAATAGGTCAAAATTGCCAGTCTTTCCAACAATGCAGTGTTTGGTGTCTTTTTCACTTTATTGCTTGTGCCTCCATTTTTTAAACTAAACGTAAAGATTAATAGATTCACCACTAGAAGGAGCATTGAATGTCTCTGTACAATTACTTTGCCTTTTCTCAGAACTAACTTTGAAATATCAGCCAACTTTGAAATCTCATAAAACCTTAATTGACTATTGCAGATCTCTCCTTAGTCAGTACTATAGTAGAGATAAGGTTGTTTTATTTTAAACAAATATACTAGCTTATTGATTTTGTGACCTCTGCCAGTTTAGAAAATATGAATTCTAGTTAGAAGACCACAGCTAGCAGCTACAAATAAAGATCAGTTTCATGTTTCTTTATGCACTTGAAAACGAGGAAGTAGGTCACATATCTTTGAGTCAATGTTATTTTGAATTAGTTGGCACAATAGCTGAAGGCCTACAAGGTCTACAAGGTCTATCCACCCTCTGCCAAATACACAATGACCAAAGATTCTTTGACATGACTGTGTGTTGCTGAAGTGCTCTTGTCACTGAGAAATTACAGTATAACGATCTGTGCAAAAATCTTTTGAGTGTGTACTTAACTAGGAGGTCAATTTGATATACTCCAGGAGGATGGCTGTATTTGACAAAGTGCTATCTCACTACAAAACCCTGACACTTAGCTTCACAATGCATTCATAATTTACTCTGCAAATATGCCAGTGCACCATATCAGTGTAATAGACCATCAATATCAGCCAGTTGACAGTGGTGTAATTGTTGACACCTAAAGTGAGACAAATGACCCTATTTAAAACACAGGGCAAGGAATGGCATTGGGCTGTAACCCATATAAGCCTGCCAGAAATCAATTTCTATAAGCTTACAACTGTCAAACTAATGGCCGTTGAATTTTGGGTTAGTTGTTGCCTTAATAGATCTGAACATAAGCGTCATCATCTACTAGCATCTTATGTTGCATTGCAAATATAATGCAAAGATCTACCCTGCTAAGTTGTTGGCTACTCAAACCTCCTTTTCCAGTAGGGGGTGTTTCAAACTTATCATTGAATTTTTCGCAAACTAAAAAAAATGAAGAGTCCAGCAAGGATAGCAGAATTTCCTCATAGTGACCTCAGCAGAGGGGGGCAGAGCTGGATTCCTGGGTACACTGCAAC
The DNA here is from genome assembly GCF_965119305.1 of Pelophylax lessonae. Lineage (NCBI taxonomy): Eukaryota > Metazoa > Chordata > Amphibia > Anura > Ranidae > Pelophylax > Pelophylax lessonae. The sequence continues at coordinate 213,806,015 of NC_138770.1, forward strand.
AGGGCCCCAAAAAGTTCAAAGAAATCAACCTCAAACAAATTATGCCTGTGACTACTCTAACCTGAAATCAGTTAAGGATGCACTTGATACTTAGCCCCCGTTCACACTGAGGCGACCTGTCAGGTGACCTGGTCGCCTGACAGGTCGCCTTGCATTGAGAAGCTATGGACCCGTTCTAATAGGAGCGACACAAGTCGCCCTGACTTAGAAAAAGGGTCCGGAGCTTCTTTGGGGTGACCCGGAGCGACCTGCATAGACTTCAATGTTATGAAGTCCGTGCCGGCCGCTCCGAGGTCGCTGTGCGAGCAGCGCGCCGCAACCTCGTAGGTCGCCCCGGGAAGTAGCGTCGCCCCAGTGTGAACGGGGCCTTAAAATAATTTGTTTTTAAACTCAAACTGCTCGACACCAACGAGTCCTTTGATGTTCCTACCCCTACACCCCCACACAGATGAGGATCTTCAAGCCCTTCCTAGCCTTCATGCTCCTGACCGGCAGCCTTAAATCTCTAGTTGTATTGTTTTGCTGAGATCTCAGTACATCTGGTTTACGATACGTAATCATCTTTAAGGGACATATCACTTTTTCTTACTGCTCGCGTAACTGTTTATGTTTTGCTGATTAAAGGCAAACTGTTCCCATCCCCCTCCCCCCATCCTTTCTATATCCTATATACGCTGTATATGTCAAATTGGCAGTTGCTTTGTTCTGTTTTTTTTCTTCACCATTGAGTTATAAGTTGTCAGGTATGTTGATGTCTTCAACGTTGTTCTGTAACTTCCTTGAAAACTCAATAAACATTTATATAAAAAAATAAATAAATAAATAAATAAATAATAATTCGTTTTATACCTTCTTTTTTCTTTTAAATCTCTTGAATTCTTTTGGTGTTGTCGAGAAAAAAGTTTAATAAAAAGAGAAACATTTTATCCCAGTTCAAATACCTAAAAATTACTGTCCAACTTCTTTGCTGAACTTGTGGCCTGTCACTACATCTTTCTAGTATGGGTTTCTGTTGGTGTGAAACCTTTGAAAAACAGATGAATGTAGTTAAAGCGTAACTCCACTTTTGTTGAGAAAAAAACATCCCCCTCTTTGTACATTGCAGGGATTTTAACAAACTTTGTTGCAGATTTTTACCTTTTCTTATTCTGAAGAAATCATTGTTTATTCCTCTGTGCCTCTGTGCTGAGTGGGTCTAATGGGTCTAATCTATCAGCTGTGGCAGCTGCAGGGCTCTAATGAGGAAAGCTGCTGGGTCTGCATCCCTTTAGATGTATTCCTATTGGGATTATCTCATCAAAAATGACATTTTTGTTGCAGGAAATGCCAGAAATCAAAATTTTATCTTAGTGCAGACTTATGGGAAAATTGGTGGGCCAGTCATTAAAGCAGAAAATTATGTTTCTGGGGTGTGGTCAGTACACATTCTGTGTACAGAACACCTCCAGGTAGCCATATTGCATTGCATTTTCAGAAAATTACAACAGCTGCAGATTGAAAAGGAAAGGTAGATTTTAATACCATTCAATTACTATATGATTTGTGTCGCAATTGTATACGAGATATTGATTTTGCTTTAGTTGCTGATTTTTTTCCCCACTTAAATGGAGTTACCCTTTAAAGTTGAAGTCTAGGCAGATATAGAAGACAGATTGAAACAGTCACAGAATGTATGCATTATCAACACCGTTTAATGCATTTTTTTATGTAACTAGGGTAAGTACCTGAATGTGTCTTGATAACAGCCTCTTCCAATCCTCTATGTAGCAATGAAAACGAGGAAGTAGCTGGAAGCTGGTGTCTGGAGCAAATGTGCTGACAAATAACAGGCTGAATAGATTTAGTGGGGGATGCCTTAATTAGTCTGCTGCTGCTCTTTCACTGTCCAGTTAGCAGGCTGGGTGTGCAGAGAACACACGAATGTATTGCTTAAAGTGGAACTTTACTCTTTCAATCAATATTAACATAAGGGAAGATGGATTCCAGGAAGTAAATGCTACATGAACCATCTGCCCTTACTCAAGATGGCCACCGCCATAAATGCTAGGGGGTGTTTTTCAAAGTGATCTCTCAAAACTAACTGCCTGGAGTTTGCATTTTCTCCCTGTGCCTGTGTGGGTTTCCTCCGAGTACTCCGGTTTCCTTCCACACTCCAAAGACATGCAGATAGGTTATTTGGATCCTGTCAATACTAGCCCTAGTATGTGTATGAATGTGCGTTAAGGACCTTAGATTGTAAGCTCCTTGAGGGCAGGGACTGATGTGAATGTGCAATATACTGTATATGTGAAGCGTTGCGTAAATTGACAGCACTATAATAATACCTGAAATAAATAAAGCATGAAGACATGGATGGGAGAGTTTGCTTTGAAAATTATAAATGATTTTAATAGCATTTTCTGTTTGTGGTGCTCACATACAGTTAAGTTCTGCTTCCACCTCTTTGTTCTTTGTGCCAGGCCTGTATAAATCTTAGGACCAGATGGACAAAAATACAGCCTAATAACCTCTATGAATAAAATTTGAATATAGGGGATTGTTACAAGGTAACCACTATGATGCCCTTAAACTGACTTTAATAGACACTGGTAGAAATCTTCAGCTCAAGGGTAAATTGGAGAGTATACTGCCTTTGTAATCAAAGACAAAATCTTTTTGGCTATAAGGAAAACATTTAAAAAAAAAACTAAGAGAAACTTAAATGACTTCAGTTTCTGACTTGGTTTGGCACTTAACCTTTTAAACAGCTGACAGCTTTACTGAGCAATCCACCTCTCCTTGCTAACAAAATTTATAACGCTTTTGTCATGCAAATCTAGCCATTTAGTCAGGAACATTATTTGCAAGGATATGATTCTGTACTGAAAAATCAATTATTTCAAGTCTTTTGTGTTTTTACAAATCTGCTCTTTTTTTCTAGCAAACCACACTCAGTTGTTTCCCTGAGATTTAATCTGATTTTATTTGCAGATGGTGCATTTTGGCTGTGGACTGGGCCATAATGAGATTCAAGTCAAACATTTTATTGGTCGCATAAATATTTGGTTATTGTCTTGAGGATTAATCATGTGTGGTCATGCACTGAAGCGTGTTTAATTTTTTTGCCAATTAAACATTTATTGCCTATTAAATGACTGTGCAGTCTTCTTTTTCTTAAAGGAGAAGTAGGGCCAAAGCTCTTTTGGCCCTACTTCTCTTGTGGGTCACAGGAGTGCACTTAGTTCTGTACTCCTGTGACCCGTTTAAAGCCAATAGTTGGCTAAAGTTCACTGTCGGCTGATGTCACAGAGCCGATTCAGGCCCTTGAGAGATTCTGACTTTATTGTCGGGATCCACCTAGATGCCTGGACTGGCAGCTGGCTCGGCCTACCAGGAAGCTGCTGAGAGCCTGAGCCAGCAGTTGCTGCCCTCTCCACAGCCTGGTGCTTCAGAGAGTGCAAGAGGGGCAGAGAAGAGAGCTGATTTCTGCTCATTGAAGACTGAGAACTGAGCAATCAGCAGTCATTGATCGGCCATTTCTTCAGCTGGGATCTGTGCTACAGCCATCTAGGCCAGAACCTTTGTTTTTTATTTTCAATTTCCACACTTTTCTTTTAAAACTCTATATTTTACTTTATTTGCCGTCTTTATTATTATTAAAAAATATATAGGCAACTATTTTCATTTTAATTTCTGGAGGAGAACAAGGGTTAGAACTTCTGTCAAGTTATTTCATAGCTATTTGGGATCCCATTTTGGAGATTTATCATTTAAGGCATCCTGGTTGCCCCTTTCACTAGGACAGAAGGTGATGGGAAGGTAACATTTTAAAGATCTCAACAGGTACAGGGAGTGAAAGTAAATCTTACAATGAAGACACCTGTTCTGGTGACAATTCTCCAAGATAGGAATTTCTTTCACTTTGTTGCGTCTTCAGGACATGGAGCGAAGGGTAATCTCTCCAACCACAGACAACAAAAAACAAACTGACTACGGTTTTTAGCTCTCCTGACACTATCCAAAACAAAACAAAGGTAGATACTAAACCTAAGGCTCCATTCACACCTGAGCGTATCGATTTACTGGCATTACAACAAGGGAAAATGGTCTGGTTCCCACCAAAGCACACCTCCATCCCAAAATACATATAGAAACAAAAGAGCCCGCGGGACTTTATATGAGGTAAAGCCCGCGGGACTTTATATGAGGTATGTGCTTAGTGGCTGGACATCAATAAAATACACAATAGATAAGTAAAGCAATATTTGTTTTTTTATTGCATTATATGAACAGGTTGTAAGGGTAAAAATAGTAACATGTACTCAGTAGCACATGACGTAGCTCAATAGCTAAAATATAAATGATATACAACATGAACAATGTTACATCACATATTGGCAAACATCTTGGTGTAACCACTTGGTTTCAAAAATAGCCTGAATATTATATTAGGATTCCATGACAGTGGAATATATAACATCGTGATCTGATGCGTTTCGGGAGCAACATCTCCCTTCTTCAGAGATCAATGTATTCAAGATATATCTACAAGAGAACAATATGTTGGAGTATGCAGTAAGGGATAGAAGAATTTGAATAGAAGAAAGTTCAATCAAATAGTGAGGACTCAAAGGAGTACTAAATACTCACGGGTCAATGAGAATTAGACTCCTGTGTGGCAGCGGTATATCGTGTCTGACCCGGGAGCTGAAGGGTCCCAATAGGATAGCAAACCAGAGAGGGGGGTCCATGGCAGGTGGGTGATGAGTATGTAGTAGGGAAATGCACCTTCCAACTTATATACACGATATACCGCTTCCACACAGGAGTCTAATTTTTCCATTTGAGTCTCATTGACCCATGAGTATTTAGTACTCCTAACCCAGAAGCAAGTCCGCGACATGCCAGTAAGTTGTCCCGCCTGCCTGTGCCACTCTCCCGCAGTACATTTACTGTGGGTAGGTGGTAAGCAATTAAGCAGGCTGCCTAGTCTATTGTTTTGCTACTGATTAGTGAAGCTGCCTATATTGGCAATAAATCTTATGAAGCATAAGAGGCGGGATAGGGCAGGATTAGGTTGTTGAAAAAGAAACCCTTTCAGAATATGTACAGCAGGTTGTCTAGGATTTGGGCTACACAGGAGTCACTTTAGGAAGCCTGACAAGGTGTGACAGCACCAGAAGTTGCCTACTATACCATATAATTGTTAGTTTTTTTGGTAATTTATGTTTTACCACCTAGAAAGATGTAAATTATCTAGTATTTCGGGATATGCAGAACTGACTCTCTCCCCTTAGTCATATGATACAACTCTGGGTGTCTGATCAGCCAATCCTAAGCACTAGCATTGTCCCATGGGATGTGCAGAGAGTCCTTTGTATTGTGTAAGCTCCCCCCTTCACACTTGGAGTGATGGGGGAGGGAAAGAATAGTAAGAAGGTACGTACTCTATACATACCATTAGAAGTGACCCCTTAAAGCTGAATTCTAGGCAGATATAAATGACAAATTAATGCAGCTCTGTTATGATTGCTACATACTTAAAAGTTTTATTTTTAATGTAAGCCATGTAATTACCTAAATTGGACCCAGTTTCAGATTTTTGTAGTCCCCATATTGCAGAGATGGAGTGTAAGAGGAAGAAGCAGCACAAGGAGACAATCAGCTCATGTGCTAAAAAGATACATGATAATAAGAAGAGAAAGACAAAGATGAGTTCATGATAGTGATAGGGGGGGTCCAGAATGACCCAGACTAAGAGGAAGTGAAGTGAATGATGCTGGCCATCAGACAAAGAGCAGCCAGAGGCAGAAAAAAATGCTGTGGTGGAAATCTGTTGGATTGCCGGTGAAGCCAAAGCTAGTTTTGGTATTTTAATGGGCTATTAGATTATATATAGTTATATTTGGTTGAAATTTTCCTTTAAGTGAACCTTTTTCTGTAACCTGAATGGAATATTGTACAGGGTAATTAAAGTGTAACTCCACTTTTGTTGTAGTTACTGTTGGTATAAAACCTTTTCAAAGCAGATGAATGTAGTTAAAGCATAACTCCACTTTTTTTGAAAAAAAAACATTCCCCTCTGGGTGATCTCTGTACATTGCAGGGATTTTGACAAACTTTGTTGCAGATTCCTACCTTTTGGTATTCTGAAGAAATCATTGTTTGTTCCTCTGTGCCTCTGTGCTGAGTGGGTCAAATGAGAGTGGTTTCATAATTATCTATCAGCTGTGGCACCTGCAGAGCTCTAATGAGGAAAACTACTGGGCCTGCATCCCTTTAGATGTGCTCCTATTGGGAGTATCTCACCAACAATGACATTTTTACTTTCAATTAAACTTCCGTAAAAAGAAAAAGATACAACAAAGATAAATGCGGTAAAAATACACTCTGCATGTATAGACAACAAAGAATACTTGTACAGATTTATTATTAGGTATAGGTATATTATTAGGTATAGGTCATCTGTAAACTTGAATGTGGATATTACAATAATGATAAGCTGGAAGTTGGGGCGTAGTTCCCCCTCCCGGACACCCCATTGGGATCAACAACTGTGTCCTGGGGGGGTGGGGGGGGGGGGCAGCACCATCAACTTAAGTTTTTTTTTTTTTTTTTTATTATTGTTTAATAAGCAGATATGACCATGATATCTCAAGTTTCACATAAGGGCAATTTCCGAGTATTCATGCTATAGCTCAAGTCACAGAGTTGGCTTAACAGTAAACTTGTCAAACAGTCAGAATAAGGTAAAAAAAAGGGATCAGAGAGGAGGGGGTGATAGGGGGTGGGAGAAGGAAGAGGAGGAAGAGGCGAGGTAAGGAGGAAGGAAGGGGGGAGAGAGAGATTCAGAGTTGGAGAGAGTAGGCAAGAGGCAGGCAGGCAGGACACCACAGGATCAAAAATGAAATTTTTGTTGCAGGGGATGCCAGAAATCTGACTTGTATCCTAGGCAGAATTCTGGTAAAATTGGTGAGCCAATCACGCAAGCAGGAAATTATGTTTCTGGGGTGTGGTCAGTACACATTCTGTGTACAGAACACCTCCAGGTAGCCATCTTGCATTGCATTTTCAGAAAATTACAAGAGCTGCAGATTGAAAAGGAAAGGTAATTTTTAATAACATTCAATCACAATATGAGTTGTGTCGCAATTGTATACGCTATATTATTTTTTTCTTTACTTGCTATTTTTTTTCCCCTTGAAAGTGGAGTTACCCTTTATTAGAAATGCCACAAAAACATAAAATCATCTGTAAGCATTTGTGCATATAACCCTCAGTCTGTATGTAAGGAACTGTCATTTATTTGCCCCTTGTTACTGTCATTGCTGTATGTGTATACACAGCTTTGCTCCAGCTGTTTTCCCAACAAACCAGTAAAAAACTGCATTTAAAATCCCTGCACCTGACACACTCAAATCGTAGTTGGCTACATGTTCTATCCACAATTATGAAAGCAATTTGGCAGGAAAAATCAGCAGCACGGTAATGGTGTATTTACATGCCTTTAGAGACAGTTACACATCAAATCTGAAATAAGTCAGACACGTGACACTGAAACTCTACAAATACTGTTTTATCATCAATGAAAATTTAGCAAAAAACATTTTTTCCCCTTTATTTCTTTTTTTTTTATTCCTTGCTTTCAGGTTGCTCTGGATTCAGCTGAATGCAGTTAGTTGTATTCAAAATGTTCTGCGTTCTTTTAAGTGGTACAGCAGTCAACGGAAAAGCACTTGAAATATAAGGCAAATGCAATCCTCGCAGTTCTGATGTCTGAGCAAAGCTTCCACCTCTGCTTTGTAAAGAGAACATGTCAATGACTCTTAATTTAGGCGCAAATGTATATGCCACAAAAAAATAAAAATCGTTTTAAAAGGTAACATAAATGCAGGCTAAACACATGGCTTGTTTTACATTGACACAGGGTCTGATTTGTTAAAACTAGAGGACAGAAAATGTGAACAAAGGGTCAAAACCCACAGTGATCATAAAAAGCACTTTTGTTACATAAAATAAAAGGTAATTGGCTACAGTTTCATTTTCTTTTTTCCAGTTTCATAATCAGCCCCATGTTGTATATTTTATGTTTGCTTCCCAGACTACTTAGAAAAGCTAAACAGAGGAATTCCAATGTGAATGAGGCCTTAGCATGTCAGTGTACTCCCAGAATAACTCTTTGCTTTGATGGTCGCGTCACGCAAACAAGCTCTGTCTCCTCTAACCAGATTATATAGACATCTATTCCATCAGATTAAGAATTGTATTATTACATGTATGTTAACATAACATGCTATTCTGCTATTGCACATTTAAAGTGATTGTAAACGATCACCTTGTCAAATAACCTATTCAGTTTAAGCACTTCTGGACCGGAACGATTTGCCCCCTTAATGACCAGGCCATTATTTTGCGATTCTGCACTGCGTTAATTTAACAGACAATTGCATGGTCGTGTGATGCTAACCAAAAAATAATTAATGTCCTTTTTTTCCCCACAAATAGAGCTTTCTTTTGGTGGTATTTGATCACGTGTGTGATTTTTATTTTTTGTGCTGTAAACAAAAAACGAGTGACACTTCTGTAAAAAAACAAAACAAAAAAAAACAATATTTCATTTATTTTTTCATTTTTCATAAGATTCCCCCCAAAAAAATAAAAAAAAATCCCAAATTTTCAACCTTTTAGGCCATTTTGTATTCTGCTACATATTTTTTAGCAATAGGTGTATTTTGTTTGGTTTGCTCAAAAGTTATCGCGTCTACAAACTAGGGGAAAGATTTATGTAATTTTTATTTATTTTCTTTTTACTAGTAATGGTGACGATCTGATCTGCGATTTTTAGCGGGACTGCAACATTGCAGCGGACACATCAAACCCCTGACATTTGTGACCCTTTTGGAAGGGACCAGTGACAGTACTACAGTAATCAGTGCTAACAATATGTACTGTTACTGTAATAATAACACTGGCAGGGAAGGGGTTAACATTGTGGTGATCAAAGAGTTAATTGTGAGCCTAGGGGAGTGTTTTCCAACTTTATGGGGAATGGGCTTGTGAAATGATCACAGAGACCTGTGATCCTAACAGGTGCTCTTTGATCATTTCAGAGAGAAGAATGGTCAGCTGTGTTTGCAACAGCTGGCCGTCATTCTTTCTCAGCAGGGTGTGATCACGGCTGCCCAGCGGCAATCATGGCCGCTGGCCCCCTGGATTGGCATCCCCACTGCCTAGTGGGGGTGGGAGTCCCCAGCACCAATTCCCCAAACCGACATACCCTTACGTTGATTCGCTCAGCCGAGGCAGCCTGCCACAGTATATCTGCAGCGGCCGGTCGGCAAGTGGTTAAAATAGAAATGAAAGGCAAAACAGTTGTATATAGATATAAAAATACATTATAAATACAGTTTTTTCCCTTTTTTATAAGTGATCATATTCCCTCTGTTCTCAGCTGCAAAAGGGCTGGAGGGAGAAAAAGCAGCAGCACACTGAGCATCCCAGTGAATGGCTGTGCAACGGGGTCATGTCAGGACAAGTCTATTAATTGGAGGAGAGCACACTGAATTCCCAGCATAGCTAGAGAACTGACCACGATGTACACTCCTGCTTAGTGTGGTCAGTTTTAAAAGGAAAGCAGAGGGACTGGCAGGAACAACAGTGATATCACATAAAGGAAGAAATACAAAGAGAGCAGAATACTCTCATACAGGTACATGGTATCAGGAATATGAAGTTTTGGGGTACAAACACTTTAATCTTGCTGGGTTAAGGAAACCCATTCGTTTAAAATGGGCGGGCAGCACACTTTAAAGTAGAACTATAGGTAAAACCTTTTTTTTTTCTGCCATCTGTTTCCCATTGGGGAGATTTCCCTTCACTTCTTATCCCATAGTTAAACAGGAAGTTAGAGGAAATCTTTGTAAATGAAGGGAATTCCTTGGGGACCCCAGGTCACCAGAACTAGTGATTTGTTACTTTTCTAGGGACAACCCAAAATGTAGGATTTTCTTTCTTTTTCAATGCTAATAGTAAACAGGACAAATAGAGAGGGGGAAATCTCCTTAACGGGGGCAAACATATCAACAAAAGCAAACAAGTGTTCTAATCCCTTTTCACTCTATTCAAAACTTGCTTTTAGTTATACTTTAATGTACATCATAAATGGACAAGATATTTTTCAATGCAGTGCGTCCAAATGCATAACATGTGTGTTGCATGCTGCTGTAATAGTGCATTGGGTGCCATTCAACAGCAACACACAGCATCAAGGTGTGTTCTACCATTGTCTGGCCTCAGTCATTTAAAATGTGTATGAGCATTACCTTGGAAGTCTTGTGTCAGCTGAGCTGTTATGTGTCACTGACAAACTCTATTCATCATAGAGAAAGGAAGCAACTTCTACATTAGCAAAGGTCAAACAATGAATTGCACCTCTCTGAAATGGTTTGTTGTTGTTTTTTTTTTAGACTCCTTTACAATTTGCCATTTATAGGCAAGGATCATAATATGTCTGTAAACACCCCAAAAATGCTACTTAACAATCATATAAACTGTATGAATTGCTTGCCCTACACACACAGATAAACAGAATATTTCCCCAAACATCAAAATGCAAATATATTGAATGCAAATAATTTATTTTCTTATTAATATATAATTAAACAACCATATTTTAACCACTTCAATTCCGGGCACTTTTCCCCCTTCCCGCCCAGGCCAATTTTCAACTTTTAGCCCTGTTGCATTTTGAAAGACAATTGCAACACTGTACCTAAACCAAATGTATGTCATTTTTTTCCCACAAATAGAGCTGTCTTTAGGTGGTATTTGATCACTATCTGGTGGAGGAGTTCTGTCCTCTTTGCTGCTGTTTGCTGAGGTGGGGCGAAGATGAAGGGGGTTCCGCAGCTGCAGGAGAGATGCGAGAGCCACATAAAATGGCCTGGAGGGCTGGATTTGGCCCGCGGGCCTTGTGTATGACACATGTGATTTAGTTGATATGTGGTAGAGTGTTTCTGTAAAATGCATACAGTACATATATGGGAGCAGTAATCTAACTATCACAGGGCAGTTCCTACGATGCCACAGTCACATTTCAGCACCATGGACAGCATCAAAGGCCTAGCACTGCAATCCAATTGAATATTATACAGACACAAATCATGGGCTAAAAAATACTTGCATATATACATTCTAGTCTCATAAATAGATTGAAGTAAGCAATTTATAACCAAAACTGCAGACGCAGCAACTAGCTACAGTGAGTTGTCATCACACCTGAGAAATTGTTTCATACTGCCCTAGTTTCTATGTAAATGGCAATCTCTATTTCCCAAGTGCCATCCTACTATAAGGTGCCTCAAGTGCCATTCAGTCTCGCACACAGATTGCTTAGTGCTCCATTTGTTCTGCACAGCATACAGCATGTGGGCTAAACTGTCCTACTCACCCTACATAGGTTTATTCTCTAATTCAGATCTAACAGTACTGAACTCTGTCCATATGAACCTTTAAGTAACCAGCTGTGATCTTCTAATCTGCACTGCAAACATGGTTGAATAGCTTGATTTCCCAGCTTGATTTGCTAGGAAAAAAGCTACAGATTTCTTATGTCTAGATTTCATAAAATGGGCATCCGGTAATATCCCCATCTTAGCCTAAAAAGCAAATATGTGATGGCACTATTCCAGCTATGGCCGACATCCCGCTACCCCTACACAGCTGACTGGGATAAGGTGATTTAATTGTGTTTTTTAAATGAAAGCAAGTTTTAAAAGAGTTCTCTAAGCATCTTACCTAAAAGATTAACCCAGAATTAAAAATGAAAGCTTCTGTTCTTTATTGTGGTCTTACTCTAGTGTACCAAGGAATACAGGTACATGGCTGTTTAAGGAACATCATCTTTGATGAAACGCGTCAGATCACGGCGTGCTGATTTCACCTTCACGTTATTGTCCACGAAGGACGGGCGAGCGGAGCCATCCGGCCGGCAGCCGTTACCTCTCTCCTTTGGCCTTTGTCATCCGATGCTTGTAAGTGTTTGTCTTTTTTATTTAACAAACATCCGTGGGTTTTATGCTATGGCGTGCTCCTTTGTATTCCATGGTTGATGTGTCATCTGCATCCTGAGTCCCCATCGGAGTTTCCAGCGAAGGTCCTAGTGGATTGGTCCCCTTGTACATTAATTTGCATACTATCCACCTGGAGTCGGTAAGGGTATTTACAATTGGTGTTGCCCTCTCTGGTTTGCACGACTGGGACCCTCTAATCGTTTTTGCTCTTCACATTTATCTCTTTGGTAAGCTGCAGTCCTACTGGGGGAGGTGTCTGACTTTTCCTGTCTGATATACCTGTCTGGTGATTATCTTTATACACTTTGGTAAGAAGTACCTATAGAGTCTTGTGGGGATCCAGTTTCCTTTCTTTATTCACGTCTACTCACTAGACTCACCCTCCAACACGGGATCCTTGGTGCTCCCAATCACTTTGGGTGTTACGTTTTGATTTTGTTTTTGTGGTTTTACGCTATGGCGTTTTGTTTTTCATTCCACATACCAATACCTTACTGAGGAGATCTACGTGGGAATCACGAGGTCCACTGGGGTCTACTTCCTGAGGTCTTTTGGAGTTGTCAGTCGTAATTTGGCTTTTACCTATCCTGCTTCTGGTAAGCGGTACCTGCACAGTTACTTCGCTGATTACTTCATCTCATGTTTCCAATTTTTGGACATTATTACGGACTTTTTTTCACCATATAATCACGTGCAACTTATTTATTACATTGTTTAAGGAGCCACCCTAGATCTGCCAGCATCAGACTGTACTCTGTACAGCTGAATCCCCCCTTGTCTGCCCAACCAGCTGCTTACAGAAATCATTGAATACTACAATACAGTGTATATGAGAGGTGCTGTGCAAAGCACCTCATATCTTATTGAGATGGGTTGCACCGCATTTGGCAAAAAGACCAAAAGTTTGTGCATTATGTGGGACCACTGCTTGTAGGGTTATTCCATAAGCACCAAGTAAGAGTTCAGTATTATGCAGATTTCTGATAACTTCTTAATCAGTCATCTGTATATGCCCTTAAAACAACATTCAATATTATATTCAGATTGCATGCACTGCATTTGGCATAACTGCTTAAAGGGCTACTCCATATCCAGTGAGCAAGGGCTCAGATAGACTAATAAATGGCCATCTTCACATGCCCTTAAAACCACCAGCCTATCACTGACCTGTGAATGCCAGGTCTTGAGAATGTGAATCAGACCACATAGCCTCAGCTCTGGCCAGTTTATGTTCCCTGCTGCATCCCGGGAAAACCAAAGTGGGACTTTGTGTAGCTGAGAATCAGATAACAGAAAGGTGTAGTCCTGCTTAGAACTTGTAAGGAGCTTGAAGGATCTGGCCGTCATAGATTAAATGGCACTATGATTAAAGTAAACCGAGCAGACTCTTTAATTTCAGAATAGCTGCAATGTTTCCTAAGCATCCACAGTTTACTAATTAACTTCAGCTTTTGCTTGGAGCTAATAACTTTGAATAGGTGGACACGTAGCTTAGTAACAGATCTAAAAATATCATCATCGTCATTATCATCAATCATCATCACCATCATCATCCTCAGTATCTTCTCAATTCGCACTATATGATGTGACAGACATTTTACTACATTGCAAAAGGTCTGTCACTGCAGGGACACAGAGGAAACAATTGTTTCCTCTGTGTCCCATTCACACTACAGGGCAGCCTAGTGCAGTGCTAAAGCATGCTGTGATAAAATGCAGACATGATGCATTTTATTGCAGCACACCAGCCCGAATCGCATTGCAATGTTGGGCAATGCAGTGCATTGTGCCCCCCAACACAGCAGTTAATGAAGATGGAATCATCAAATGGCTGGTGTCATAACCAATGACATGTGCAGCACCATGGCAGTTACAGATCAAATAGAGGCTAAGATGGCACCTTCCTTAGCTGAGAAGGATAGGAGAGTTCAGGGTTCAGTGTTATCAGGCATGTGTATATCCATATCTAATTTTGATTTAATATTCCTTAGATCACCAGAAAAAAAGAATATAGGGGGTCATGTGATCTAACAACTGACGCATCCACATAATAGCTGTATCAACTTTTAGTCGCTTAGTAGACATTAAAAGGTCCCATTATCAAAACTGGGGAAAATAAAATGAGCCCAAATCATTATTTCTGATGGATGACCATGGGAAACAAGCAACTTAACACCCAAGTGCTCACCCCGATGAGAATAACAGGCGTGCTGCTCTCCTCAGGCGGGAAACTGGAATCCGAAGTGCATACAAAAGAGAAAAAAGGAGGCGCAAACACCTGGTGCATTATCCTTGGACACCTTAAAACTTTTATTAAACTTTTATCCCTTCCCCAGAGCTCAGGAAGGGAGCGTGTATCCTGAAACGCGTCAGCGGTCCAACGATAGGGACAACAACCTACACATGTGGTGTGCTCATTCCATGCTATGCATGTTCTTCTTGTCTGTGAGTATGTTTTTGGCTTTTTAATAAAAGTTTTAAGGTGTTCTAGGGTAATGCACCAGGTGTTTGCGCCTCCTTTTTCTCTTTTGTATTCACCATGGGAGACAAATGTGACTTGTACAAGAAGACATGTACTGTATACCAGTGGTCCTCAACTCCGGTCCTTGGGAGTATACATTTCCTGATTTTATACATGCATATATACTATAAGAATTTACATTATCACATACAAATATAATTTTTTATTTATTTATTTTTTATTTATATAATTTATATATTTTTTTTATTGTATATTTAGTCTCAGTTAATGATATGCATACATCATATACAATTCTTTATTTATTTTGTTTACATTTATTTTTAATTTTGAATTTCCCATTTTTGATTTTTATTTCTATTTTAATTTATTTATTTATTTATTTATTTTTCTAAATATTTTATTTTTATTCATATTTAATTTTATTTCCACATTTATCATTTCTTTCTCAATTCATCCCATGGTTTTTTTATTTTTATTATTATTTTTTTCTAATTTTCCTCTCATTGTCTGTGGCGTTGTTCTCTTCATGCATCGTGTCACATGTATATTATTGTTTATTTTTTCGTACTGGTTTGGCCTCTGGAGGGACCCTTGTTCCTCATGCAGTCATAACGTAGAGTCATGTTTACTTTGATAGTAATTTAATAACTTCACCACCAGAGGGCATTGTTCCTCATACAGCTATAACGTAGAGCCATGTTTACTTTGATAGTAATTTTATAACTTCACCACCAGAGGGCATTGTCCCAGAACACATAAATTGGTTCTTCTCTTTCCCTTTTACATCTGACTTTGAAAAAGGAGCGCGCGCTGGTTTTCCCCCCACAGTGCCCATGCTCGGAAACGCGTCAGTCATTACGCCGGAAGATCCTGTGGACGAGCATCACGGCCACCGTGCGGCCCAAGCCTCCATCTCACTGCAGTTAACATGTATAGCTTGGAAGAAAGAAGAGACAGAGGGGATATGATAGAAACTTTTAAATACATAAAGGGAATCAACTCGGTAAAGGAGGAGAGCATATTTAAAAGAAGAAAAACTACCACAAGAGGACACAGTTTTAAATTAGAGGGGCAAAGGTTTAAAAGTAATATGAGGAAGTATTACTTTACTGAGAGAGTAGTGGATGTATGGAATAACCTTCCTGCAGAAGTGGTAGCTGCAAATACAGTGAAGGAGTTTAAGCATGCATGGGATAGGCATAAGGCTATCCTTCATATAAGATAGGGCCAGGGACTATTCATAGGATTCAGATTCAGATATATTGGGCAGACTAGATGGGCCAAATGGTTCTTATCTGCCGACACATTCTATGTTTCTATGTTTCAGTTTCACCCTGCTGTCCAAGCCTCCATCTCACTGCTGTGACACCCTCCACTTCCTGCTGGACAGGAAGAGGAAGAGAGGAGATGATTACAGACACACAGTGATGACTCCAAGCCCCAGCCTCCACACGGACACCGGAAGGACCCATCTTGTCTGCTTATACTTACCTTGATGTAAGTTTTTATTACTTGTTTTCCATATTAAATCGCAGTCTTAACTCAGAGGCGCCTGTTTTCTCTTTTGTTTGTTGCATGTTTGGAGATCGCTTCTGCTCCCCAACAGGCTGGCCCTGAGCATCCAGACTATTTCCTCATTTCACCTTAAGACTTTATCATAGCCTTGATGTGCTACTATATGGACTATCGTTTTTATGTAGTGCTAACAGCTTGCGCCACTTGTTTCATTTCTTGCCAGATTTTAAGTATTACCTTGGGGAGATGCAGACTAGAATACTGCAATCACTAAGCAGCAATTGAGATCAGCTGTGATTTAATTTAGTTATCTTGCAAACCTGGCCTGTTAGTTGGCCCCAAGGACCGGAGTTGAGGACCACTGCTGTATACCACTCAGCTCACTGCAGATTCCACTGCAAAATTCCCATGTGATGGTCCAGCTCATTGCACTCCAGCAAATCAGTTGGAAAATAAAATGAATCACTGCACTCTGAGCTGCAGCAACCTTTCTTGTGTATTTAAATAGCAGCTGGAGTCACCTCTGACGTTTCGCAATGTACAGCACTTTTCAAAACAGTCAAACTCCTCTCATTCACTTGGTTACAGTCATTTATGTATAACGGCAAGATGGCAAGTGGGTAAATCCTTCACTCCTCAATAGAGGAGAAAAGAATTGGATCCTATCTGTAGAAAATGTTTCCAACAAATTGAGATAATAAGTGCCTTTAAATGACTGAAGCATTCATTTTTGCCATTTGCTGATCAGATACCGCCCAATAATCCCAGGCAGTGCTCTAAACCAAAAGCATTACTTCTAATTATCAGACTGTCTGTGGGCAGTCTAAGATGTAGAGGTTATATCATACTACAACATTTTTTTGATGTACAGTACATTGCATGATTAAATCAATCACCACTCTTCCTTTCTGGCGGTACTATCTGTAGTTTTAACCTTTGGTATTTTAACAGATTTAGGTCAAAACAGCATTTGGAAGCCCAAAAGCAGAATCTTCATGCAGAAAACACAGTTCCTCGCCATGCCCTTGTCCTTCATTAAGAAGGCCTTGAATAAACGGAGGAGCTGTCAGGGTTATTTGCCTTCAGCACTTTTGATCAGAATAACACAACTTGTCACTTTAATTATTTTCCACTTCACTGGGCTCCCTCATGCTAGCACAGGTCCAGCCTTTTAATTCACAAACCCTGCCTGCGGATATACCGTAACTGCTAAGCTAAAACATGGAAAAGCTTTCTGAGCCTGCATACTGCAGCCACAAGGGCTAAGTCTACTTTTCTCACTGATCTATTGCCATTTCAAAGGTGTTATTTTTTTGTGCTAAGTGCAATGTGCCTGAGCAAAACACCTCATTCCCAAGCTAAAATACAAACAAAAAGAGAAATCAATTAATCGATTATATGACACTTGAGAATCAGTCTCTGCTTCTGGAAGGGCTCATGATCTCAAACATTTATTCTTGCTACTTAAACTATAAAATATATCTGAAAAAAGGAGAATTAAAGTGGAGCTTCCAGCAGACTTAAAACACCACAATGTAATCTAGCTATTGATTAATAAAGGAATTATTAATTAAATTAACTAATTACATAGTTACATAGTTACATATAGTTACATAGTAGGTGAGGTTGAATAAAGACAATAGTCCATCCAGTTCAACCTGTGTAGGTGTGTTTGGCTGTAATCATCTCACATACCCCTGAATGTTCTGATCCTTGAGATGTACGTCTAAGAGTCTTTTGAATGCCACCATACTACCCGCAGAAACCACCTCTTGTGGTAGAGAGTTCCACAATCTTGTAGCCCTAACAGTAAAGAACCCCCCACGTTGTCTGAGGTTAAAACGCTTCTCCTCTAATCGCATTGTATGTCCTCGAGTCCTCATGCAATCCCTTCGAATGAACAGCTTTTTTTCTAAGCTGAGATGCCCATTGAGATATTTAAAAATTGCTATCATGTCCCCCCTCAGGCGTCTCTTCTCCAGGGAGAATAAATCAAGCGATTGCAGACACTCTTCATAATCAAGGTCCTCCAATCCCCTAATTCGTTTAGTTGCCCTTCTCTGGACTCTCTCCAGCTCCAACACATCCCTCCTGAGGACTGGCGACCAGAGCTGGACAGAATACTCCAGATGCGGTCGGACCAGAGTTTTATAAAGTGGAAGGATTATAGTCTTATCTCTGGAATACATCCCTTTCTTTATACATGCTAATATTCTGCTGGCTTTGGCAGCAGCCGCTTGACATTGCATGCTATTGCCTAGTCTGTCATCAACCTATTTTAAAAATAGGTTAAATAAAGGCTTGTATCTGTCCTTTCAGCCCCACATCTAATCACTGTCTAGATCTTGCTGCCTTTGCCTCCATAACATTTCCAAAATTCACCTTCTTCACAAAAGATACTACAAATTTTCTAGCTCACTCCCTTCTTACTCTATGTCCTGCCTTGACTATTGCAACTCCCTCCTTGTTGGCCTACCTTTACACAGGCTATCCCGCTTTAGTCCATCATACAGAGCAGGCTCTGTGAAATGTGTGACACAGCAGTGCCTACTCACAGGGCATAGTGAATATGAATCACACGGTTCAATAAAATAAATGCGTGAGGATCTTCACAAAGTAAAGCTGGTCACAAAATATAGAGGGTACTCTCAAGCTATTATGTAAGGATGGCCAACTGATCAACAGCCGCATGCACTGGGCAGCCAATCCTAAGCCAAAAATAGAATAAAAAAATAAAATAAAAGTAGTGCTGTGCTGTCAAATGGCAACTAAAAATGGCGTGAAAAGCATCTGTGACCTCAATGATACATGTAGAGATATAATATCGTAGAAAATAAAATAAAACTAAGTGAACATTAAATAGTGTTCATCCAATCAAATTTGGGATTTTACACGATCCTAGAAGTCCATTGTTTCTTCTATATTTATAGGAACTTCGGACACTATTGTTTTTTTGTTTTTTCACTGAAGAACTTTATTTTATTTTTATTTTTTTTGAATGGAAGATTGCAATATTGATGCATTAATCCACCCATGTTCTGCTTTGTTTGATGTATTTCAAAGTACAGTGATGGCAAACCTTGGCACTCCAGATGTTTTTGGAACTACACTGCAGAGTGCGTGAGCATCTTTGGAAATGTAGTTCCAAAACATCTGGGGTGCCAAGGTTCGCCATCACTGACCTAGAACATGTTGTTTTTGATTGGATAAACACTATTTAAAGCGGTAGTATACTCCGCCAATAAACTTTTACCTACAGGTAAGCCTATGATAAGGCTTACCTGTAGGTAAAATTAATATCTCCTAAACCTGCACGGTTTAGGCGATATTCGCCCTGCAAACACTCGCTGACACCAGCGGCGCATGCACTCTGAAGGTCCGGCGGATCTTCAGAGCTCTTTGCCAGCTCCTTGCCAGAAAGAAAACTCTCGCGCGCATGCGTAGGAGTGACGTCATCGTGGCTCCGGCCACTGACAGCGCCGGAGCCACCGAACAAGGAGGAGACGCCTAGGTAACATAACAGCTCCCTCAGCGGTGTACGGATGACCGTGTCAGGGCTTTGTTTTAAGGTAAGTATAAGGTAGGTAAGGTAAGGAAAGGTAAGTAAAGGTAAGCCTTTCTCCTGCAGGGTTTGTTTTTTTTGTTTAGGTGGATACAACCGCTTTAATGTTCATTTAGTTTTATTTCCTTTTTTTTTTACAATATTTAATCTCTACAAGTATCATTGAGGTCACGGATGCTTTTCACACTATCTTTAGTTGCCATTTGACAGCGCAGCACTACTTTTATATTTTTTTAAAGCTGGTCAAAAATTACTCTTTTTTTAATCAAGCAGGCAGTGAGCTGGCTGAGAAAAAATAAATGGATTCCTCCATCCACACAATTGAGTTGGATGGAGCCCCCCCGAGACAATGTATTCTGACGGCTGGGACTCCCTGTAGTCACAATACAATGAACAGCAGTTGCAGCCCATTGGCTGCAGATGCTGATCAAGAAAAATTTTCCAACATTCCCATTTGACAGAATTCAACTTCTATCGAGCGGGAGCGGTTAAAATTTGATGCATCTGTGGCCAGTGTGGCCAGCTTTAGTACTGTATACAGATTTAGGATTATTCAGGGTTATTAGGAGTAGGCTAAAAATAATTGTAATACAATGCAGAAATGAATAAATGATTTTACATTTTGAATATAGATATGCTTTAATGCTCCACTACAATATAGATGGGTAAAATCTCTCAATCACACAGCAGCCAATTTTCAGTTTTCAAATAAACCCAAAAACCGAGACAAAACAGAATTTCTATCACATTCAAGAGAGAAATTCTTTTGAACAAATACGCCTCTGTTGTTTTTCCTAAACACTGTAGCCCACCCATGGTTATTTCAGTACCTCTGTAAATTGCTGGCAGGTGTATGATGAGAGGGTACCGCTCCCGCTTTTTGATTTGCAATACAGCCCTGATTATACAATTTACAGGTCAAAACTCAATTTTATAGCATCAGACTGAAGAACCTGAAACACGGATAGCACTTGGCAATCTAACTCAATGCCTATTGATTGGGATATTTCCTAGTGTCAGTCTGACAAGTACATATTGTGCAAGTATCCTCATTCATCACTATGGAGATGTTCAGGGAAGAAATAAAACCGTTTTGATGCTTCCTATAATAATATCCTCAAGTGAGCCGTCCAGCCTAAGCTAGTAACCAGCACTTGTCACTACCCATATTGATTTAATGTAAAACGTAGACTGGAAATGAACACGTATCAAAATACAGGACAATAAAGCACAAAATGGCAGCGTGAAAAGATTTTATGTTAGCACTGTAATTTCACTATGCTTTTATCCTCCATATCAGGATAACGCTTCTACTTTTAGAGAAGTCCAACAAAACAAACTGATCCATAAAACTGCATGAGAGCCTGTTCTCAACTGCCCTCTAGTGGCCACAGACACAAAGTTCAAACAAACCCGACAGCATTTTGGGATTCTGGATTCCAGAATGTCAGATCAGACGAAGGGTTAAATCAGCAGTTGAATTAGCTTGAGAGAAAAAAAAAAAAAAACATGTGGACTTACCAGATACATGAAAAGTATAGTTTATTCAATATAGCAATACAAAGTTACTTACCAGATACATGAAAAGTATAGTTTGTTCAATATAGCAATACAAAGTTTAATTATTAAATCCACCACAAATAGATTCTGTTTCTAATCTGAATTCTAAATGGTTGCCATGAACTAGTGCACTTTAAAATGTTATTGAACTCTGCAGAGTCTAATTAAAAAGGCTAAAGTCATTTTTTTTTTTCATTTTAGATACAGTCAGTGCCGGTTCACATTCATGCGATGCGGGAACGCTGCGAATATACAGCATGTTCCCGGATCGCATCCGCACAACAGGCAGTTCACACAGCCATATGCGATACGCTGGGGGTGTCAATTCAAAGTTAATGACACCCCCAGATCAGATTGCATATCGCAGTGCGATCTGTAAGTTCGCACAGAATCGGATCGCACTAGTGCGAACCACCACGCAATCCGATTCTGCTGTGGACCAAAAAAAGGGTCCTGTGCGTGTTTCAGTGCTATTGCGGTGCGAATTCAGCCATACAAACTGTATGGCTGAATTAGCACCCCACAGACATCGCATGTAATTTTAGGAGCAGCATGGCGACCAGGAAATTTTTTGTGATTCGGCACTGCGTTACTTTAACGGACAATTGCACGGACAATTGCGATGCTGTACTCAAATAAAATTGATGTCCTTTTTTTCTCACAAATAGAGCTTTCTTTTGCTGGAATTTGATCACCTGTGCGATTTTTATTTTTTGCGCTATAAACAAAAATAAAGCAACAATTCTGAAAAAAAAAATATATATTTTTCACATTCTGCTATATAACATTCCCATAAAAAAAAGTAAAAATCTAATTTTTTTAACATTTAAGGCCAATTTGTTGTCTGCTACAAATCACAATAAGCGTATTTTGTTTGGTTTGTGCAAAAATTATCGCGTCTACTAACTACGGGAAAGATTTATGTCATTTTTATTGTTTTTTTTTTTTTACTAGTAATGGCAACGATCTGCGACATTGTGGTGGACAGATCGCACCCCTAACTGACATTTCTGACACTTTTGGGGGGACCAGTGACATTACTACAGTAATCAGTGCTAAAAATATGCACTGTTACTGTAATAATGGCACTGGCAGAGAAGGGGTTAACACTGTGGGTAATCAAGGGGTTAAATGTGTACCTAGGGGAGTGTTTCTAACTGTATGGGGGGTTGGGCTTTCCTATATAGAAGGATCATAGGCACTCTGTGATCATTCCAGGGAGAAGGACTGTGTTTACAACAGCTGGCCGTTCTTCTCTCTTAGCGGGGAGCTAACGCGGGTGGCAGGCGGCAATCTGAGCCACTAGTCCACTGCATCGGAGTGCCCGCTGCTGAGTGGGGGCGCTTGCCCCCTAGCTGCAGGCGCGCAACTGATGTAGAGCAGTGAAACTGCGGCGGGCGGTCCGGTAGTAGTTAAAGTGACACTAAACTCACCATTTATGTATTCTTACGTACAAAAAAATGATGTTCTTTAACTCTCAGCCTCCTCTAAATCTACACATTCCTTTTTTTTTCTAACTTCCTGTTAGAAGATGGCTACATTCGTTCTCCATGGTCTTACTGTATGTGGGAACGTAGACGCCCTTTCTTGCTTGCTTCAAAGATGGACTAGGAACTTTGGGTTTTGGGATGTTCATAGAGCAGGCCACATGACTTGTAACTAACATGCACTGCTCATTTCTAACAGAAGTGATGGGGAATAAGAAGGGGTTGGGAGCTCACAGAGAATATTACAAAGAGGCAGAAAAACACAGTAATAATAGATTTTGTGAAAAATACAGTAGTGGATGTGTATGTATTGCTTCTGGAGACTAGGGATATCATTTAGTGTCACTTTATAGCAGGAATAAACCCTCCTGTACTTTACAGCCAAGGTAGCTGCCATCTTCACCTCTGTTTAATCTGCAGGCGCCATGGTGCTGCATATGTGATTAGTTATGACACCAGCCATTTAATAGCTTGATAGTTCATTTGAGAGCACAATTAACTCTGACAGCCTTGAAAATAACTGTTTTGGGAAAAGAAAGCTAATTTGATGGGCTTAGTTCTGCTTTAACTCACAAAAAAGCATCCAAAGACTTTAAAAACAAATGCTGGCCCACTCCCACAGGTGTGAATGAGGCCTCAGTCTAGTAGTTATCATCTCTTATCACGGGAAAAAAAATCAGAATGTGTTCTTTTCTATGTTGGTGAACCATATCGTGCCCACAGGCTGGAAACATTTGTTTTATTTAAATGTTATTTTATGAGAAATATATTGGGAATTATTATTAAGCTATTACAGCTAATGCTCTGTTGGTGCAGCAAATCATTCATCTCTATTTGTGGTAGGAATGCTTTGTGTTTATATAATCATTTTGTGAGTTGATTTCATTGAATCTTTTTACAGTTTAAGTATACACCTGTCTTTGTATTTCTATAGGAATGTTCCCTCTGGAGGTTCACATAAGAACCAAAAAAAAAAGTCTTTTTACACATACATTTACCAGCGTGTAATCATGTCACCAGTCCATCTGGCCATTGGCTCTGATAAGTGATATTGGCAGCAGTCAGACAGGAAGGCACACCGCCTGAAATCTAGTGTAGCCACTTAAAGTAACTAAAGATTGGGGACGGTGCATTCAGAAAGTATTCACAGCGCTTCACTTTTTCCAGATTTTGTTATGTTACAGCCTTATTCCTAATTCAATCCCTTATTTTCCTCAAAATTCTACAAACCATACCCCATAATGACAAGGTGAACAAAGTTTGTTTGAAAGCTTTGCAAATGTATTAAAAATTAAAAACGAAAAAAAATATCATGTACATAGGTATTCACAGCCTTTACTCAATACTTTATTGAAGCACCTTTGGCACCAGTTACAGCCTCAAGTCTTTTTGAGTATGATACTACAAGCTTGGCACACCTATTTTCGGTCAGTTTCTCCCATTCTTATTTGCAAGACTTCCTAATCTCTATCAGGTTGGATAGGGAGCGTCGGTACAGAGCCGTTTTCAGATCTCTCCAGAGATGTTCAATCGGGTTCAAGTCTAGACTACTGGGCCACTCAAGGACATTCACAGAGTTGTCCCATTTCCATTCCTTAGTTATCTTGGCTGTGTGCTTAGGGTCATTGTCCTGTTGGAAGATGTACCTTCACCCCAGTCTGAGGTCCAGAGCGCTCTGGAGCAGGTTTTAATCAATGATGTCTCTGTACATTGCTGCATTCATCTTTCCCTCGATCCTGACTAGTCTCCCAGTTCCTGGAGCTGAAAAACATCCCCACAGCATGATGCTGCCACCACCATGCTTCATTGTAGGGATGATTTTGGCCAGGTGATGAGTGATGCCTGGTTTCCTCCAGACATGATGCTTGCCATTCAGGCCAAAGATTACAATCTTTGTTTCATCAGACCAGAGAATTTTGTTTCTCATGATCTGAGAGTCCTTCAGGTGCCTTTTGGCAAACTCCAGGTGGGCTGTCATGTGCCTTTTACTGAGGAGTGGCTTCCATTTGGCCACTCTACCATACAGGCCTGATTGGTATAGTGCTGCAGAGATGGTTGTTCTTCTGGAAGGTTCACTTCTCTCCACAGAGGAACGCTGAAGCTCTGTTAGAGTAACCATCGGGTTTATGGTCACCTCCCTGATTAAGGCCCTTCTGCCCGATCACTCGGTTTGGCCAGACGGCCCGCTCTAGGAAGAGTCCTGGTGATTCCAAACTTCTTCCATTTATAGATGATGGAGGCCACTGTGCTCATTTGGACCTTCAATGCTCAAAAAAATTTTCTGTACCCTTCCCTAGATCTGAGCCTTGAAATAATCCTGTCTCGAAGGTCTACAGATAATTCCTTGGACTTTGCTTGGTTTGCGCTCGGGCATGCAATGTTAACTGTGGGACCTTATATAGACAGGTGTGTACCTTTCCAAATCATGTCCAATTAACAGAATTTACCAGAGATAGACTCCAGTCAAGTTGTAGAAACATCTCAAGGATGATCAGTGAAAACAGGATGCACCTGAGCTCAATTTTGAGTGTCATGGCAAAGGCTGTGAATACTTATGTACATGTGATTTTTTTCATTTTTTATTTTTAATACATTTTCAAAGATTTCAAACAAACTTCTTTCATGTTGTCATTATGTAGAATATTGTGGAAAAAATGAATTGAATCTATTTTGGAATAAGGCTGTAACATAACAAAATGTGCTGTGAATACTTTCCTGATGCACTGTATAGCCAGAACTTTTTTCTTGTTGTTTTGTATTGTACAGGGAAGGGTTAAAACCCCTTTAAGGTTAGTTTATGCTGTCTGTGTCCCGCTAGGGAGATTTCCCAACACTTTCTGTTTTTGGGTCATAACAGAAATAAATACAATTCTTGACACATCCATGCCTACTCAGTTTCTCCAGAACCAGCTCTGCCCATCTACACCTGACTACCTCCACTCTGCCTAAATGGAAGAGGATGGATCCCCTTCTGTTTTCTTTAGCAGACCCGATCAGACCTGGAGGTAGGCCGGTGTAAACAGACGCAAGTTTGTTTACACCCGCCTGTCCATTGGGATGTATGGACCTTCTGATCAGGTATGCCTGAAAAACTGACATGTGGACCTAATCGGAACAGGCGCGTGAAAAGGGCTTTAACCGCTTAAGGAGCGCCCCCATGTACATATAATGCGGCAGGGCCGCCCTTATGCACGACATAACGTACCTGAACATGCTTTTTTTTCTTCGTCACTTGGGCCGCTCCCGTTGTGATTGGACACAGGGGGAGCCAATCAGCGGGTCCGGCAGACTCAATGTCTGCTGGAAACCCAGCGATCGTTCTGAGAGAAGCAGAACGGAGGTCTGCCTATGTAAACAAGGCAGATCGCTGTTCTGCTAGTAACGAAGACAGAGATCTTGTGTTTCTGCTAAACAGGAACATGGAACTCTACCTTCCTTCAGTTAAACCATCCTCTACACAGTAAGAAGGCACTCCCAGGGAACACATGTAACCCTTTGATCGCCCCTGATGTTAACCCCTTCCCTGACAGTGTCATTATACAGTGACAGTGCATTTTTTTAGCACTGATCACTGTATTGGTGTCACTGGTCCCCAAAAAGTGTCAATGTCGCAGTACCGCTAAAATTTGTTGATCGCCCCCAATACTAGTAAAAAAAAAGTCAATGAATCTATCCCATAGTTTTTAGATGCGAAAACGTTTGCGCAAAACAATCAATATACACGTACTAGGAATTTTTTACCAAAAATGTAGCAGAATAGATATTGGCCTAAATTGGTAAAGAAATTCGATTTTTTTACATTTTTTTCATTGGATGTGTTTTATAGCAGAAAGTAAAAAATATTATTTTTTTTTCAAAATATTTTTTTTTGTTTAAAAATAGCGCAAAAAATAAAAACCGCAGAGATGATCAAATACCACCAAAAGAAAGCTCTATTTGTAGGAAAAAAGGACATCAATTTTATTTGGGTACAGTGTTGCACAACCGTGTAATTGTCAGTTAAAGCAATGCAGTGCTGTATCGCAAAAAATGGCCTGGTCATGAAGTCAGTTAACTCTAAATCTACTTGCAACCACATTCTCAAGCAAATCTAACCCTATAAACCAAAAATCGCTCTACATACCTTTTCTGAATGCTATCCAGTCCGGTCTCCAGCGGCGGATGCCGACAACAGCTGTGAAATGCCTGCAAAGTGAGTTACTATGGGGCTTCCGTTGTTGGCTGCCTCTCCTGCACATGCCTACAAACAAAAGCCACCGCTGACAGCTCAGCGCCGGGAGCAGACCGAACCTGAGCAGCAGCAGAGAAGGTATAGGGCTAGATAGGTTTGTTTTAGAATGATATATGAGTTTAAGGTTGGTGCCCTTAATATTGATTGCACATAGTTTTAGAATGTGGCTGCAAGTAGATTTAGTGTTAGTTAGGTTTTGGCTGAACTTGTACTTTAAGCTGGCCTTAGATAGATTTATCTATCTAAAAAAACGGATTTCTCTATTCAAACAATCAAGGTGGAAAAAGGAATTCTTCCTGCTGAGACATTGTATTATGACAGCGTGAGAAAAAGTTTTCAACAAGCTAATTTGACAGAAGTCAGTTAGACTGACGTCTGTTAAGTGGGCGCAGCAAACTTTGGATCGAAATACTGCTGGTCCTTGCTGAACCGGCCAAATTTCAATCCATCTACGGCCAGTGTTAAACAGTAGACACTGCAACATGTGTCCCCATTGGATGATTTACCTTAAGCTCTTTTTGCTCTGGTGAAACTCTAAAATATGGCATTTACTACAACTTTTTGTCTCTCAAGTGATAATATTTATGGCTCAGCCCTCAGCAGACCCTAAAGGCTGTATCAGAAGACAGAAAAGTTGCACAGGTTAGAAAGCCTTTCTTGACTTGGTTGGACTGTGAATTCATTGTGTCTTATTCAGGGTTGCCAACCATCCATAAACTTACAGTTTATAAAAAACAGCCTGATTTGTCCATAAATGTCCGTGGGACAGGAGAAACTGTCCATAAATGTAGGGGTGGCTGGCTGCATATGTCAAAGCTGAGTGTCTGTGACACTCTCACAGTGCCCAGCCAGCACAGTTCCTCCCCATGCATGGACGGGGGGGGAGAGGGATCGATCGGCACTACCTCCTCCCACCCCTATTACCCCATGTCTGCCTGCCTACACCCCAGCATTGCAGTCAGGGTTCTGCCTGAGAAAGGGGATGTGCAGATGGAAAATTTGAAATACAGCAGCTACATGGTGGCTGAATGATTGATATCCTTGCCTGAGCCTCCAGATACTGGCCTCCAATGGGTGAACACTGAGAAGTGGTCTATAATTGAACTCTCCCCATCTCCCTCCTTTCTCTTCCCATCTGTCTCCCTCCCCCTCTCCTGTTTCCCTCCTCTCCCAGGAGCGTCACATACTTGCTCAGTTGATTGTATATCCAGTTAGCACTTAGACAGCCCATACATTGATCGGTTTTTCCTTCAACCAGCAAGTTGAACGAAGAATAAAAAAAAGGTTTAATTTCCCCATTCACACATCTGATGTACATGGGGCAATCCTCCCTGAGTTTTTGCATTCTAACAGCAGATGGCCTTCCTCACTCCGACAGAATACAATGATCAGTGTTGCTGGCTATAGCCGGCGGCACTGATCTTTCGGGAAAAAACTAACAGGCTGGTTGTACAAAAGTCGATTGGTAGATTGACATCTGTACAACCAGCCTGCCCATACATGGATCAAAATTTGTCAGGTCCCTGCTGAACTGGCCAAATTTCAATCCATGTATGGCCAGCTTTAGGGACAACTGAAGTACTATTAGGGGATGGCTGACAATATGCTGCTAGGGCAAGCTGATGGGGTTATTACTCAAGTTTATGATGCTTCTGTTCTAACCCTGCCCAGCCCCAGCATCCCTTAAAATCTCCTTCACACTAGCTTTGGTCTGTATAGAGTGATCTACATTTTATGAGGATGGCGGAATCACTCCCAGTGAGATATTGTATTCTGACAGCGGGGAGCCCCATTAAGACCCCCATATTTTTTTCCTGCAAAATATGTGTATTTATTATTTTTTCCTTAAAATTAAATTTAGCTTTTAAATATCAATTGTCTTACTGTATAATAGGAGTTATTTTTTTTCATATTTCAGGTTGTGAGTAAAATGTGTGCTCTGTAAGTACATTTTTCACGTTTTGTCAGTAAAAAAAAGTAATCGGGGGTTGGCAACCCTGATCTTATTTATTTTTTAAACCGGAAAGCTTGTGCAGCCAGAACACTGCTGTTCAGGACAGAAGTTGGGCCAAATGACTCGGTTATTGACTTAAACAGATTAAACAGAGATGTGATCTGGTCGTTTGGAGAGTGTCTCTCTAATTAATGCTGAACTCTGTTGATAGAGCACAGACAAACTTGAAACATGCATGGACATCTTTCGGGTATTTGTTTGATAGACACTGAACATTGGATGTAAGTGTAAAGTGGAAAATAAATCTTCAAAGAGTATTAATGCATCTAAATGAAGGATGAGGAGCTTTAATGCAATGGTACCCTGAAGATGGTCATTTTGGACTCCTCACCCAACCATTGGGTAGCTGAAAATGCAAAAATGCAATATATGCCAAACTGCTACTAGTGATGACAGCAATGAAAGTGTTCACAGGGTAGTCAGATATATACTGTATGTGGATATTGTACAGAAGCATTTTCCATCATAGTCTGTCACAGTATAAAGGGTGTAAATTGTGCCCCCCATGTGGTTTCTTGGGTTATATTTTTATACTTATGTTGACTGCCAATGCTATTTTAGGAGTCCTAATTCCAACACTACTGACAAGTGTTTTGTCAGTGAATTTTTCTATGCAAGCACATACATTTAATGGTGTACACCAGTCATAATATAAAGTGGAACTTAGCTCTGAATTGCAAAACTTGTAAGCAGGACATTTTTTGCAGAAGAGATGTGCCATGTATATTCAGCAATAAAGACCTCCTAACTTCCTACTCTCATGATGCTCTAGAGCAGCCTTTTTCAACCAGTGTGCCCAGGCACCCTGGGGTGCCTTGAGGTTTCTTCTGGGGTGCCTTGGCAATATATCTAAAAATTGCCCAAAAATTGTATATAAGCTGGCATGTGGATGAAGGCTGCCTTTTTAGTTACACTAAGTCACAGGTTTTCATTGTGCACCATTACAACCTTCTCGCTGTCAGCGTCCTAACGTCCAATGGCATTATCAGTTGATAAAGAGGATTTCAGTCGCCTGCACAGCATCCTTGTTTGACCTTCCCCTGCCCATCTCCATAAGCGTTGGGGTCACATTAGCTGAGTGATGGAGAAAAACTGAGGGAGGAGAGAAACACTGGAATACTGGTCAGAACCAGTGTGCAAAAATGTATTTGCTTTGGAAGAATAAATAACCTCTAACATTGGGTGTCCTACTTAGACTTGTGGATGTTGCTGCATTATGTAAAACTATTAGAATAGCTTTTACATTTTAGAATGGGGTGCCTCCAGACTGTCTATAATTTTTAAAGGGTGCCTCGAGACTGTCAATCATTTTTTAAGGGTGCCTCGAGTTTGTCCATTATTTTTTAAGGGTGCCTTTGAGATTGTCCATAATTTTTAAAGGGTGCCTCAAGATTGTCCATATTTTTAAAGGGTGCCTTGACTGTAAAAAGGTTGAGAAACACTGCTCTAGAGCAATGGTCTTTAAACTGTGGCCCTGGGGCCGGATGGGACCTTTTGCACCATTATGCATTGGGGCACTATTCCTGCAATTTACACCAATTATTGTCCACTGTTCCTCCCACTGGCACCATTGATGGGGCACTATTCTTCCCACTAACACCAGTGATGGAGCATTTTCTACTCCTATTGGCCACAGTCTGCCCAGCCCCCCCCCCCCCCCCTTAAATCCTGAAATACAATAAACTGGCCTTCTATTTGAAAGGTTTGGAGGTCCCTTCTCTAGACTGTACACTAATTAATAAATGTGCAGGAGCTACATTATGCCCACCTAACCAATCAAGATGGTCAGAGACCCCAAATCCGGAAGAAGCTGAGGAGAACAAACATGGAACACAGTCTACCTACTCAGTACTCAGTATTTCATCCAGGCTTTGCTGTATTGCACTGTATGTTCAGTCCTGTTAGTCAAAATGCTGGTGATCTGGGAACCCATCCTTGTGATGTAAGAGAGCTTTTCTCAAACCCACCTACTGCAGGCCCCATGCTGTCTGTCCAACACATAAAGCCTCATGTCAAAAATAGATGTCAGTACCAAGACATTTCTCCCTGCCACCAATAAGATTCAAATGTGCTTTGGAAATATTATTTATTTTTTTTTTTTGGTGATACAGGGGGTGGAGAGAGAAAATAAAGCCGCAAAAAGAAAAGTTGCAAACTCCCATATAGCCTCATGGGGGCTTGATGGAGGGATTGCTGGGAATTTCAATTATTTTAGTTATTTTCTGACTTTAGCTTTAAGTGATTGCCTTTGCTTCTTGCTTGAAATTGCCCCAGAATAATGCAGCAATGGCAATTTTGTACAGAGAGTTGCAGTTAAAAAAGTCATACCATTTATATAAATGTAAAATTTTTATGACACCTAAGCTTACCACACATTATATAATTGACTTATTCAATTTCCTTTAGACTTACCTTCAACTATATAGCGCAAGGGTCTGCCTGACTGCATACATTTAACGTGCTTTGGTTTGACCTCATATTATATGCTTATATGCTTTTGGAAAATGTAAAGAAAAAATGTACAAAAAAATTGTATAATACATGGCCAGTCTTACTGAGGTCAGCAACATGCATGGCAAAAAGGTTCCAATTCAAAAAATGCAGAGTAATCCGATCAAAGCTATGTGTCTCGTCCAGCAAAATAAAAAAGATCTTGCTCTTTTGTTGCCTATTCCATATTCATTATGGAATAAAAAACAATCCTATATTTAAAGCAGAGCTTTAAATTTGCATCTTTTACCTACTATTTACAGTATTGCAGACTGTTCCACACACGTTCCTTACTGTCATTTTCACTGGTTAGATCATAGACAGATCTTTACTGCCAGTACTTAAAAAGAAACATTGCTAGATTCTACCTGCAATATATCTCCATGCTAAACCAAGAACAACTTTCAAAGGACGGCTACACAAAATAATGAACAATCATCCATATTCTGTACAGTTTAAGGATTATAGTCAACAAACTGTGCGGCATAGGAGAGTACCAAATAATTCATTTTACGGTTTAGCATTGAGGTTGCACTTGAGATACCGCACATATCAAATAAAACCACATAAATGACAACCAAAGTCATTTCACTGGATAAATTAAGCCTTCAGTTCTTCTTCTGGCCTCTGTATCAGCCATTTACCTTGTCTATATAGTTGGCGACGTACATTACAATCTGATTGTAGAACTACTAACGTATGTAGTATGAATGAATTGTTTATGTTGGTCCTCATACTATAGATTAGGGGTCTCCAAATTATGGCCCAAAGATTACTTCCAGACCACTACAAGATTTTAACCAGCCCGCAGTCCTGTAATTGCATCATGTGTGGCCCAGCCACTAGCACCATAATAACCAATGATGCCGAGTGGCCAGAACACATGGTATTATTCATTGCTATGGTGCTGTTGACCAGCCCAGTTGGATCATAGAAATGTATGATGTTGATCTAGGGTGATGGCATCTAGGGTCACTCCAGCATTCAAAAGAGGACCTGCTCCAACTTCCGCCCTATGTTCAGACCCCCACCCTGTTTTATGCTGCCACTGTTGTGTTGTAAGTTAGAACAAGGGGACCAAGGACTCTCATAAGCAAGGGGGGGGGGACTCTTATGTGCAAGGGGGGTACCTAAAGTCATGCGGACCTCTGATGTGAAGTGGGGACTTTTATGTAAAAGGTGGGCTGAGATGTGAGGGGGGCTTTTGTGTGAAATTAATTCATTTTTTCAACTATTCAAATTTTATACATTCAGTTTATCAAACTGAAATTTGTAGCCGATGAATATTTGTATCATATACTATGTAGCCCATGTATTGGAAAGTTTGGAAACTCTGCTATAGATGTTGGTAAAGCTGGAGGTGGGGCAGTATAGTGTCTTAGTGGTTGGTATTTATACCTTTATCAGCACTGGGTTTCTTAAAATATGAGGTCCATACATGCAGCTAATCTAAATGGACTTGTCCCATGTCTCAGAGCTAAAGTTTAAAGGTCTCAACTCTTTTCTGCTTGTCTTCTTATTGATTCTGAGGTCAAGAGTGGGATATGGCTGTCCCAGCTCTAAGTACTCTAGTTTCCTCCCACACTCCAAAGACATGCTGGTAGGTTATTTGGCAGCTGTCTAAAATGGCCCTAGTATGTACAGTATGGCCCCAGGTAACCAACAGAGCTAGACAGGGCACAGTGTTCACGGAAAGTACACTTAGTGGCCTTGTTTACATGGGCTGAAAATTGTGGTAAAAACCACAGCAGCCAGTAGGGTTTGTACACATGCTGCAGCTTTGGCAAATTTAACCCAACATGTTGAGTATTACAAGCGGCACCATCTGTCAAACTTGTCTATTGAAGTCAATGGGACCATGCCACAACTACAAGCCACGTGATGCCATATTTAAATGCAGCCCCTTCCCCTTTCAGATGAAAAAAAAAAACCCCAAAAAACAGGCAGTATCACCTCCTGAATACTTCTAAGCTGCTGCTGGACCACCCTGTGAAAAGCAATCCACCGCAGATCACTTTTCAGAGGAGCTGAAGAGATTGTTGCCCATGTACACAAGGCCTCTCTGTACAACAACACATTTTTATACAATAAATTATTTTTATTTTTATTTATCACTTGTCACATATAGATTTCCAAGGCAGGCCTAAACCTGATTGGTGGTAGTGAGATATTGCTTGGTGCTTACATGTTTTTAAATCATATGGGAGAAACATTATGAAGCCTGCAGTGGGTGTGTTTTGGAATAGCTCTCCTACATCACAAGCAGGGGTTCACAGATTACCGAGGGACTGAGATGACCTGTTGCACTATGGAAACACCAGTATGAAGACCTAAAAATACACAAAGCTTCACAAAGTTTCATCTTTAAAAACATTCTATGTCAGAGTAATATCTAAAAGGGACTGCTAGTGGGGGGCTTGCGTGTGCCGCCGGAGGCGCGCGCATGTGCTGATTGGCTGCAGGGGGAGCCAATTAGCGGGTCCGGTGGCTGCGATGTCTGCTGGGCACCCACGATATCTCCCCATGGTGATAGAACGGCTGTCTGCTGTTGTAAACACAGCAGACCGCTGTTCTGTCAGTAATGAACACAGGGATCCTGTGTTCCTCCTATTTAGGAACAGAGGTCTCTGTGTTCATTCAGCAAGCCCATCCCCCACACAGTTAGAAAGCACCCCTTAGGGACACATCTAACCCTTTGATCGCCCCTGGTGGTAACCCCTTCCTTGCCAGTGTCATTAGTACAGTAACAGTGCATATTTTTAGCACTGATTACTATAGTAATGTCACTGGTCCCCCAAAAAGTGTAAAAAATGTCAGTTAGGTGTCCGATCTGTCCGCCGCAATGTCACAGTCCCGCTAAAAATCGATGATCGCCGCCATTACTAGTAAAAAAATGACATAAATCTTTCCCTTCGTTTGTAGACGGGATAACTTTTGCGCAAACCGATCAATATACACTTATTTGGAATGATATATAGCAGAAAGGAAAAAATATTTTTTTTCTTTCAGAATTGTTGCTCTTTTTTTGTTTATAGCACACAAAATAAAAAAATCACAGGGGTGATAAAATACCACCAAAAGAAAGCTCTATTTGTGTGGAAAAAAAGAACATCAATTTTATTTGGGTACAGCATTGCGCGACCTGTCAGTTAAAGTAACGCAGTGCCGTATCGCAAAAAATGGCCTGGTCATTAAGGGGGTAAAACTAGAAGTGGTTAATTACAGAGGCACTTCAAATCAGCGCCATTATCTTTTTTTGTCTGTCAGTTATGTGCCATGCTATACTTATTTTTTTTTGGTGTCACTTTCCTGCCCAACATAATACAATTTTTGTGTTAACAGCACAGCAGAAAGTGACTCATCTTATAAGCTGACACCAAATCTTTAAAGTCTCTCTGTGCCTTTACTTCACAGACTCTAAGCTCTTAGTTTTAACCACTAAATCACCTCCTCCTAGCACAACGCTTATTAAAATAGATGCACCGCTGACCACTTGTCAATACCGTCTAGCAATGGAAGCCAGGTAAAAATAAATCACTGCTTTCTTATTAAGAGCTATAGAGAATTCTTTTTTTTGTACAAAGATGGGGCAAAACAAGAATGTCCATGTCTAGAGGCTGGAACTTGGAATTTCACTCCAGTTTCATAGATGGCTTCTACCTGGACTGTCTACAGGCCACCATAACTGTGCTGACCCTCTCAGGAAATAACACTTGATGTATCACAACACAGGAATTTTGCTTTAGTATCCAATACTGAAATGCTGCTTACCCTTTACAATAAAATAGTTTTTAATATCACCACTATGGCTGTAGAGCAGTCAGCTACTTTCACTGTAGAGAGCATGGCATAGCTCCACACTGTCCCTCATTTGGATGGACTGTTCTTCTTTAGGAAACAAACATCACCTTTTTCCTCTTCAGTTGTACCTCTTTTTATTCTGACTTATATATCTAAAGCTAGCCATACATGTATACATTACTCTTGTTCTACTGAGCTGCACAGGATAAATCTAATTGAAGGTAATTCTACCTTTGACAATTACTATCTGACTGATGTTGAAGGATACATTGATGATTATTTAGGGTCTACCTAAAGAACAATAACTATGTTTACTGAAAGACTATATATATATATTTTTTTTTTTTTTATTTAGTATTTACTTCAATCATTGACCTATTATTTGTTGTTACTATGTGAACAGAGAATTCAGCTGCAGAACCTCTTGATCAAAAGTTTATGAAAACCAAAAACATACCTCCAAACTTTCCGAGATGGGAACGAGGGACACCTATTAGCAAAAGGATGTAGGCACAGGACACACCCCTTGCCACGCCCGTCTTAAAAGGAGAATTGCACATAAAAATGATTGGTTAAACCCACAATTACTATTTCTTTATATTGGTCTTTGGAATTTACAAATGCAGCAATTTAGAAATTGGATGAAAGATTTAGCACTGCAAAACACTTTTTTTAAAAGATAAAGTGCATTTTACTTACAGCTATAGAGATCAGACCGAAATGAGGGACAAATGAGGAGGAAAGATGGACAGAGGGACTTTGTTTCCCGAATTAGGGACAGTTCCTCCGTATCAGGGACAGTTGGGAGTTATGCAAAAAGGGTTTGGAAGGTGTGTGAGGCTATGTGCATTTTTTTCATTGTTTAGTTTAGTTTCATATATACATGTTCTCCTTGGTAGGGGTAGTCCATTATAGTCTATAAATCAGTACAATAAGTAGTGTGTTTTTTATATTGATATGTATTTTATTGTAGTATAAGGACCCTAAGCCACTCCCACTTTCAGCGCAATTTCACCATACCCACCATTCAGCACAGCTCCCTACATGTCATAATGAGCCCATCCCACCACTCAACCCCCTTACTCTATCCCCAATCTTAGAAATTATGACTTTCAAAAGTTTCTATGTATGGTAATATTATACAGCAATGTGGACCATGACTGGGAAAATAACTTGCCTGCAAATAAATGCTGCTGAGGTCAGGGGAGCAGCATTACACAAAATGCAATTTATTTTTCCAGGCAGCTCTCCCCTTCCCCATCTTCAAGCTGCTATAATTGGACACTAGCTGGTCTATTTTTAGACACACTTGAATGATGATGCTCTTTTGTATAATTTCCAGCCTTTGCATCATGCACTTATTTTTGTAACAAAAAAAATTCAAATCAAAAATTCTGTCTGCTTGTACTCACAGCTATGTTTTAGCTGTACAGACCTATGAGCAAGAAAAAGATGAGATGGCTTTATGTTTCTTGAACTATTTAGAACAGCCTCTCTCTACCTTTTTACCCTCAGAGAATACATAGCTCCTGGTGTATGGCTGAGCAGCATTCAACCTGACTCGGTTTTATTCTGGTAGAGGGACAGGAAGTTCCCATACACTGCTGGAGCACAGCGCTGTATACTCTATGAGGTTACATACAGCTTATGCAGTGGCTACATCTGTTAGTAATAGTTCATTTTGACCAGCTTCGTCCAAGCTAGTCAAACGTCACTTAAAGCTGTAAATCAACTTTAAAATATTTGTTTAGGTTTTTCATGAACCCCTGCTAAAATGGATAATGACAGCTCATGATATAGTATATCAGCATGATCAATAGGTTGAGGAAAGTGTTTTAAAAAAAGAAGTAATGTGACGTACCTAGTATATTTGACATTTAGAGTAGAACATTTTGTTATAAACCAGCAAAAAAAGTTTTAAAAATAATTATATAAATAATACCTGCAGAAAAGAAAGGCAGATAGTAAAAATGGTGTCATCTAACATTAGTGGTCAGTGTATAGATGTCCCCATTACAAAAGTGGTAAGTGGAACACTGCCTCCTTGCATAGGTGTCCACAGTCTATTGCATTAAGGTGTGCATCCCAAGGTTCAAACACGTGTGTGTGTGTGTGTGTGTGTGTGTATGTATATATCTATATACATAGATATATACTGTATATCTATCTATCTATCTATCTATCTATCTATCTATCTATCTATCTATCTAGATATAGCTATCTAGATATAGATATACATACATACAGACACATACACTTATAAATAAATGTAAACAAATGTACTAAAATATGCAGGGTTTCAGTAGAGCAGTGGATGTGTCAGTAGGACAGTGGATGGTGTAAGTCAGTAGGACAGTGGATGGTGTATGTGTCAGTAGGGCATTGGATTTGGTCAGTAGGGCAGAGATTGATGTCAGCAGTTCATTTTTATTATTTTATTATTGTTTTGCATTTTTTTTTATTTACAGCAATATTTTTTTTTTTTTTTTGCAATTTCTTAGTAGCCCCATTGGGGAGCTTTCGTGAAAAATCAGGGGTCCAAACTCTAAACAGACTTCCAATGTCTCACTTATGAGACAGAGAGAGGTACTAAGAATATACATTTTAAACAAGCAAAAAATTTGGGGGAGCATACCCATGTATTTCTAAAGCTGGTGCAGCTATGAGCCAAAAGACATGTATATTAAAAAAGAATAGCGCACACATGCAAAAGAAACTACCAAATTTGAAGACAATCCATAAATAAAAATGGGGATTTGGTCCCACCATATGGCCATATAGTGCTCAAGCCCACCACTAGGTCAAAGTACCCCATTTCCCAGCCCCTCTCTCTGCAGCCAGGCAGCAGGGGTAATCTGTGCTGCATTGGGTGATTAGAGGGTGCCCAGGCACATCTGGCACACCCTGTGCACACGCATATGCCTACTTGTAATGGTGGCCAGTGTAGGTGGCAGATCAATATATCACTGCTTATTCTCTAAGGAACCCCTAACAACCTAAGGAGAAACCCTAGGGTTCCACGGGTCCCTAGTTGGGAAACACTGATATATAGTCTCCTGGCTCCTCTCAAAATTTTCTACACCCTAATCCTACAGTTTTCTTGCTGAATTTAGCTACATATTCCCAGAAGAGGCAGAGAAAGGAAACAAAAAAAGAGATAAATGATCATAATTTTTAAATTTTGATGCTTGGTACTGCCTCTACGTACCCTGCTGCCCTAGGATCTGGCCCACAAGCATGGGCATCCGCAGAACTTTTTTCAGGGGGGGGCATCATTTTAAGTTAACCCATGCTCTGCCCCTTTTCAACAATGTCATGAAGGGGAGGGGCTTTGTCATTATATTTATTTTCAGTATTTATTTTCAAAGAGCAAACAGCAAAATTTATTTTTAAAGCTAACCTAAAAAAAAAATGTATCCTGTTCCCTTAAAGCATGTTATACAGTACAGTGCTTGTGCTGTGTAACTTGGCCCCTTCTATAACCTAAAATACCTTGCTGATCCTGCCTGGCTATGTCCTCCCCTCTGTACGCTGACCACGGTATACCATGGCTGCTGAGCCTCAACACTGTGGTCAGTTTACGTGCCTCCGTCATCCGCAGCCCTCCTGTCCTCCTCTGTTCTCTCTTCCCCTTTTCTCCCTGCCTGTCTGCTCCTGTGTCAGTGTCTGCCCCCTCCCCTCCTGCTGCTGTAGTTTCATTTAAAGTTTCATATCCTGTCTACAGTCTGTTTAATAATCCTGTGTGCCCCTGGGTCTGTGCTTTATAAAAATAAGCCATAAGCAAGTTTTCAGGGCGCCACTTGCCGCTCACGTGACCAGCCGCCTCTCTCCTCCTCTCCCCTCCCAACTGACATCAGTGAGGAATCCTCGGCCCCGCCTGCTGCAGGCAGCTGTCAGACAGGGAAAGGGGAGAGCGGACGGGTCACGTGAGCGGCACTCGGCCCTCTGAAAACTGGTAAAGAATGGCTTATTTTTTAAAACAGACACACAGGCACACAGGATTATTAAACAGACCAGACAAGATGGTATATAGTGGCTTAACAACCAATTGAAAGGGGAAGTTGAGATTCCAGGGGGGGGCATTTGCCCCCTCTTGCCCCTACCTGCGGATGCCCATGCCCACAAGTGATATAGTAAATAAAGCCTACTGTAGTTGATCTGTCAGTATTGTTGCTTCTTACTAAAGCTAAAAAGAAAAAAAAGATAAAGTTCACATAAGCGGATCATGTGTATAAATGTACTCTATGTGATTGTGTTGTGTTCTAAGTGATTGGATTTTTTTTTATAGAGTTTACGGAGTTCTGCCTTAAAAAAAAGACCAATAAGCACCTATTAAAAGACTTCAAACTGCTTCATAAAGGGCAACACAATGGATTGTTACATATCACAAGAGGGGTCCGTTCAGACTCATCACAAGCTAAAAATTGAAACATGGACAAAATCATCCAGCCAGGGTGAAATAGTTTATAAATATATTTGTCACACAGGACGATGTGTGACAGTTATCATTTTCCCAACATGTGTCCTCGTCATTACAGCCCATGCTTGACAACCCATCACATGTTCTCTGTGTGCTTCCCACGATGTGTTTCTCATCACAGACTGCATGATTAGAAACCTTGGACAGCTCTCATTGTAGCTATGTAACAGACAGCACAATGCGTGATATGTCTGCACAGTGCTATGCCAACCACGGAGGGGAAAAACAGGAGGACGGCATAACCAATTTACCATATGAGCCTTGATACATCACAGCATCCCATGGGACCTAATTATTATCACTGCGCTCATGTCTTCGCCTTCCTTGCTGCTCTAATAATTTGTTTACTTACAAAAGCGAAGAAATCAACATATATGTTTGATCAGATGCTTTTATTTAAAGTGCTAAACATGGGGCTAACAAATGTCATTGCTGGTCTACAGCAAAGCCTCACAATGAATGCTGTATACAGCTTATTAAACTGTACATATGCTGATATATTTAGAACTTTGTATAAAGCAAGTAAAATACCGTGATTATTTTACATGTTTTATAATAACTGCACACGATGTGTCTGACGCTAAGTAGAAAAGAATAAAGTGTAGGAGTTACTAACGTTTTTCAAGTAGTCATTTGTAGAGCAAGAAGAGAGATGTTCTCCTACTTGTGGTAGATGAGGAGAAGCCATAAAGCCAAGAGGTTTAAACCCTCTGAAATGTAACAAACCGATAAGTACATATTAGTGTCTGTCTGTAATACAAGGCATAAGGTGCATGCAGGAAAGTATGCAGTACATTCTATACAAATGGTCCTATTGGCCAAAGAAAACCACAGCATCTGCCCTGGAGATTAAAGATGTAATTAGATGGTATTTAGCTTGCTAAATTGGCATTTTGTTTAACTAAAATACTTGTTTTTGCCTTTTGTTCATCCTTTTTTGCATCTGACTGCAGCTGATCTCCCCTGACCATCTTTGCAGCCACTTCCTACACTCCAGTGCTGGCTGAACAGTGGTGACAACAGTGGGCTTTACATGGACATTTTACCTTCACGGTGCTCCTCCACCACCTCTACTGTATTCTCAATGTATGCAAGATCAATGAGTTAAAGGGGCAGTAAAGTCCGCTTTATGCTACGTTGCTTTAAAGTCCGTTGTACTAAGGCTTACCTATATAGTAAACATTGCCTAAACGCGCACTGTTTTGGAGATATTTGCTTTAATAGCAGCCACTGATGTCACTGGCGCATACGCACTGCGTTCTGAATGAATGGTGCCATCAGTTCTCAGTGCCACGACCGTAAATCCCATGCTTAATCATGGCTTTTAAATGGCTGAAGTCCCTAAACCCGAAAGAAAGATAGGGTGAAGATGGAACCCCATCAGCGGTATTACCACGCTGCTGGAGGACTTTGTTTTAAGGTAAGTCTCTCATTATGTGCTAGTATGTGGTGCATACTAGCACAATACAACATTATCCTGTAGGGGCCAATTTTTTTTTGTTGGCAGTCTACTACCACTTTAAGGAACATAAGGTAAAAAAAGAAACTTGTCTTATGACATATCTATAGGTCACTATCAGATACAAATGTATGAGTTACCTTGCCTCATGTAGATAATTTGACCCTAGCATTATTTCTTATATAAACTAGGATACATTTAATATGGTTTCCAAAAATCAACAGTGCTTGGCGCTAGGGTGTAAAAAAATTCTGCATGCATGTTTAGCCTTTAACCACCCTGAAAGAACATTTAGTACAGGCTGTCAACACATTAAAATGAATGACACATGGCACTTGTCACCTTCTTTGAAGTAGCAATGTCAACATTAAGTACAGTAGCTAGTGAGATGGATATGAAAACATATTTCCCATAAGTTTTGAAAGTATAGATTGTACCTTATCAAGCTTGTGTAGACTATGACCCTTTTCATCTATCTCCCAACCTGTCCTTCCTTTGGAGAGACTGTTCCTTTTTTCGACAACAAATTCCTCTGTTCTTCTTTCCATCAACACAATACAGTAGCTAGTGATATGGGTATGAAATCACATTTTCCCATAATTTTTGAAAGTATCCATGGCACCACAGCAAGTGTGTGTAGAATATGATCCTGTTCACATACAGTAGATCCAAATATGTCCCTTTTTTTTTAACAGACTGCCCCTTTTTCAGAACCAAGTTCCTCTGTTCCTCTTTATTCCTTAGTTGTCCCTCCTTTTCATGTACAGCCCTTTATAAAAGGTTTTACCTAACTACCATAAGTGATATGATGCACTATCAATACTAAGCCTTTCATCCAATTATTGTGTTTTTTTATTTTTTTTTTATTTTATAAATCCAGTATAAAGGAAGAGTAGTGGCTAAAGAGGAAGTATTGGTTTAACAAATAATTTATTGTGTATTGGTTGTGTTTGGAGCCTGGCGAGGGTATGTCCATTGTCTACATTTTTGTCAAGATTCATCTTTAATGTCAGACAGCTTGGAAGTATTTGTTAACACCCCTGAGCTGAAAACCATGCTACTGCTGGCAGTACAGACCAGACAGCTGTTGACTGGTCCATGGGCTGCACATTGCCCAGTACTGGTTACAACTCCCCCAGAAATCAGATTGCTAAGAAATGCATACTGATCATCGTGTTGGCCTCACCATATTTAGTCTGTAAGCTTTGTATAGGGTTCTAATGTGGAATGTTTCAACATCTGAGGAACCAATTTATAGTACCTATCTTATAGCCATGACTTATATTTGTGGGAACATGTGCAATATATGAGAAGATGCATGTTAACATCTACTTTTTAATATATGTGAAATAAATGGTGCTTGTGAGTACACCTTTCTGGCCTGTATAGTCCGACTAAATTCTACGTTGCCTCACCATATTTAGTCTGTAGGCTTTGTATATAGTTCTAATGTGGAATGTTTCAACATAATGTGCATAGAGCTTGGTTTGCAAAATAGAATGCTCTACCAACATTCAGCTCAGTGCTATCTCTGTATTGGTATTGAAGTCTGTAATATGGTTCCCCCAATGCAAGTACACTGATCTGAATAGTAAATGTGTGTATACAGGGCTGCTGTTAGAAATCGCAGGGCCCTGTACAAACTACCTGGTAGGGCCCCCCCAAGAAAATATTAAAGATATATTTAGCGAAAATTACAACAAAATCACTATTATCAGACACAAATATAACATAACTCGCATAATTCCTGCTAAATCTAAAAAAAAAACTATGTTAAATAAAAAAGAAGATGAGATGAGAAAAATATATAGGCTGGGCAGTTGAAGCTCAGTGATCAAAGAGACAGAGAGAGAGAAACAAAGTTACAATTTACAAATAAACTCCTGAGCAGAGATAAGTGCTGGGAGGGGGGCACACACATGGGAGGGGATTAGTGAGAGACAACTGTCTCTTTCTCAACAGATAAAAGCTGATAGCAGGGAGAGGGACAGATCAGATTCAGGTGCTGGAGGAAGATTTCTGTATTTGTTGACCATCACTAATCCCCCTCTCTGTGTGGGGCCCTCTGTGTGCTCGGGCCCCCTACAAGAGGGCTGGTGGTCCCCCCCTATCAGCGGCCCTGTGTGTATATCACAAAACAAATAAACTGGCTATCCTAAAATAATTTCTTTAACTGTAGGTTTCAAACACTCTTGGGGGGATTTACTAAAACCGGAGGGTGCAAAAGCTGGTGCAGCTCTGCATAGAAACCAAACAGCCTCCAGTTTTTTTTTTTTTGACAAAGTTTAGTTGAACAAGCTGAAGTTAGAAGCTGATTGGCGGCCATGCACAGCTGCACCAGATTCTGAGTGCTCCCGTTTTAGTAAATCTCCCCCATAGTCATTCCACAAGCAAAATGTAACATTTGTGTAGAAAAAGGTCTGATTATTATTCCTGCTTACTAATTGGTGAACATGCAGC
The DNA here is from genome assembly GCF_965119305.1 of Pelophylax lessonae. Taxonomy (NCBI): domain Eukaryota; kingdom Metazoa; phylum Chordata; class Amphibia; order Anura; family Ranidae; genus Pelophylax; species Pelophylax lessonae. The sequence continues at coordinate 213,849,606 of NC_138770.1, forward strand.
GTACTCGCCAAATTATGATTTTTGCCTTCTGCAAATATAGTTTTCCATAATTTCAGAATAACTCGTCACCTTTAGCCCCTGATTCATTTAGCATTCCTGGTCACACGCACTTAATCCTTACATATAAACATGGTAGCATGAAGTGTAGGAGGATTACAGTATAAGGTAATTTACCTTTACCAGAGGCTGCCAAACTATACTGTGAATAGAAGGCCATGACCCCTTCACTAATTAGCTAGTTCCCAGCAATGACAAGAGAGCCATTTATTGGCTTGGGAATGCAGCTGAGTAAAGAGAAATGAAAGAAGGCAGAGAATCCCTAATAATGTAAATCAGAGTGCTGGAATGGCTGGGCTCATAGGGTACAGAATTATTGAAATAATGAACTGGGACCTTTACCAATTAAGTGAAAGATGTCCACGGAAAATCTGCATTTTAAGTTCATATCCCGCCTTTGATAATAATATAATCATGAAATATTTTATTCATTTTATCTAATGACTACTGGATGAAAGCAAAGTTCAGCTATATTAAAGATCTCCATCCAAAAGTTACAAAGCTTGGAGAAGATGTAAGACAGAATCGCTTGAAGGAGGATATTTAGAGTTGTGCACAAAAGGACATAACTTTTCCCTAATTTACTCCTATATCTGCATTTAGACCTCAAAGCTAGCAAGGTGCTCATAAGCATTTGCTAGGAGCTTCGATGTGGTAGCACCAGCTAATATACTGACATCAGCTTCTACAGAGATGTGAAGGAGCATAAAAACTATGTTTCAAGCTGCCCTTGAAAGACAATACTACACCCTTCTTTTAAAGACTGTTCCCATGGGTCATCATTATCATTAGGGCCTCATGCACATTGCTTCATTTTTTTTTTTCTGCCCTAAACTCCCCTCTATGGTATCCTATGGACGTTTTTAGCAGTTTTGTAGCAGGGGAGTTTAAAGGATGTTTCCTGAACACCCTGAAATCGCATTCAACAGAGGCAGTGTTGACCACAAAAAAACATTGAACGCTGTTAAATGAGCATAAACGCACATAAACACACTTAAATGTTAGGCGCGTTTAGTACTCAGCGATTATTTATTTCAATGGCCAGAATACGTTTAAATTCTGGCCAATGAAATAAATAAAGGCCCAATCTATGTTAAACTCTGCTAACTCACCAAAACTGTTTTGAAAAAATGAAGCTTAGGTGAGTTTATAACTCTGATTATCTCCTGTCAGGATAAACAGTGTTTACATGAAACCAGTGTGCATGAGGCCTTATAGGAAAAGTATTTCGATTTGTATTATAAAACTAAGCTTGTCCTCAGATACTGAAAAAACACATACACTTCCAGCCTTTCCGTACCTTGAAAGAGGGCTCATCAGAGCTAATCATTTTTTTGACCTTTGTTTTACAATACGGTTACTAGCAAAAACAAAGGAGATAATACAATTGATCATAGAACACAGACAGAGCACGGAAACCCATGAAAGTATTGCCAGTGCAGATGTCTACTAGAAAGTCTGATCATTAGTGAGCACCATCACCAAAGAGCCGTTTCGCAAGAACAATGTTTTAAGCCCATCCCAAGACCAGTACCCAATTCCAAAATCTATTTACGATAGATAGATAGATAGATAGATAGATAGATAGATAGATAGATAGATAGATAGATAGATAGATAGATAGATAGATAGATAGATAGATAGATAGATAGATAGATAGATAGATAGATAGATAGATAGATAGATAGATAGATAGATAGATAGATAGATAGATAGATAGATAGATAGATAGATAGATAGATAGATAGATAGATAGATAGATAGATAGATAGATAGATAGATAGATAGAATGCAGCTGCACAGGTAGTCTCCCCTCCTTGTATGATGTTTACAGGAAGCCCTAAACCCAACTTTCCACCTCTAAACCTGTATATACATTATACAACTTTTGTTGTTCAATTTCCTTTAGATTTACCTTCAACTACGGTATGTAGTGCAAGGGCCTGCCTGATTGCATACCAATTGAACGTGTTTAGGTTTGACCTAATATTATATGGTTTTGGTAAATCTAAAGGAAAAAAATTGAAAGAAAATTGTATAGTGTGTATCCAGCTTAACTCTCCACCCAAGAAAGCCTTTGTTACCCACATCACAACTCCCAACTCATTGTAACTCCCAGATCTCAACCCAGGGAAAGGTTTCTTACCCACATCTCAACCCCCAACTCCTCATAACTCCCAACTCTCACCCAAGAAAGGCTTTTTTACCCACATCACAATTTCTATGATCTTAGTCCTCATGTACACTGGATGTGTTTTCTGACAAGCATCAAGCATTTTTTTTCTGCCAAAATGCAGTTGTTAGGAGGACAGACATCTAGGAGAGACAGAGAAATGTCCAGTGTGCATGAAGCCTTATCCTATAATTTTTACTTGTTAACCACTTTCACTCATTTTATTTCTATTAAAATACTTCAGTTTTATACATAGTTTGATACATATTATACGTTAAATTCCCTGCTTAATATATACTTAAAGAGGAAGTAAACCCTCCTCTGCAAGTTGTACCTATAGGTAAGCCTATATTAAGGCTTACCTATAGGTACTGTAAATATCTCCTAAACTTGTACCGTTTAGGAGATATTTACCTTACATGCAGCCAGTGACGTCACTGGCGCATGCGCTCTGAAGGAACGGCCGCTGATGCCGTCTCTTCAGAGCCCCGTGCCGTGACCGTTGGCTCCCGTGCGCATGCGCGGGTGTGACGTAATCGCGGGCCCGTCATACAGGTAAGCGGGCAGCACGACGGGGGCTCGTTCTAAGGTAAGTATTTCATAATGAGCTAGTATGCGATGCATACTAGCTCATTATGTGTTTCTCTTTCAGGTTGTAAAAAAAAAAATGTTAAATGAGTTTAAAACCTTTTTAACTAAACCCTGTTCCCAACTTTAAAAAAATGCAGGTAAAAGAACAAAAAATTAAGTATTTACATCCTTTCTTGCATTGTTTTTCATAAATTATTTTTCTTTACTTGCAGCTTGCCTTACACCTTGCCCAACCTGCTGCTTCCTTTGCATGTCACCGCTCTCTTCTCTTCTGGAAGTGTCTAATTACTCTCAGTGCTGGCCCAGCTCCTCCACCCCCACTTTTACCTCCCAACATAACCTTTTATGTAGCAGCTAGAAGAGTAAGGACCCTTTTACACAGGCTCCATTCACCCCTATGGAGCAGCAGACATCAGAGGTGACATGTCCGCTGACACCCGCCCCTATCCAACCTGATCCTGTCCCCCAAACCCAGATGAAAGGTGACCCTATTTTCCATCCGACCGGAGGATAGGATCAGATTGGACAGGCGGTCCTTTTCAACTGATCTGCCCATAGAGGAGAGCGGGACTCTGACAGGTCCGTCTCTGCACAGTGAGAAGAGACAGGCCTGTCATCCTCCTGCTCAGCGGGGATTAGGGGATCGATCCCCCCCCCCGCTAAACAAAGCTGAGTCCACCGAGCGGACCGCTCATGTGAAAGGACCCTTAAGAGCAATACTATAGACTGTCACTTGAGTGTTAACCCTGAGTCTGCTATGGCTGCTGATATCACATCCAAGTTGGCAGTGCCCAGAAGCAGTCTCAGGGCTTTTGGATGTCTACATAAAGGGCGTTTTTACAGAAAAATACCATGGATCAAATACATTAAATGCATGTATAATCCTATTGGAAGTTTTTTGTTGAAATGAATGGTCTGGTGACAGGGTCTCATTAATTTTGTTTTTAGATCTCACTACTGCTAGCAAGGCTGACAAATGTGTAATTAATGGCAATAGATGAATATATGTTGATATTCAGAATGAGATTTGACAAGTTTATGAATATTCCATAGCAGAGCAGGCATTGCTCAGTAGGATTAAGTTGTTAATATGTGATGCAGCATTCTTGATTTGCACAGGGTCCTGTGAGATGTTCTGATTTACTAGAAGAAATAATGCAACATGCTATATCAGTGTTGTGAAGGCAAATGGCCTCAGACAGTTCATACAATCCCCCTGTATCTTTAATATTCCATCTGTAACAGGAGGAAAAAGGTTTGAAGTAAAGTTTACTGGAGAGAGTGAAGATATGCACTTATTTAGTGACAGTCCCTGGGCATTTCTGTGACAGGTACAAATAGTGGAAGCCACATGGAGCTCTCCAGGGTACTGGATGTATTGTCATATACTGTGCCTCTGAGTCCTTGGGAAACGTAATCATATTGCCGGTTATCCAGGGACATGTAGGACTGTCACGCATCAAACACCTATATAGCAATGGTTAGTGAATTAATAGTGCAAGCAAGGGGAATCCGTTAGAACATATTGGTCACACAACAAAACAAAATAAAATTGCGTTTTAACCCAATATATAAAAACGTTAAAGGACATTTATTTGGAAGGGAAGCAGGTCTATCAGCATTCCTTGCAAAGGCAGTTATGGTGCACAAAGTACAATGCAGTAACCCACAAAAAATAAAAAATAAATACAATAAAAACAGATTTCAGAAAGGTTTTACTGACTGGCTACTATGAGTTATTTGGCTCTGCAAATTGCAAAGTGCTTAATCAAATGAAAGTGTGTATTTATTGATAATATGTAATTCTAGGAACATGTTAAAGAGTAATAATCGTTCTTATGTTTTAGTATGCTAAAATGATGTTTAACTGAACAAACATAATTCTATTCCTGGACACGAAATGTATTTCAGATTAAAAAGATTTAATCGGGAACATCTTAGTAACTCATTAAAAAGCTCTGCTGCAATTTATGTAACAATCCTCCCTCCTGGGGTATGAAGTAAGTAGTCGTGCCTGCCCACAGCATGTTGTTGGGGCATCCAATTGGCGGGTGCCATGCTTAAACATCTTTCAATGGCTGGTCAATTCTAGAACCTTATAGCTCCTACTTTATAAATCTGCTCTTAATATATTAGGTAGTTCCTTTAAATACAACAAGAAACATAAATGATGGTATTTCTGATTGCATTTGTGAAACAGCATAAACTGAAACATAGGACAACAACGTTATTTCTAGCTTAACCGCAATGATCTTCAAAATGATCTTGTTGAAGGTATCCTAATTGCTCAAATCAGCCTTTCTCAATGTTTATACCCCTGGGGAACTTCAAATACCTTTTGGTTAGGGGTCAGTGGGAAAAAAATGCCCCTTACACTTGTGGGGAGTGAAAAGAATGCCCCTTACAGTGGTGGGCAGAATGCAAGCTAAAAAAACATTGGTGTTTTGAAGCTAGCTCTGCAAAGTGAAGCTGGCCCTGCAGGCACCATTAAATGGAAGCTTAAAGGATAAGTTCAGTTTTAAAACAAATAATAAATGCACATCTTTTTGCACGTAAAAAACGTGCATTTAATAATATATTTTTATTTGGAGCCTGTAAAGCATTTCAGATCACGGGTACCGTGCTGGACTCCTGCAGACTTGTCAGTAAATCCGCCTGTTTGTACCTCGTACGGGCAGGCGGATACACACTAGCAGGAAGAGAGAATGAACTACAAAAGTGCTCAACAGCACCGTGGTAGTTCATTAAAAGCTACAAGCTGACAGCTGGGACTTGTAGTTTTCCAATTCACAGAACACTGTGAATGGATGACATGGCCAGGCGGGTGGAGGCCTACACTACCGCGTTTTCTCCAGATAGTGGCAGTGAGCAGAGGGAGAAGATCCCCTGCTTGCTGTCAAAACAAAGGCTCTTGGGAATGTGGAGGCTGGTGCAACTGTAACATATTATATGAATATGGATATAACATGTAACATGTTACAAATGGTGAAGTTATCCTTTAATCAGCCATGGATCAAGGAATCTCTAATTAACCCTGGAGGAGCCCACAATTCTACAGACCCCTGGTTGAGATTAACGGGTTTATACTATAAGGGTTAGTTTCATCAAAACATAGGAGGGTCAATCCTGGTCAGATTAATGTGGGAGATAGCTTCACTCATAACATAAAATTGCCAGCCCACATTGCAACAATTAATATTAACATTATGCATGTGATGTACACTCTGTTTTAGGAATGCACAGTGTGTATAGGGTATAAGAACGCAAGGTTCTTATTCTATCCATGGTTAACTGATGAAAGTGTTTGCAATGGACCAGATAACTGATCATGATTTTAAACTCAATGGGGTTGATTTACTAACTGGAGAATGCAAAATCTGGTGCAGCTGTGCACGGCAGCCAATCAGCTTATAACTTCAAATTGTTCAATTAAGCTTTGACGAATGGTTTCTATGCAGAGCTGCACCAGATTTTGCACTCTCCAGTTTTAGTAAAACAACCCCAATGTCAAGATTCATACATTTCAGAAGAGTTTAAATTCAGTATACTGAGAAGCTCATCACCCTGCATGACATTCCAAAATCTGCATGGCTGTTTTTATTTCTTATGAAAATAAATGGATAGAGTAACCCAGCTATTTTCCTATTACGTAACCATCCCTTAATAGTAGACAACTATTATTCCTTTTGTAGTCACTGTCATAATATATGGCCAAATGATACTGAATGGGGTCTCTGGTATATATATATATATATATATATATATATATATATATATATATATATATATATATATGCCACCAAAGTTGGTAGGGTCTGTGCCTATTCTTCACTATGAGGAAGATACATTGCTATACTGTATATTAAATATATGATGCACTGGAATATATCATATAGATCACTAATGCTGGCCATACACATTACAAAAAATCATTGAAACTAATTTTCGAAAAACGAACACTCGGCCATGAGAGCAAAGGATCGTGCCATCATGTAATGACCAATAAACTGTTCAATGGACATAAATGAATCAGTTTTTTGTTCTTTTTTTCCAATATATCTAGAGCAGACATTTTGCACAAGAAACACATTAACATTTCAATTTATCATTTCTTCAGCAGAAAATTTCCAGTCTTGTCCTTCATTTTTTTTTCAGCTCAAAAACGTCACAACCAATTACCGATTCATGCCCATTAACGGGCCGAAAAATGAAAGAACTGTCCAAATGACTGAATTTTGGCCGATTTTTCATATAGTGTATGGCCAGCATAAGTTTGTCTTAAATAGCAATACTAAAGTCATTACAGGATACATTTTAGTGTTCCTAATGATATACAATCTAAAAAAAATTTGATTCAAAGCTGTAGAATGGGACATATTCAAATGAAGAAATGTACTTCACCCTCTAAGGTAATACAGGTTCAGTAAATATAGTTCATACTTTTAGCCTGCTGCACTTAATCAGTGTCATGAAATAATTTATACACAATCGGTACTTTGACTGGAAGAAGGATGGGATTACATATGCCTTTATTTTACCAACAGGTGATTTTGATCTAAAACAGAGCAGATAAACAGAACAGGTTGAACGGCTTTGGCTTCAAAACATGGATAACCATTTTCAGGTCTCTTTAAACCTTTCCACACAAGGACTGAGGACTGCCAGCTATCAAAGTTATTCTAAAAATGGACCTCCCCTAACATAACAGAGTTAAAGTGGAGTTCCACTCACTTTTTTTAAAATAGCCACATTGTAATGTGTAATGTGATAGTGATGTAACGTTTGGCTGCTTATATATTGAAATTTCTTAAGGAACTTTTTTTTTATTAATCTTCCATGTGACTTCTGGTCGCAGCCCCCTAGGCGACTGTGTTATCAGCCTCGCCCATTGATTCCTGGGATATCTATGTCATTGATCCCAGAAGTCGCAAGATTTCCTGACCGGAAAAAAGCACGCCCGCAGTGTCATTACTGCGCAGGCGCAAGATGGCGAGGTTCATGCTGGGTAGCCGGCTGCATGAAATCCAGGAAATGAAGCCAGGCCGGCTTCAGCTGCCCACATCCTCCATGGCCGCAACCAGAATGGACAGAGAAAAGAGAAATCCTCATCTAGTAAGTAATTATAATGTGCACATGGCCAATATTATCCATTGCAGTTATGATGAATTACATCTCAATGAGGTGACTAGGAACATTTTGGCTAGGAGGCTGGAACTCTACTTTAATATATTTTCTGCTGAAAATATAGCATAGTTATAGGTACTTGCTTGATACTTCTAAGTTATTCAAGATCCAACAGCTCTCCCCACTATAACTTCCATTATATTGAGCCACCATTTTAAATTCTTACATCATCAATCGTCAGCTTCGACTTTTATATTCTCAGGGCCAACGAATGAATGATGTTTGTGCCAGATCTTGCACACCCACCTATGATCTTGTGTGGATTTTAATTGTTTAGCCATTGCTAAGCAATATTTATGCTGGGAATAACTAAATTAACCATTTTTGGGAGATCCCTCATAACCATGCCAGCTCTTTAGCTCTGAGAACTACCTGGAAGGCACCAGTGATGTAGCCTTCCCAGTAGGAGAAATAGAATTTAGTTTTGCAAAGGTTAGCTGTTTATAAATGAATGTAAACAATAATTGATGTTTGCGCTAGATCTTGCACATCCGTCTATGATCTTGTGTGGATTTTAATTGTGTAGCCATTGCTAAGCAATATTTATGCTGGGAATAACTAAATTAACCATTTTTGGGAGATCCCTCATAACCATGCCAGCTCTTCAGCTCTGAGAACTACCTGGAGGGCACCAGTGATGTAGCCTTCCCAGTAGGAGAAATAGAATTTAGTTTTGCAAAGGTTAGCTGTTTATCAATGAATGTAAAGAAAAGTAGAGGATAATTTGCCTTTTACTGCAAAGGGCTGAAAGGTGCACTTTAATGTCATTTATAAATCATTGAATAGTGAGTACATTTATACAGAATTTTAAACAAGGCAATGATAAAACAAAGTAAACAACAAACAACAAACAAAAGCTGCAGTGCTGATTTTGGCCAGAAATAGGTGCTATACTGAATACACAAGCATTTAACAAGCGTTCATCAAGTCTAGTTTATGCTAGAGCACGAATCCCAATTATCCTTCAATTATGAACTATTTGTAGGTTATGCAATTCTTAAGCTTACATTTTATTTCAATATTCCATCTAATTAGACTTAGAACCATCAGTCAAGTCACACATGGATGAAGGCAAGTGACTCATATCACAGATGTACCATCTCTTATTACTGCATAAAACTCACATAAGCCAGCGTGCTTTTTGGTATGCAACAGTACGCAGACTTGCACAGTCAATACAATCCATGGTAATATTCAAAAGGAAAAAGCTTTAGGATAACGTATCAAAAAATGAATACGAAAATGTCCTAAAGGCTGAAGAAAAGCATGCATAAGTGTTAAATGACAGCTTAATGCTCATCATTGGATTTCCTTATATAACATAGCAGCACAGCTATATAGATATGCAATATGGCCAAATATAATAACGTAACCACCAGCTGTTGAAAATATGTGTACATTTGGGCTTCATCATTATGGTAAAGAGCAATGTGGGCTGATATAAATCAAGCTTTTACTGACTTCAGTACACACATTGATTGGGTAACATGGGTTACTGCACTTTATACATTGTCATGGCTCTTTGTACCGCTGTGTTAAAAAAGCTTAATAGCTTAGAATGCAGATGATAACTTCCTAGAACTACAATTGTCATATAAGACAACAGAAGTAATTAAACAATGTTATTTAGGAATATCTTGTCATTATAATGACAGCAGCTATAGATACCAAATCACCATTGGAGTATATTACCTCCATATAATCAAAGTTTGTGTAACCTAAAACATGTAAAAACGCAAAGTGCATTGGTTTTTAAACTGGCATAAAAGAAGCATTGACCATTGATGTAAAAAAAAAAAAATAGGTTGAAGACTTTCTTTTCCTTGCCTAAAGCAGGAGTTAACGCAAGCCTTCAATGTGCTCCCTGACAAATCAGCACGTAAAAAACAATAACAGCAGTCGCCACTGGACCCAGTGGGGTGAAAACAGACGTTAGCGTTTGGGAACATTAGACCCTTAAAATGATGCATATCTCTATGTAGTAACTGACAGATGGCTGAATCTGGAGAACTGCTGCTATCCACCTGCAACCAAAGCCAGTGCCACAGTTAGCCTTGCAAAGGTGCAACTCACCTGCAGGGGAAGCACTCCCTTCCCTGAGCCAAGAACATACTTATTTTACTCTCTATGCCTCTGTACAGAGCTCTGAAGAGCAAAGTCATACTCAAATCAATAGATCTGTCTTCTCATCCTACAGGTCTGACTTTCAAAATCCTTTAAAAAAGTAAGTGGTAGTTGGAAATCATTCCAATGAATGTGGCACTGGCTTGGGATATAATATAATATAATATAATATAATATAATATAATATTTTATTAAAAAAATAAAATAAAATAATCTTGTTTATAAATTAATGTTAAAATTAACGTATTCCCTGTTCAAAAGGATGAGTTTCAGTTCAACAACAGCTGGAGTGACAATAACTACTCCCTGTGACAAAAGCAAGTGGCAGTGGGAAATCATTCCAATGAATGTGGTGCTGGCTTAGACTCTAGGAATAGAATAGAATAGAATCTTGCTTTTAAATGAAGGTAAAGCTTAACTTATTCCCAGTTCACAAAGGATGAGTTTCAGTTCAACAACAGCTGGAGAAACAATAACTACTCCCTGTGACAAAAGCAAGTGGCAGTTGGAAATCATTCCAATGAATGTGGTGCTGGCTTAGACTAGGAATAGAATAGAATAGAATCTTGCTTTTAAGTGAAGGTAAAGCTTAACTTATTCCCAGTTCACAAAGGATGAGTTTCAGTTCAACAACAGCTGGAGTGACAATAACTACTCCCTCTGACAAAAGCAAGTGGCAGTTGGAAATCATTCCAATGAATGTGGTGCTGACTTAGACTAGGAATATAATATAATATAATATAATATAATATAATATAATATAATATATTCTTGCTTATAAGTGAAGGCAAAGCTTAACTTATTCCCAGTCCACAAAGGATGAGTTTCAGTTCAACAACAGCTGGAGTGACAATAACTACTCCCTGTGACAAAAGCAAGTGGCAGTCAGAAATCATTCCAATGAATGTGGTGCTGGCTTAGACTAGGAATATAATATAATATAATATAATATAATATAATATAATATAATATAATATAATATAATATAATATATTCTTGCTGATAAGTGAAGGTAAAGCTTAACTTATTCCCAGTTCACAAAGGATGAGTTTCAGTTCAACAACAGCTGGAGTGACACTAACTACTCCCTGTGACAAAAGCAAACGGCAGTTGGAAATAATTTCAATCAATGTGGGGCTGGCTTGGCATAGGAAAATAATATAACACATTCTTGCTGATAAGTGAAGGTAAAGCTTAACTTATTCCCTGTTCACAAAGGATGAGTTTCAGTTCAACAACAGCTGGAGTGACACTAACTACTCCCTATGACATCTCCACTCCAGCACACTACACACCATCAATAAGCACCATCTCTCCAGTACTTTATAACACATTACATTAAATAACCTTAAAGCTAGATTTGTCACAAACCATTGGACACAATGTAAAGCAACCAAAAAGCCCCTACTACAACAATTCCATCGTTCTCAAAAAGTATTTTTGGTTGGATGTGGATGGCTCTGAGAGAATGGAATGGAGATGCTGGACAGCTCCTTGAAGGCTGGAGTCATGGTCCATGGGAAGAAAGTATCAAAGCTCTGATGGAGGTCATCAGCTGATCTCTTACCTTTAGCGGCGAGGACACTGCAGACAACACCCAGGAAGAAAGCAGCTGTCACCCACTGAACTGACATCCTTCTGATAGGAAAGTGCAGGCAATCCCTCTCACTAGGTGCTCCTGATCATACAACACACAGGCTGCTGGGGGGTGTAGTGGGGAGCTCCTTAAATCACAATGTAGGATGCTGCTGCTCCTTGTTGAGCTCCTGTGCAGGGAGTGACAGAGGATCGGTGTCTCGGCTGCTCTCTCTCTCTCTCTCAGTCCCCCTTGCTATGCATTGCTAGTGATGCCCGGTAATTCTCAGCTCTCTGCTATTTCTTCTCCGGAGCTGTCTGCTGGAGATTTAAATCCCCTAGTAAGGCTCTCTACTGCCATCTACTGGACGCCGCGCTTCTATCGTCCACCTTTACTACTAATGGCTGGAAAATCCGCCTCCCTAGAAGATCGTGCTGATTAACCCCTTAGCTGCTACGATGAGAAATAAGAGAGGATAAGTGACATACAAGAGCCGCTTATATAACAAAGGGAGCCAATAACGGAGGGTACAGCAAATATTGACTCCCTGCCTTGCTGGAATATGGAGGCAGCACAGTCAGATACATTGATTGCTTTTAATTGGCCAATTCTCAGCTCCCTGTAGCCTCGCAGGCAGGACATTATTCATGCAGCTATGTAAAAAGCCCAGCCCTACCATTCTTAGTGGTACAAGACTTAAAGCTGTATTAAATACAAAAAGAAAAATTAAATAGATTGCGGCTTACCAATCTTTAAGGGCCGGTTCACATTAGTGCGATCACAGAGATGGCACTGCTCCTAAATTACATGCGATCTCTGTGCGGTGCCAATTTCAGCCATACACTTTGTATGGCTGAATTTGCACCGCAATCGCACTAAACACGCACATGACCTTTTTTTTATCTGCAGCAGAATCGGATCGCATAGTGGTTCACACTAGTGCGATCCGATTCTGTGTGAACTTGCAGATTGCACTGCGATATGCAATCTCAACTGGGGGTGTCGTTAACTTTCAATTGACGCCCCCTGCGTATCGCATATGGAAGTGTGAACTGCCAGGGGTGCAGATGCAATGCGGGAACACGCTGCATATTCGCAGCATTCCCGCATCGCAGAAGTGTGAACCGGGACAAAATGTGGCGGCTGCGTTTGTTTTCTGTTTCAGGCTTTTTCCCTTTATTTTCACCTGGTGATCCAGCCACTCCACACGGAGGAGCAACAGAGACACCTTTAGAGAAGTGCTTCTCAACCTTTTTTCAACCAAGGCACCCTTTAAAGTTATGGACAATCTCAAGGCACCCCATTCTAAAATGTAAAAAACTATTCTAGTAGTTTTACATAACGCAGCAACAACCACACACACAGGACACCCAACGTTAGAGGTGAGTTCATCTTCCAAAGCAAATACACTTTTGCACAATGGTACTGACTAGTATTCCAATGCTTCTTTTTTCCCTCAAAGGCAGAGGAGGGTCAAACAAGGATGCTGTGGAGGCAACAGACATCCTCCTTATCAACTGATTATCTCTTTGATTGTTAGAATGCCCGTGTCTAGTCATAATGATACATAATGAAAACCCGCGCTTTGTTTAACTAAAGGGCAAGCTTGATCCACCTGCTGGTTTTATACAATTTTTGATCAATTTTTAGACATTTTGCCAAGGCACCCCTGAAGAAACCTCAAGACACCCCAGGGTGCCTAGGCATACTGGTTGAAAAGGCTACTTAAACAGCAGCATTGTCAGTCTGGGGAGAGGGTAGTGTAAAGTGCACAATCAGATTTAGATAGACTTGACTAACAATTTAAAGTCAAACTAACACTTTTTTAGTAGTTACAGCCAAAGTATGTTTTTTTTTTTTTTTTTCTTTTGGAATAAATGTTTTACATTATTGAATAAAGGCTGACCATTGTAAGCAGTGTTAGCATTATATGGTTTGCCCCAGCACTATAACTGCCCCTTTTGCTGGACAGCTTGGTCTGTTAAAGGAAGCTGGAAAAAAAAACGACCTACTGGCTGGATCTCCAGGGGAAAATAAAAGTAAACCCTAAAAAAAAAAAAAAAAAATACTATATATAATTATATATATTTATATATATATATATATATATATATATATATATATATATATATATATATATATATATATATATATATATTCTATATATATATATATATATATATATATATATATATATATATATATATATATATATATATATATATATATATATATACAAGGCAGCCACCAAATCAAATAATTCATAAGCTGCAATATAATAAATATTTGTTTTTGAGTTTAATACTGCTGTAAAGAGTAGAAACAAGGTGGAACTCAAAGAATAGATCTCAATAAATAGTTTTTTGGGGCAGCGTCTAAAGTAGGGATCGACCGATATATTGAGGGCCGATATGCACTTTCCCCAATATATCGGAATCGGCCCCTGAGGTTACCGATATTGCCGATATTTCGGGAAAGTGCTTGTACCGGAGTGATACCTGCAGCTAGAGGCATCACCCTGGTACCGGCGTCCATAGCTGACGGTCGGCTGTCTTGTAATGACAACTGATGCGGCTGAGAAGCCGCTGGGCTGTCATTACAAGGAGCTGGAGGGAACGTCACACCGGGAAACCCAGGCAACCAGCCTGCACGGCTGCCGAAGACCCTATCAAAGACGCATTCGGCTCTGAACAGGTCTCCATGCAAAAATCATGAGTAACATCACTTCCAGGTACTGTCTGGCGCCAGATTAAAAAAAAATTACAGAGGAGGGGTTTGGGGTCTCCCTCCACAAAAGTACCTGTCAAAAAAAAAAAAAAAAAATTAAATGTACAAAAATATCGGCCGATGCCGATGTGCATTGGCCAAAATATCAGTATCGGTATCGGCAACGAAAAACCGATATTGGTCGATCACTAGTCTAAAGGCCATCTTACACACTGAAAACTGTATATATATTTATATACAAACTGTATATATATATATATATATATATATATATACCCAGGGAAAACTGAAAATGAAAGTTCAAACTGGAAGCAAAAAACCCCCTTCTTGGTGGGACTTTAGAGGTAACAGTAAGAAGTCTCTTAAAGGAGAAAGTTTTGTATTTAAAACGTGCAATTTATTAGAAATTAAATATTAATAGTGAAAAAATCATCGTGTCACCAAATTTTTTCATACATTCATAGACTTATTGACCGCCATAAGGTAATACAATACAATCATTAGTGCATGTTATACAAATACTGTTAGAAGGGTGTTTGGCAGAATCCGACGCGTTTCGTATGTCCTTTTTTGAGGACTTATAATTTATACTGAATTATGCTTTTCAGGAGTGTGTTCAGATTCCCTGAGGGACAAATCTTCATACTACAGTAATGTTTACATCAGTTCAGATCAAAAAACAATATGCATCCGCGACCATCTTCCTACAGGGGTAAATAAAGATCCCCAATGTTCAAGGTAAATCCAAACTGATGTCAGCAATGAAAAACTAAAATCTCTGAGTGGAATATGCCTATCTGCCCATGGGATTACACCCACTATCTCGATGGATTGGCTCATAGATTAATGGTACAGGTAAGATAGTATATTAAATTCCAAGGACTGGGTTAGTATGCATGGGAAGGATGTCAAGGAAATTCCAGGGAATCCAGGTGTGTTCGGTGCTTTAAATAATCCCCATAGTTAGTCACATATCTCCCTGACCGAGAGCATTAGACAAAATGACTGCTGCTCAGATGTCCATGGCCGAATAAAAATCTTTGCCCCCCACCCCAAAGCACCGTGCCCCGTGTTGATGGGGATAAGGGTCTCTTCCCTACAACTCTGAGCTGTGGTTGTGGGGGTCTGTGGGCAGAGGGCTTATCGAAATTTGGAAGCCCCCTTTAACAAGGGGGGTCCCCAGATTCCTGCCCCTATCTATTCAGGAGGGAGGGGGCGCCTGCTCGTCCCCCCATTTCCTGACCTGCCAGACTGCGTGCTCACATAAAGGTCTGGTATGGATTTTTGGGGGGGACCCCAAGCCCTTTTTATTTACATTTTGATGTGGGGTTCCCCTTAAATCCATACCAGACTGGACTGGAGGGGGGCCCACACCATTTTTTTCTTTATTTTAATTTTTTCAATAGACGGGTGCTGGCAATTGAAACCGTGAGTCAATTTAAATGGGATTTTACTCCTTTTTTTTTTCTTTAAAAATTTAATTTTTGCTGCAGCATGTTATATGTATGCTACAAATGCGCAGATGCGCCCCTTTGCAGGCAGACTAAGGGGATCCCCGGGCACTGTATTTAAATCATTTTTTTATTTTTATTATTGCACTTTATGCATTAATAAAATCACTGCTCCTGAAAAAGCTATCGCTTAATTATTATTATTTTTTTGCACTGATACATGTCTCCCAGAGCAGTACCCAGACCCCCATATCCCTTTATGGCCAATTACTTGCATATAGGCCTTCAAAATGGGCACTTTTTTATTTCTCATGTTTGACTCCCATAGACTTCAATGGAGCTCGGTGTTCTGGGCAGAACCTTTCCCCTGCTCGGGAGTTCTGCTGCAAACCGAACAGGGGGGGGGTGTTTGGCCCATCTCTATGTATAGGTTGCTTCAAGGGTTGCTGAAGAGAACTTCCCAGTGTGACTTAAGCCTGGGACACACTATGAGTCAGCAATCTCCCCTGCTGAGCTGTTGTGTTCTGACAGGGGGACGCCCCCCCCCCCCCCACCAGAACACTCCGATCAGCCCTATCTGTCATTGGCTGAGAGCACTAATCGGTAGTTGGTCAGTTGCTGCTTTTCCAGCATGCTTGTCCAACAAAAGCTGGGCTGCTTTTGTCAGGCAGGGTGGCAAACACACTGGTCGAATGTCGGCCATTTTGTTTTAACCGCACGGTGTCTCACGACATTTGGCCTGTACGGGGCTTGAGCTTCAGAAAATGATTGACTTCAGGATGAGCCTGTCCATTTAGCTTAATAGGGCCATTAAAGATCAAATCAAAGTGTTTTCTCTGCATATAAAGTGGTATGACCAATAGTTGCCCTTAAAGGGTAACTACCCTTTTGTGGGGGAAAAAATAGCAAATAAAGAAAAAACAATATAACATATACAATTGCGACACAAGTCATATTGTAATTGAATGTTATTAGAAATGATCTTTTCTTTTCAATCTGCAGCCGTAATTTTCTGAAAATGCAATGCGATATGGCTACTTGGAGGTGTTTTGTACACAGAATGTGTACTGACCACACCCCAGAAACATAATTTCCTGCTTGTGTGATTGGCTCATTGATTTTATCAGAAGTCTGCACTAAGATGTGCAGTAAGTCAGATTTCTGGCATCCCCTGCAACAAAAAATGTAATTTTTGGTGAGATACTCCCAATAGGAACACGTCTAAAGGGATGCAGGCCCAGCAGATTTTTTTATTAGTGCTCTGCAGCTGCCACAGCTGATATATATAATTATGAAACCACTCCCATTTGACCCACTCAGCACAGGGGCACAGAGGAACAAACAATGATTTCTTTAGAATAACAAAAGGTAGGAATCTGCAACAAAGTTTGTTAAAATCCCTGAAAAATACATAGGTCATCCAGAGGGGAATGTATTTTTCTCAACAAAAGTGTTGAAAAGAGTTATGTTTTAAGAGAATCCAATTTTGTTATAACACATTTATCTCACTTTATTCCGTTTTTTATTTTATTTTTTTTACCCCTGCTGGATTTTGCAACTAATCCCCTTGTTGAGACTGCCATTTGTGGATGGAAATTTTATGGTTACACAACCTATCACATTGCTATAATCTTTTTATATGGACTATAAACTGAAAGACTTATGAATAAATGGTTGTGGAACAAATCATTTGGGTTTCCATTATTTCTTATGGGGAAATTTGATTTGATATAAGAGTGCTTTGGATTACAAGCATGTTTCCGGAACGAATTATGCTCGCAATCCAAGATTTTACTGTATTCATCTTGGTTTAGAGTTGTATTCAAAATATTTAATATATATGCGTGCTTATCATAACTTAGCTGTATATTTATTTATATTAAATGCCGTTTCTGCATACCACTGCCTTAAAAAATCTTTTTACCCCAAGAGGCACATGACATTCAAAAGTACCCTGCAAAATAAATCCTATGAATGTTACCAAGTAATATTATTCTATGGGTTTGATTTACTAAAGGCACATATGTTGTTTAGAATGCAAGGGAAGGTGCTCTTTGCTAGGGAATTTGCCCAAGAGTAAATATATTGAATTTTGACATAATTATATGTGTGAGCCGGGCTTATCGCCCAATGTAAAAATATCCTCGCAAACGTGCTCGCTAATGCCAAGGAACAGTTTCACGGGGGCCACGTAATATGTAAGTCAGCATTAACCACTTACCGCCTGCGCTATAGCCGAAATATGGCTACAGCATGTGTCTCCAGTTCTGGGAGGACGTTCCCCGGGGGCCCGCATCAGGCACACTTTGTCACTGCTGAGTGCATAGGACACAGCCGATCACAGATCACAGTAAAGGGCCAATCGCAATGGCCATATACTATGTGATTCGCTGTTTCCAGTCACAGCTTGTCACATGTAAACAGATTTTCCGGTTATGAGCTCTCCTTTCCTTTTAGTGACAACGTGTTGGGAAAGGAGAGCTGATCTAACAGGGCACAGTGAGTACATTGTTTACACTGTTAATCAGGCTACTGATCATCAGTGCCCTGATTATCAGTGCATTTTATAAGTGCCAATCAGTGCAGCTTATCAGTGTCCATCGGTGCCACCTATCAGTGCCAATCAGTGCCACCTATTAGTGCCCATTAGTGCTGCCTCATCAGTGTGGCATTGTCAGTGCCTCCTAATCAGTGCCCATCAGTGCAGCTGATGAGTGGCCATCAGTGCCGCCTCTTCAGTGCAGCCTAATTAATGCCCATCAGTGCAGCCTCATCAGCACACATTAGGGAAGAAGTAAAATTACTTATTTGCAAAATTGCATAACAGAAACTAAGAAAAAAGTTTTTTCTTTTTCAAAATATTTGTTTTTTTTTACATTTATTTAGCAAAAATAAATACCCAGGGGTGACTAATTACCACCAAAAGAGAGCTCCATCCATCTAAAAAAAAAAAAAAAAAAATGATACAAATTTAGTTACAGTGTTGCATGACCGCACATTTGTCATTGTGGGGTAATGCACTAGGCCAGTGCACACTTCTATGCTTGTTTCTTGTAATGACCTCAAGTCCTAGAGAGCAGCAAAGCTTGAAGCATATCCCCGTGATGTGACTTGTACCAGGCTATCACATTTATGCGCTGGAGGCATTTTCTCTGATAGTTTGAGTCATTCAAAATGTGACAGCGCTGAAAGCTGAAAATTGGTCTGCTCAGAAAGGGGGTGAAAGTGCCCAGTATTGAAGTGGTTAAGGTGGCACCCCAACTTGGAACGAGCCATTCACCTTGCACAGTTTACTCTTTGTACACCAAGCACCACACGTAGCCGGTGTCCTGCTCCACCAGCACAGCCATGAGCACCACCTCACTCCCAGTTAAAATGGGAGAACAGAGCATAGTGCTCTGTTGCTAATGAGCTTGAATACTTTATGTGGATCCACTTCTTACTTCCTCTCTCTCTTCCAGTGCCTTCCAGGCTTGGTCCATAGGTTCCTCATGTCCCCATTATGTGGGATACAGATTGCTAGGGAGGGGCCCAAGCTCACAAGCCCCTTGCTACCAGCATTACCACCTCCTATATCAATGCACTTCCCACTGCCTGGCTGCTATAACATTCAGCACCACTCAACTGGTTACTCATGATAACAGTAATATAGCTGCATCTCCTGCCAACTCTCCTGCACAAATAACCCTTTGTGGTAGCCATATCTCTTGTCCTATTCATCTCATGCACCCCTTTGTAGGAACTTCAGATCAGGCATTTGTTAACTTTAAGAACTTTTACTTGAACCTCTTGCAAGTTGATGTGGCATCTCAAAGATCCTTCCATACACCTGGGTACCCTTATTGAAAAAGGCTACTCTGATCCATCAACATCAATTTGTTATGTCAAAGATTTTGGAACAGTAAACTATGTTCTCAGTCACTATTCAAAAATGCTTTTTGTTCATTTGAAATTAACACATAAATAATAAAAATCTTTGACAGGCTAGATTTAACTTTTAATAATGGTCCACCTGCAGTCATATTTGGACATTAGGATATGCCACAGTGAGATACTTATGTTATTAAAATTAGAAAAAGTCTGACATTTCATCAAAAATGTTTATCATCTATTCATAGCTATTTTCTTATGCTTATGAGCCTTCCATGCAATGTTCACATGACAGAATAAATGTTTATTATTAATGGTTGAATAATCCTGCTGTCTTATTTTTTGATAAATGTCAAAGAGGGGGAAAGGTTAATTTGAAAAAAAAGTATTTAAAAACACAAGGTGAATTAACCTATGGCAACCAATTAGAAATCAAGTTTCAGCAGCTCTGAGATGGATATCAATGAAAGTTCAGGTCTTAATAATTGCCATAGTTACCACAAAACAGTATTTTTCAGGGGTTAACAAAGCATTCCTCACTTTGCATAAACTAAAAGGCTTTTATCATTTTTAATGTCACTGTTGTATAGAATCTGCTCAGTTCCTATCACAGTTAAGATGGCCATATACGTTTTTGTTCAGATGGCGGGCAAAACAGATTACCCCATCCACACATAAGTGTTGGATGGGGGAAACCTCCCTCCTGTGTCATTGTAGTCTTACAATGTGACTCCTCCACATTCAGAATACACTGATCAGCAGATTGGCTGAAACGCTGATTGAAGCAAAATTTTCCAACGATACTGTAGGCAGATTTGGTTCTCTCTCCATTCAGTAAGTGCCGTCTGGCCACCTGGCTGGGTGGATGGAGTGGAGACTCAGGAGAATGATGTTCCTCTACAACCTCCATAGGGCTTTCAGGGAGAGCAGCTGTCTGATTGGACGGTGCAATCCCTGGTATCCTTCAGCAGCCATCTTACATGGGGCAATGCCAATTAATAGCATTGCTCTGCTGGGTTTGGAGCACATTTTGCTAGTGAACAGAGATAAGGGCAGGAACCCGCTTGCTAGGAATAGAGATTTAGCATCAGGGAAATGCACCACTCAAGCACCAGTTGCCGGAGCTTCTGCTGCCCCCTTCATCATATTCTACCTGAAGTGCCAGCTGAGTCTGCCACCCTGCCAATTAGCCATCCCTCCTGCAGATGCTATTCCAGAAAGGTAGGCCTAGCCTGTAATGTGTCTTTCTGTGTCTGAAGAGATAAAGTTGCATATCTATGTTGATGCTGTATGATCTGCAGGTTTAACCGCTGAGACCACAAGTGCCTACACTACCTTTAGCGCCATTAGTGCCTGCATACATACACAGTGGGAAGTTCTTTTGTGGTTAAGTAAAGCATTAATCCCACAAGTTACTGAAGATGTTACTGCAAGTGTTAATGTGCCTGTGACTGCGAGTGTTTTTGCATCTGTTACCACAAGTGTTATTACTGGTGATATTAACAGTGCTGTGATAAGTAGTCCTGTAATCCCTCTGCCATACTACTCTTACAAAAAAAGAACTGTTAACTCTTCTTAATCTCTATGTGTGTCTTTCCCTCTGCATAGTGTACCTTAGTTCCAGGCCCTGCCACAATGCCGTTCAAGACCAGTCGGTCCTTAGATCAACTGCTCTCTGAGAATAGCCATTGATCGAAATTCAGCCATTTCAGCAGGGAATGGTCAAATTTCGATCCATCTATGACCAACTTTAGTGAATTGACATGGGCACCATTAAATACTGGAATAAGTGAAAAAAGGCTATCAGTAGATCAATCAGAATGTGATAAGGCACAGACGCTCTGCTGAGGCTACTCCCAACAAAACAGGGTGTCCCAAAAGCAGGGAGCCCAAATTAAAGATGAATGTGTACAAATTCCATTGAGAGTGCCAAACAAAAGATCCAAATGCTATTATTATGTGCTCACAGGGAGACAATACAGAAAAGTCTGCATGTTTTGGGGGCTCAAAGATTTTAGTTCTTCAGGGCTACTAAACAGACATAAAAATATAAAATTTAATTATTTTGGATTTATATGGGGTTACATTAACTTATAAGTATAAACAATTCATGACATATAAACTCAAATAATTATATATAAAATGATGGTAATATTCGTAATAAGAATCAATATTGTATCTAACAATTTGCTACAACAAAAAAAAAAATTAAGTTGCAGCCAATAATGATAAATATAGAGAAAAAATGGATCTCACTTAAAATTAGATTAAATGTTGGTTCTTCTTCCCTAATAATAAATAAAATAAAGGCATTCTTCCCTATACAATGCTAATTACTCTACTTTCCTTTTCAAACCTAAACAATATTTGCACACGCTTTCCTGGTTAGGCCACATTGCGGTTGTCAAAATGACTCACCTGTCCAAACTGCTACTTATTTTGACTCGTGAGAATTCAGATACCTACTTCCACCATGATGGATATTTAACGACAGGTGCTATGCTTTATATGGAGATGCCATAGACTCTATGTCTCCAAGCAGGTATTTCCAGGCAGCCCATGATCTCTCCATTCATAAAATACCATGCCAGCAGTAAGACCCCTTTGTGGGTCTATCTTGAAGCAGGGGGCTGTACTCCATTATCTATTTACAATTTGTTGCGGCTACAACCTCGAGACAGAGCCATGATTTCTAGTCCTATCTCTCATCACTCTTTGACGACCAGGGACAATATTAAATATAAAGGAGGTCTACTGTCCCTGCATCTGCCATTATTGTCCTTCCTACATAATTCAGCCTTCCCACCTGGTCTCAAATCACCTCTGGCTGTCAGGCATTGGACAGCCTGGAAATTGACCCATTTTTACATTTTGGTAACTGCTATTGGCATAAGATCCTTTGCGGACTTACAAGCCTTGCACCAACTTCCCTCGTCTAAATCATTCCGTTGTTTACAGGTTAAGCATTGTATTTTCTCTACGCTGAAGTTTTAGGGGGACAGGCTGGGATTCACCCCATTGAGTCTAAGTCCTTAACCAGTTTTGTCGAACCAGGTGGACGTCATATGACGTCCTCCTGGATTGCGCTTCTGTCACCAGCTGTGTTCAACGGACACAGCCGATGACAGATTAGTGTACTGGCCCACTGCCAGTATGATGTGATCGCTGTTATCAATCACAGCAGATCACATGACAATTGTAAACAATAGATGGTTTCCTTTTATGCCATCCATTGTGTACAATTGTGTTGCTAGCTGTGATTGACCACAGCTAATCACATTGCACAGACAGGGCCAATCACAGCCCATTTGTACTGTGTGATTAGTTGTGGTCAAGTACAGCTAATCACAACAAAGCAAACTGATTACGGTATACGGATTTTATTCAGAAAAATGCATGCTTATTGCAATGAACTTTATTGCTATAACAAATCATTATATGTAAAAAAAAAAAAATACTGATCACTTCCCCAGAGTAGCACAATGCTACTATGGTAACATGATATGGCTCTTGTCACAGTGTTAAATACACATAAAAAAAAGAAAATGTCCAGTCAATGTCCCTGATCATTGCCACAGTAGTTATATGATGGCACTATACTGCACCGATAAGTTAGTAAAAAAAAAAAGAAAAAATTGTGAAAACTATTTTTTAAATTTCTTCCTTTTCCAAAAAATTCTGACAAAAAATTACAACTTCAAAAAACTCTTACTAAATACCTTGGACTATCTACTTTCCAAAAAGGGGTAATTTGGGGGATATTTGTACTGTCCTGACATTTTTTGGGCCTGAAGAAATCACATAGGCCATCAGTACATCAGGACTGATCTGTTTTCAGATACTGTATATACCATAAATGTGTTTAAAAGAAAGGTGCGCTAAAACCAAAATTGTGTCCAAAAAATGTATAACAACATAGGGATATTGTAGGTGGGAATGTGCAAATAAAGTCCAATTTCTCTTTAAGTGTCCATGCTTGATCAAACAAATGGGTGCTCGACAACAAAGAAAAATCTCCAACTTCAGTGCAGTAACGCCCACCACCAGGTGAAATTCCTCCTTACCAGACGGAAAATAAGGTGTGCACGAATTAAACAATGTATTTCACTGCAAACGTGGATAAGTCACTCCCCGCGTGAACCACCCAGAATGGTCTCTTACCAGAAGTGATAAAAAAGAGCGCGGAGTAGATCAAAGATCCCCTTCCACTTCCTCTGTGTATATAATACACCGGGGTGCCTTTTCAGTCAGCCACTGGAAAGTAATCTGGTTCCAAGGATTTCATCAATGCTTCCTTCACTCTTAGACCTATGTCCGGGAGGCGGTGACCAAGGGCCAATACCCTCCAAGGAAGGGGGTGCAAAAAATAAGGGTCGCAATAGTGTGATATCTTCTCAACCAGTTTAATATAAGCAAGGAGCTACACTTACAGTTATGCAGATGGAAACAGCTTGATTAAACGTAGGGCAGAATTTCTAATGGAAATGGGCTCGGGTCCGGCTGCAGCGCGGGCTCCGAGCAGTGGTACGTGACGGTAACGCCTCCTCTCTGACGCGTTTCTTCCTATTGGACATTGACTCCTATCTCAGCGATGTATCCCGGCAGTGTGCGGCGGCCGGAACTTCCGCCCGATGCTCTGAGCCCCGGCTTCCGTCTCCTGCGACGTGACGCTCGCAGGGGGGTGGAACCGGCGGCAAATCCAAATAGTACAACACACCATACACACTGATACATTACAAAATAAAATAAATTCACATTAGTTTGCCCCCAGTGCCCTTTCCTGCAGTTTTACTGTACTTTTTATGTATATATATATACAGTATATATATATATATATATATATATATATATATATATATATATATATATATATATAATATGTGTATATATATAATATGTGTATATATATATATATATATATATATATATATATATATATATATACATACATACATACTTTAACTTATTTATAGTTATTTATTATATTATAATTTATGATTTTGTGTTTCAAACTTTATCACACCAAAGATGTTATAAAGAAGAAAGAAGAACACAGTGTAAAAAAAAAAAATCATATGTAAATAGTTGGTTTGGGCTGCTCGTTCTTGAGAATTACATGCAAAATAATGGTACCGCTTTCAGCACCTAAAATCTGAAACAATCATACCGCCAGGGAGGTTTAAACAATTAAAAATCCAGTGATTAAATACCACCAAAAGAAATCTCTAGTTGTGTGAACAAAATGATAAACATTTAGTTTGGGTAAAGTGTTGCATGACCGCCTTATTGTTATTCAAAGTGCAATAGCACTGAAAGCTAAAAATTGGGCTGGGCAGGAAGGAGGTAAAAAATCCTGGTATTGAAGTGGTTAAAATATCCGCACTACCCGAGCCTAATTTTACTAATTTTACAATTTTATATCTACATTCTCCTCTAGCCTGCTTGTCTATGTAAAAGCCTGGGAGAGAGACCTGGGCATGAATCTTGAAACACTGGATTAGTACCAAATTTGGTGCACCACCAATCCAGCTCCAAACAGGCTGTGGTGGTGGAGACCAATTATAAAGTTATTTACAAGACAGAACTGGGGCAAAACACATTGGCCAAAAAATACACATAAATAACATTGATGATGGACATTTACATTAATTAATATCTAATTTAATCTCAGTATAAATATGGCTGTTCTGTGAAGCCCTCAGAGGTTTGTTAGAGAGCTTTAGTTAACACACAGCATCATGAAGGCCAAGGAACACACCAGACAGGTCAGGGATAAGGTTTTGGAGAAGTTTAAAGCAGGGTTAGGTTATAAAAAAAATATCCCAAGCTTTGAACATCTCACGGAGCACTGTACAATCCATAATCCAAAAATGGAAAGTGTATGGCACAACCGAAAAACCTACCAAGACATGGCCATCCACCTAAACTGACAGGCCAGGCAAGGAGAGCATTAATCAGAGAAGCAGCAAGAGGCCCATGGTAACTCTGGAGGAGCTGCAGAGATCCACAGCTCAGATGGGAGAAACTGTCCACAGGACAACTATTAGTCGTGCACTCCACAAATCTGGCCTTTATAGAAGAGTGGCAGGAAGAAAGCCATTATTGAAAGAAAGCCATAAGAAGTCATGCTTGCAGTTTGAAGTCATGTGGGGGACACAACAGACATGTGGAAGAAGGTGCTCTGGTCAGATGAGACCAAAATTTAACTTTTTGGCCTTAAAGCAGAAAGCTATGTGTGGCAGAAAACTAACACTGCACATCACCCTAAACACCATCCCCACTGTAAAACACAGTGGTGGCAGCATCATGTTGTGTGGATGCTTTTGTTCAGCAGGTACAGGGAAACTGGTCAGAGTTGATGGGAAGATGGATGGAATCAAATACAGGGCAATCCTAGAAGAAATCTTGTTTAAGCCTGCAAAAGACTTTAGACTGGGGTGGACGTTCACCTTCCAACAGGACAACAACCCTAAACATACAGTCAGAGCTACAATTGAATGGTAGCACCCCAAACTCAATCATTCATGTCTTTATGGACCTTTTTTAGGCACTTGTGCATAGTCATGTTGGAACAGGAAGGGCCAACCCCAAACTGTTCCCACAAAGTTGTGAGCTTTAAATTGTCCAAAACGTCTTGGTATTCTGACGCCCTAAGAGTTCCCTTCACTGGAACTAAGGGGCCAAGCCCAACCCTACACCGTAATCCCCCCTCCACCAAATGATTTGAACCAGTGCACAAAGAAAGGTCCATAAAGACATAGATGAGTGAGGTCGGAGTGGAGGAACTTGCACAGAGTTCTGACCTCAACCCGATGGAACACCTTTGGGATGAATTAGAGTGGAGACTGCAAGCCAAGCCTTCTCATTCATGTCAGTGCCTGACCTCACCAATGCGCTTCTGGAAGAATGGTCAAACATGCCCCTAGACACACTCCTAAACCTTGTGGACAGCCTTCCCAGAAGAGCTGAAGCTGTTATAGCTGCAAAGGGTGAGCCAACTAAATATTGAACGCTACGAACCAAGACTGGGATGCTATTAAAGTTCATGTGCGTGTAAAGGCAGGCGTCCCAATACTTTTGGTAAAATAGTGTACATGGAAAACTGACATACATTGAACTATTGTTCCTGCCAAAGGATATGATTCTGTTCAGCCAATCTTGTTATCCAGGTACCTTTATCAAACAGAATACAATATTATAACAGGTTGATAGTAAGAAAGGTACTTACCTTAGTTACATCCAAACTGCATTTATTTATGGTTTCATTTGGCTCACCTTTAAAAGTATTGCCCTCGGTAACCCCTTGGCTGCTTTGGGTTACTATATTATGCACACCCTTATAAATATTTACTACGGAAACATTTTAAAATTTGTTTTAGCTCAATATGCAGGCACTGGGACCAGTTTAAAAAAATAGAGACCTTTGGATGGAAACTAAGGTTCTGTAGTTTTAATACTAATGATATTGTAATATCATGAACAGGTAGAGAGGTTGATTGGTGAGAATGTTAACAAGCAATCAAAAAATGTTTGTATGTTTTCTCTAGTATTTATCAGCCTCATCATTGTTTGTATTCATGTGTACAACACCACATCACCAAAATTCCATGTGCTCATATGTCATCACACAAACATTTCACAAATATCTTTCTTCTTATTTGATTCCTGATGTAGTAGACTGTGACATCTGTCAGCACTATAATTAACAATCTAATTTAGACCTCTCACATACAGGTCCTTGGGGTACCAGCAGTACTGTAAGCTTCTATATTAACATGCTTATAAATACAAGTGAAAATCTTTGCACGCATCCTTTCTTCCATCTTCTGGGTGGTACTGGGTGGTTCTTCCGTCTTCTGGGTGTATGTGAGTATTTATATGTGTGTAAGTACATTTGTTACTCCCAGGAGCTATCATCTAGGTTGCCAAAAACATATACTATACTCTACATAAGACTTGTAATTTAGTTTGACATACCAATAGAGAAAAGAACAAGAATATAATACCAAATAAACCCCTCCACCCAAAAAAAAAAAAAAAAAAAAAAAAAAAAGTAAATTCCAGAATACTTTTTCAGTCTTAGAAATGACGAATATTTTATTTAGCGCATATTGTGTTTAGTTACTGTGGGTGTATTTGTTTAGTATTGATTGCTCATGCCTAGCAGATGCTGTCACTTGCTCTCTAATTCGATATCAAAAGTCTGGGTAAGGTAAAGAATACACAAAATATATTTTAAAGGAGAAATACAATAACAAAATTATCAATCAATAAAAAACAATTAAAAATGAAAGCAATATTAAACTCACAAGTAAACATTTATTATATTGCAACTTACCAACTCTGAGATGCGATAGCCATATTCATTTTCATTTTTAGTTTTTGTTTCTTTTATTTTCAGCTAGTGATCCTGCCAGTAAGTCTATTGTTTTTCAGAAGAATAGGCTCTTCAGCAGAAGGTATCAATTACAGAGATGAGACAAACCATTTACTACTGACATGGGTTGGTGGTAAATGGTTTTATTTATTCAATTAAACTTTTATCCCAAAAGGAACAAAACAGTGGCTGTAACTGCTTATAAAGTGTGAGCTGGCTATTGGTTTCAATTTGTAAGTGTATTTAAATCATCTAGTACATCTAACTCCCCCCTCTCCAAACAGACTGATAATACTGCAGTCTACTGTGCTCCTTCATCCAGAATGGGTGCACTCTAATACAGGAGGCATGTTACTGGCCAGATCACTTGGTGAAAACAGAGGAAAAAAAGCCTCAAAATAAAACTAATGGAGCCACTACATTTTTTGTTTTTTAGTACCACTTTAAATTAAAATTTAAAAAGTCATAAAATAGCTGCTTGTCCATGTTCAAGTTATCGCGTCTACAAACTAGGAGAAAGGAGAAGAAATATTTATGTCATTTTTATTTATTTTATTTTTTATTAGTAATGGCGGCGATTTGAGATTTTTTGCGGGACTGCGACATTGCGGTGGACAGATCGGACCCCTAACTGACATTTTTGACACGTTTGGGGGGACCAGCAAGATTACTACAGTAATCAGTGCTAAAAATATGCCCTGTTACTTTAATAATGACACTGTCAGGGAAAGGGTTAACCCAGGGGTGATAAAAGGGTTAAGTGTGAGCCTAGGGTGTGTTTTCAAACTGTATGGGGGAGGGACTTGTGAAATTACCATAGAGACCTGTGTTCCTAAATAGGAGGATCACAGGCGCTCTGTGATCATTTCAGAGAGAACACAGCTGACCGTCCTTCTCTCTCAGCGGGGAGCAATTGCGGCCACCGGCCCTATGGATTGGCATCCCCGCTGCTTAGTGAGGGCCCCAGGAGCGCTCCCGTGAACCGATGTACCCATACATCGGTTCGCACAGCTGAGCCAGCTTACCGCAGTAATTCTGCGGTAGGCGGTCAGCAAGTGGTTAACCACTGCCGACCGCCTGCTGCAGTTTTACTGCGGCAAGCTGGCTCGGCTGCGCAAACCAATGTAGTACTACGTTGGTCGCGCGTGTGGTTCTAGGGGGCCGCCCCCACTAGGCAGCAGGGACTCCGATGCACGGGGCCGGCGGCCACGATTGCCGCCTGACACCCGTGATCGCTCCCCACTGAGAGAGAAGAACGGTCAGCTGTTGTAAACACAGCCGAACATTCTTCTCTCTGAAATGATCACAGAGCCCCTGTGATCATTCTTTATAGGATCACAGGTCTCTATGGTAATTTCAAAAGCCCCTCCCCCCACAGTAAACACTCCCCTAGGCTTACATTTAACCCCTTGATCACCCACTAGGTTAACGCCTTCCCTGCCAATGTCCTTATTACAGTAACAGTGCATATTTTTAGCACTGATTACTGTAGTAATGTCCCTGGTCCCACCAAAAGTGTCAAAAATGTCAGTTAGGGGTCCGATCTGTCCGCCGCAATGTACAATATAATACAATACAATGTAGAAATATACAAGTAGGCACTTTGTACCCACCTTTAATGTACAGAGAGGAAGAGGTGGAGCTCTAAGAGGAAATAGTGGAGCCTAAAGAGGAAGGGTGTGGTTTACAGATGACAGGGTGGGTCTGAAACAGGTAGGGGTGTGGCCTTGAAAGGAAAGGGTGGGTCGTAGTTAAATTAGGGGATGCACGAATGTAGTCTGGCCTAGGGCAGCAAAAAACCTAAATACACTACTGGGAAGACCTATCTGTATAATCTTTGACTTGCCTTTAAATAAAAGTGAAATAGATAATTAGCTAGCGCTCTGGTCTGATGTGGTGGAGTCGATGTGAAGGGCATAACAGAGTAAAACAACTGAAAACAAGCAAGATAAAAACACATTACCTAAACTACATAGCAAGTGGGCATATATAAGTCCATCAGGTGAGGGAACGATGGAGATAATTGGGCTGGAAGATGTGTATCGATCTGCAAACAAAGGGCCAGCTCCACCACACAGGAAGAACAATTCTGTGGACAATGCAAAGAAAAAACAGGCGAAGCGCCTCTAAGTGCAGCACATTTATTGAGATTAATATCACGTTAATCTCCACGTATAAGGCTGGAACGCAGCGTCTGCTTGGTGACGTCACGCGGCAGACGCTGCGTTCCAGCCTGATACGTGGAGATTAGCCGTTCCGGAAGCAGCCGGCTTATCCTGTCCTCCCCTTCCATCTACCGCCATAGGTCACCTCTTCTCTTGTCCCGGACTCAGGATTTGGACTGTACATTCACCGATGGACTCCAGATTGAGCCTACTTTGATTTACAATCATGTGAGTTGTTACATCTTGTGTGCCTTCATCTCAATAAACGTGCTGCACTTAGAGGCGCTTCGCCTGTTTTTTCTTTAAATAAAAGTGGACTACCATGAACTAAAAATACTGTTTTGAATGGGTACAACTCATTTCAAATGCACCTGCCGCTTGAGTTTATTCACCCCTATGTCACAGTATTTATGATGGCAGCTTTCCGTTTACAATTTATTTAATGCTGAGTTGTGATTTATAACACATTTATACACATTGTGGGTAGGTTTTTGTGTTTATTAGCTCAGGGTCTTTTGGGTTTTAATTTTACCAAAGAAATGCTGCTTGTACCTAAACATAGTTTTCATTGCACCATCTTAGCAGTTATCCCCTATATGCCTATTACAGTTTTCATTAGCACCAAAACTACTATTATCCCTCTTGTTCTGATAAATGAGATTGGGAGATCATCTTGTATTTTTTTTTTTATTTCAAATAATTTTATAATTTTATTGGGTTATAAACAATGCGGTACAGGTAAAAAGTAAACAATAGTAGAAACTCAATCGAGTCCCGTAACATTACAGCAAAATGAAATGAATCAGAAAAGGAACCAGATTTACAACATGTACCTGTACATATATGTCTATAGAGTGGAAAATATCAACCAAATATTAGAACCCAATATTTGGAATACATTGCATGGATTAACATCACTCAGATAGTAAGGTCAAGAATGTAAGAAATTGAGGGGGAGGGGAGGGGGGGGGGGGTTACAGGAGGGAGGAAGAGGTTCCCATAGCAGATACTACAGGAGACAGAAACGGTTGTTCGGTTCTCGAGAGTAGGAGGAATGAGAGAGGATAACCTAGCAAAAAGGATAATGTGGGGGAGGTACATTTATGTGGAACCTAACTCAGCTGATCATATTCTCTGAGGAAAGGGTAGCGACAGGGTAGTGAGTGAAGGGGAGGGGATGGTGGCCAGCCACCTTGCTCCATTGAGCTTTAGTGAACGGAGGAGAACAAAATGGGTTTTAGTTATTGTGGATGTCGAGTGGCAATATAGGATTAATGAGGATTGGAAATGTTGAGTTGAGTCGTGGGGCATCAGAGTAGAGTAGGTCAAGGCAGGGGGGGCATAGCCTCCGTCATACCCTGTCATGAGACCCACTACCACTCGTCCACCCCAGTGAGCCAACAGTGGATCATCTTGTATTTATCCATGTGGTGATTTTGTCTTATGGTATACATCTGTGAGTGAAACTTGGTACCTTCCCTGTTGGTAAAAAAGTCACATGGTTGTGGATTTGGGGGAAAAAAAAAGGAAAACATGAAATAATGGGTGTATTTTAACTGTAGACACAAAAGTTATAATTTAGACCCCGTTCACACTGGGGCGACCTGTCAGGTGACCTGGTCGCCTGACAGGTCGCCTGCCATAGAGAAGCTGTGGACCCGTTCTAATAGGAGCGACACAAGTCGCTCCGACTTAGAAAAAGGGTCCGGAGCTTCTTTGGGGCGACCTGGAGGGACCTGCATTGACTTCAATGATATGAAGTCCGTGCCGGCCGCTCCGATGTCGTGGTGCGAGCTGCGCGCCGCGACCTGTGAGGTCGCCCCGGCAAGTAGCATCGCCCCAGTGTGAACGGGGCCTTAGGCTCAAATGTTTAGAGTTTAGAGGTATAGATGGCTAAAAGTATATTATGATATTCTGCAAAAATAAAACAAACAAAAAGGCAAAATTCAGACATGGATAAATGGAAAATATGAAATATAGGGTATGTTTTAACTGTAGAACCAAAATGTATATTTTAGGCCCAAGTGGGTCAGATATGTAGGTAGTAAAGCACATCGCTCTCCCATTTTTGTTTTGCAGTTAGTTCCAACATAGGGGCCAATTTATTCATGTATTTGCATAACTATCAGGCTTTATATAGGTATTAATACCTCTAAAGATCAGCATGTTGCACACGATTTTTAATTTCTGTATGTTTAAGACCCGTACAGCCCATTGCAGCTGTATGTACAGAGAAAAAGGACAACATTAGACACACTCAACAGTAGTTACCAGGAGAGCGGTTGGGAACAGGAGTTGTTAAAGTCTTACAACCGGAACTTTGGGAGTCCCACAGTTATGATAAATATCAAGAGGATATCACTTGATGAGTTTTCCAAAAAAAAAAACATTCAGCTGCCCTTTATTGTCTCATAGTGCATCAGGAAAAGTTAGGCAGGTAAAACAGTTAAAGGTACTCTTGTTATTTTTAGTGTCAGCTTTACAGTAAATCACATAATTGGTCAGGATGATCCTCCAATGAGATTAGTGTAAAACCTGCCATCTGCATATAGAAAAGTTCTGAGTGCTAGTAAAATTACAGAAATTGATTCTGCTCAACTTACTACAGGGAGTTGCCTTTTCCTAAAAAAGCATCTCTAATTTATTAATATGTAATATTGCTATAGAAATGTTGATTGATGCTCACTTAAAATTTCAAGTTAAGCCAAAGCTTTATATTTATTTTTGGATAACATGGAAGGATAAGAGACTCTGTCCAGGTTTAGGTATCATCTATGTACAGTACCTATTGGGGAGATATTTTTTGCACTTCTGTTCACGACATTAAGTGACAGGAAATCAGGAACACAGACAAGTAAAAATAATTTTAGTAGAGCTTTTAGAGTTAGATTCTATGGCAACCCCACCATTTCTTCTGCAGACATCACAGGGACAGGAAGTAAGGCAAAGTCTCCTTGGTGGGCTCACAGTCTGAAATGAAAACCTGACACATTTTCATTTATTTCCACTTTCTTCAAAACTAAGAAAAATATTTGTTTGAGTTAGGCATTATTCAAAGTATAACTAAAGGCAAACTTTTTTTAGTTTTGGCTGAAGCAGAGATATATATGTAGCACTGCCCCCGTAAGGACTGCGAGTTATTCACTGTACGAGTC
The DNA here is from genome assembly GCF_965119305.1 of Pelophylax lessonae. Classification (NCBI taxonomy): domain Eukaryota; kingdom Metazoa; phylum Chordata; class Amphibia; order Anura; family Ranidae; genus Pelophylax; species Pelophylax lessonae. The sequence continues at coordinate 213,883,056 of NC_138770.1, forward strand.
CTCCTGAGTTACCAGCACACAGTCATGACAGATATAAGTTCTTAATTTCTTCTCTTCAGCTCACTCCAATAGCCAGTCCAGGGGTATTTGGTTGTTTTGTTGTTTATTGTAAAATGGGGATAGGGTACTCCAGTTTAACTATAGACAATGTTGAGGACTCCTATCTTCTGATACAGCCAGGCTGTTAATTCACCCTGCCACTATGGATGAATTTGAACTGAGTCTCTTTTTCCCAAGACAACTTGGTGAACAGACAATTATTTTCAGGACACTCTCCCCAGTATCTTCTTTCTCTTCCTCTGTTGACACCCATCCACTGACTATCCTACAAGCAGGGCTGGCCCCCCTCAGGTCAGTCCCCTTGACACAAGTCCCTGTACTCGGGATGCTTTTCCTGGACCTCAGGGTTCAGCTCCTCTCAACCGCTCCTCTGGTCCCCAGGACGACCCCCTGCGACCGCATGACACCTCTACAGAGGAGGATGCAGACACCTCCCTCCCTCTGGGACTCTGCTCTCCGGCCAAAGACCCCAGCAGCACACGTGCTCCTGGATTTTATACAGTATCCCCGAATTCACCGAAGCGACCTGCCCTCTGCCAATCAACAGGACTGTAACAAAAGTCTATGCACCCATTTGTCAGGTTTCCTCCCACTGTCCAACATGCCTCCATATTGGACCAGCGTGAGACACTCTTCAAACTGAATGAATTGCATACTGAGCAAAATGAGCAGACCTCACTAATATATCCTGCTCCCTGATAGGCAGAGAGCAATATAGATTTACCTGTAACTCCTCTGGTAAGCAGACAGAGCTGAAAACTATACTCTCTCACTAGCACCTACCTAGGAGGGTGCTACATATATTAGAACCTCTTCAGGTTTTTATTGCTGTTCTTTTCCTCTGTTAGGGAGAGTCACCCTCTTTTTGAACTGTTTACTGGTTTAACTGAGAGTGAAAGTGAAAGAAATTCAAATATTGGGTTATCACCAGAACCGGCATAGAAGGGAAATCTTCCATTGAGGACACTAAATTCAGTGACAACCAGGGATGTCCTCACTTTGGAGGGATTTCCTCTCACTTCCTGTTTTGGTTATGGGACAGGAAGTGAAGGAAAAACTTCCCATTGGGGACAAGGATGGCAAAAGAAGGGGATGGATAAGCATGTTTGAGGTGGAGGAACTTGACTGACCTGAACAGAGTCCTGACCTCAAACTGATAGAACACCTTTGGGATGATTTAGAGTCCAGACTGCAAGCAAGGCCTTCTTGTCCAACATCTGTGCCTGACCTCACAAATGCGCTTCTGGAAAAATGGTCAAACATTCCCATAGACACACTCCTAAACCTTGTGGTCAGCCTTCCCAGAAGAAACAAAGCTGTTATAGCTGCAAAGGGTGGGCCAACTTAATATTGAACTCTACGGACCAAGACTGCCATGCCATTAAAGTTAATGTGTGTGTGTAAAGGCAGGTGTACCAATACTTTTGGTTTTTAGCTCTGTGGGATTGGTGTTGTAAACTTTTAGGACAGGTACTTTGAGGATTCAGCCCTTAGGGCCTTTTCACACGGGCCGGACAATTGGGTCCGCCTGTGAGTTTTTCAGGCGGAGCCGATTAGACCCTCTAGTCTCCTCTTTGGAGCTGCGGGTGTCAATGGACCTGTGCCCGTTGACACCTGCCAACATCCAATCCGATCCTGTCCGCCAAAAACAGATGGATGTGGATACGCTCCCAATCAGTCTGGTGGATCAGATGGCAGTTAGGTGTAAATGGACAGATGGTCCGTTTACATCCGACCACCCATATAGGAGTGCAGGCTGTGTCTGTGTCTACTCTGCATACGTGGAGTGGACATGAACCAGCCATCTGGACATGAACATGGACATGAACCAGCCATCTGCTTGATGCGTGGGGATCAGTGGTCGGATAACCTGCTGAGCAGGTGAACTCCAATGGTGCCCACCCTGTGTGTAGGGGGCCTTATCTTTTCAATGGGTATGCAGAAGATGTTAGCAACACAGTGATAGGAATGAATTTAGGAGGTTTGTTAGGATAAGTAATACAGGGTTTAGTTAATCTTTTAGAATTAAAGGCGTTGTAACCTCTGAAATGAAAATGGAACAAAGCACATCTTTCTATAGTGTGTACTTGCCTCAATCCAAAGCACCTAATGCCATCTATGCCAACACTGGATGGTAGCCCCTCCCCTTCTTCAGCACACAGCAGGTAATTGACAGTCTAAGCTGTGCATGTTTCCTTATAGGACTGCATAGGGGGGTTGTGTCCTTTCCCTTCACTCATATTACACTCAGCTCTTGGCTCTATGTTGTGCAGTGTGTGACATTGCATCCCCATCCCATGCCTCCTGAAGCTCAGAAATGCTTTGTAAATTCTGTACTCTGAACAGCTGTAGAGGAGAAAAGGCTGTAGATTTAGTTCATCTCTGTGTATCACCTGAAGCTGGGTATATGTAATGGCTCTTTCACACTGTCCGTCTGTCAGACGGACTCCATTTATCTCAGCAGGGATCGATCCGCCGATCCCCCGCTGAGCAGGAGGATGACAGCTGTTCTCCGCGCTGTGTGCGGAGACACAGCTGTCTAGTCCCCATGCATCTCTATGGGGGAATCGGATGGGAACGGCAGTGGGGAAATATTCTAGTTACCAGTCTTGTATGTGAAAAGGCATTTGACAGACACTCTGGTGCCTCAAGCTCATTTAGCTAAACAATGGGACCCAAACCTCTTGCTTGTTCTACATATATTCACTTCAAAGGATCCCTCATTTAGATATGCAATGAAGGAGGCCATTTGTTTTCTGGAATGGTCAATTTGCCCAGGATAGGACCTGGCATAATTAATTCCCCCCCCCCCCCCCAAAGAGAGGAGGTGCTAGTGAGGGGGCTGAGTTATGCTAAATCTAGGGGATGGGGAAATTGTCCAATCCTAGATGAGATACGCCCGGATTTAGGAGAGGGGTACGATAGTTCCCCCAATCAGCATGGCCACATGCAAGTCTATGAAAGATAGGTTTATATTAGTTTAAGTCACCATAGAGAGAACTCTCTGGAACACCAAACTAGAATGGGGCCCTCATGTGCAGTAGCATGGTAATTATGGAATATACCACTTGCTAATATCTAATGTTTGTCTTAGGTCTTTTCTATTTCCTTGTTTGTATTTAGTAATATGTTGAAGCTCTCTTAATAATGTTTCTTGTATGTAACTAGATAGATTGTTTTTTTGTTAGAGTTCCATACTATTTACCAATACATTTATGTTGTTAAAAGCTTTAACTCATGGTCAAAGAACTCTCATTTACCACATCATATCAGGAAAATATGAAATAGCACAATATAAAGACTTGGGTAACACTCATTTTTTGAGATGCACCTGTATGTTAAAGAAAGAAGGAAAGGGGCAGCATGACAACATAGGATTTAATGTCAATGGTTAAAAACACAAGATAAAAATCATAAACGCGCTTATCGTATAGTGGAGTATGTACCACTAGTCTCTGACCTGCAGGGATGCAGACCACTGGAGATTGAGGGGGGAGGAATGGAGGCCCTGTTCGCAACCAGGAAGTCCACGCCGAACAGCGTGGAATGCACCGGTGGACGTGACACAAGGAGAGGCTGGAGAGTTCAAACTATGCGCTCGGAGCTCCCTGTTACTTCTGAAGGCCTCACCTGTATGTTAAAGTGTCTGTTTCACCTACAAGTTTGCCAGGAGAGAAATCTTAACCACTTGTCGACTGCCCACAGTATATTTACTGTGGCAGTCAGCCCCTCCTGGGCAAAGCGACGTAGTACTAAGTCGCTCGCCCAGGAGCCTGCAGGGGGCGAGCACACGCCGCCGGAGGCACGCTCCCGCCCCCGCACGTTCCTGCACATCCCCGTGCGTGTGACCAGCGGACCCGATGTCCGTCGGTCACTCACGCTCTCCCGGTGGAGAGGGAGAAAGGCAGGCGGCTAATGTAAACAAAGCCGCCTGTCATTCTCCCTGGAGTAACAGCAGAGATCTATGTCTGTGGTTACATGAAAAGCCACACCCCTTTACAGTTAGAAGCATGCCCCTAGGGACACATTTAACCCCTGCATCTCTAATAAAGTTAACCCCTTCCCTGCCAGTGTCTTTTTTACAGGAACAGTGCATATGTACAGCACTGATTACTGTAGTAATGTCACTGGTACCCCCAAAAGTGTCAAAAATGTCAGTCAAGGGTCCAATCTGTCCGCCGCAATGTCGCAGTCCCGCAAAAAAATCGCAGATCAACGCCATTACTCATTAAAAAAAAAAACAATAAAAATGACATAAATTTTTCCCTTAGATAGTAAAACGCAATAACTTTTGCGCAAACCAATCAAAATACGCTTATTGCGATTTTTTTTACCAAAAATATGTAGCAGAAAACAAATTGGCCTAAAATGTTGATTTTTACATTTTTTGGGGGAATTTCACATAAAAAAAGTGAAAAATATTGTTATTTTTTCAAAATTTTCGCTATTTTTTTGTCTATAGCGCAAAAAGTAAAAATCACACAGGTGATCAAATAGCACCAAAAGAAAGCTCTGATTATGGGAAAAAAGGACGTCAAATTTATTTGGGTACAGCGTTGCACGACTGCGCAATTGTCCATTAAAATAACACAGTGCCGAATCGCAAAATAGGGCCTGGTCAGGAAGGGGGTAAAATCTTCCGGGGCTGAAGTGGTTAATTGAGTTTTGAGTGGCACAGAGGAGTGGCACAGAGGAGGGGGTCGTGACAGACAGGAGTTAATTTACTAAAGGCAAATCAACTTTGCACTTTGCAAAGTGCAATTGGACTCTGCAAGTGCAGTCATTCCAGAGGTCAGTAAATGACAAGAAGCTCTTCTGACTTTCAACATCCAATCATGTGCAAGGAAAAATGCTGTTTTTTTTTTATTTACCTTGCACATGATTGGGTATTCTTTGTAAAGTGAAACTTTACATCATTTACTAATTTATGGAGCAATTGCACTTGCAGACTACAGCTGCACTTTGCAAAGTGCATAGTCTATTTGACTTTAGTTAAAAAAAAAACACAGTGCACACAGAGGAGATAGGGCAGTGAAGGACAGCATAGACAGAAAAGAGGGGCGATGACTGACAGATCACAACATAGAACCAAAGATGTATCGGCTGTCAGCAAGCATCAGTGATTTCTGTGCCCAGAACTACTCTAACTTATCAGTATTTCGTTTGAATGAAGGAAGAGAGGGTTAAGAGAGATGGATTACAACATGTACTGTACATGACTGACAACATGAATGTAGATTTGCAGCTGGGGGAACTGCCTTTCCCTGTAATGAGATCAAAGGCCAAGAACTGCTGCAGTACTTTCTACCAGATAGTAACAGATAGTACACAGCCGAAAGGGGGCAGTGGTTACTGCTGTGCTGTAGCTCCTCCATAGGAATGCTCATAAATTAGACATCAGCCCAGAGCCGTATTACCGCATGGGCACAATGGGAACTTGCTTGGGGGCCCCCACCTGCCCATCGACCGACCCCAGCCAAGTATTAGTCCCAACTCCCATGTGTATCACGTCAAGCCCTGCCCTGCTGTCAAGCCACTTGGGCCGTGGAGGGGGAGCCCACAACTGCAGGAATGCCTGTCTGCCTCCACGGTAACAGGCACACACAGGACGGTCGAGTCTGAACCCTGTCCGTGTGTGTTTGTTCACCGGACCCAGCCACCGAATTTGGAAGCTGTCATTAGCCTGGCACTGCTGTCAGGCTAATCGGGCCATATAGAGGTGCCCGCACCAACAAGAGTGCCTGCCTGCTTCCAAAATCCGCTGGGAGACAGGCACAAAACATGACAGCTGCAGCACAAGCCGCAAGGGGGGGAGACACTGCTGTAGAAGCCTAAAGTGGAAGCCACAGGGGATGATCGAACTTTTGAAAAGTTCGGTTCGGCCAGAACATCCGAACTTCCCGAAAGTTCGGCCCAGATTTCAGAACCCCATTGAAATCAATGGGACCCGAACTTCGGTAATCAAAAAACACAATTTTTAAGCCCTAAAACCCAATAAATGCCCCTAAAAAGTGCCTAGGGTTCTGGGTCATGCCCCATTAACTATTAATCACACAAAAAAAAGTTCTTTAAAATTGTCATTTTTGATAAAAAAGCCAATTATTGAAAAAAAAAGAGAGATTTTTTTATTTTGACTTTTGATTTAGTATCTGGGGGGGTCTAAAAAGTGTACATGTGAAGTTTCAGCTCTGTAGCATGTCCAGAACCATGAAAAAAAAAAGATAATTTTTCAGTAGAACAGGGATGTGGGACCCTCCTTTTACACATATATGATCTTTTTTTCTGGTTCTGGACATGCTACAGAGCTGAAACTTCACAGGTACACCTTTTAGACCCCCCAGACACAAAATCACACAAAAAAAAAGTTCTTAAAAATTGTCATTTTTGATAAAAAAAGCCAATTATTGAAAAATGAAAAAAAAAAAAAGAGATTTTTTGATTTTTACTTTGGATTTCGTATCTGGGGGGTCTACAAGTGTACATGTGAAGTTTCAGCTCTGTAGCATGTCCAGAACCATAAAAAAAAAGATCGTTTGTATTAGAACACTTTCAGCACAGGAGTTTTCACACCTTGCCGGTTTAATAGCAGGCATTTTTTTTGGGTTCTTTGCAGTCAGGAAAAACATCTGAACTTGTGTATAGCGGTACTGTGCACAAGTTGTGATGTTTTGCCTGCCTCCAAAAACTCCCAAAAAATGCCAGCAAAAACACACCTGGGCATTTTTTTTTTTTGACGCTAGCGTTTTTTTGGCATTTTTTTGGGTTCTTTTGAGGCAGGCAAAACATCTGAACTTGTGTATAGTGGTGTATATACACACATACATATATTTATATACACACCTAGACATATATAGGTGTGATAGTAGCAGAAATATATGCTTGCGCTAATGAAATCATTTACAGTAATATATTTCTGCTACTTTCACACCTATATATGGCTAGGTGTCTATATACATATAATCATGTGTGTATATATACCACTATACACAAGTTCAGATGCTTTGCCTGCCTCAAAAGAACCCCAAAAATGCCAAAAATAACGCTAGCGTCAAAAAAAAATGCCCAGGTGTGTTTTTGCTGGCGTTTTTTGGGAGTTTTTGGAGGCAGGCAAAACATCAGAACTTGTGCACAGTACCACTATACACAAGTTCAGATGTTTTTCCTGACTGCAAAGAACCCAAAAAAATGCCTGCTATTAAACCGGCAAGGTGTGAAAACCGAGAAGCCAACCCCCTGTGCTGAAAGTGTTCTAATACAAACAATCTTTTGTTTTATGGTTCTGGACATGCTACAGAGCTGAAACTTCACATGTACACTTTTTAGACCCCCCAGATCTGAAAAAAATCTCTCTTTTTTTTTTCAATAATTGGCTTTTTTATAAAAAATGACAATTTTTAAGAACTTTTTTGTGTGGTTTCGTATCTGGGGGATCTAAAAGGTGTACCTGTGAAGTTTCAGCTCTGTAGCATGTCCAGAACCATAAAAAAAAAGATTGTTTGTATTAGAACACTTTCAGCACAGGGGGTTGGCTTCTCTTCTCGGTTTTCACCCCTTGCCGGTTTAATAGCAGGCATTTTTTTGTGTTCTTTGCAGTCAGGAAAAACATCTGAACTTGTGTATAGTGGTACTGTGCACAAGTTCAGATGTTTTGCCTGCCTCCAAAAACCCCCATAAAATGCCAGCAAAAACACACCTGGGCATTTTTTTTTTGACGCTAGCGTTTTTTTTGGCATTTTTTGGGGTTCTTTTGAGGCAGGCAAAACATCTGAACTTGTGTATAGTGGTATATATACACACATAATTATATGTATATAGACACCTAGCCATATATAGGTGTGATAGTAGCAGAAATATATTACTGTAAATGATTTCATTAGCGCAAGCATATATTTCTGCTACTATCACACCTATATATGTCTAGGTGTGTATATAAATATATGTATGTGTGTATATACACCACTATACACAAGTTCAGATGTTTTGCCTGCCTCCAAAACCCCCCAAAAAATGCCAGCAAAAACACACCTGGGCATTTTTTTTGACGCTAGCGTTTTTTTGGCATTTTTTTGGGTTCTTTTGAGGCAGGCAAAACATCTGAACTTGTGTATAGTGGTATATATACACACATAATTATATGTATATAGACACCTAGCCATATACAGGTGTGATAGTAGCAGAAATATATGCTTGCGCTAATGAAATCATTTACAGTAATATATTTCTGCTACTATCACACCTGTATATGGCTAGGTGTCTATATACATATAATTATGTGTGTATATATACCACTATACACAAGTTCAGATGTAGCAGAAATATATTACTGTAAATGATTTCATTAGCGCAAGCATATATTTCTGCTACTATCACACCTATATATGTCTAGGGGTATATATACAGACATATATGTGTATATATACCCCCTATACACATGTTCAGATGTCATGTCTGACATCAAACATGTCCTCAAAAAAGCACTGGCAGTGGCAACCCCTGCAGCATGAAAAATGCTTGCTGGTGAGAAGCCATATTCCTGTCCCGAAGCAGTCACTGTCAGTTAACCCTACACTACACTACGGTCCCCTTACACTTAACACTTTCCCTACAGAAACTAAATTTTTGAAGCTAACTTAAGTGTAAAGGAGCACTCTAACTACACTAGATATCCCTTTCCTCACACTAATAAATGCTAAATGACACTTTTAAAGTAAAATTAACAGAACTGCTTCCACTCTCTTCCATGTCCAGTATAACAATGGTAGGAATATGGCGGGGGCTATCTTATATACTGGGGGGCGTATTCACTAATGATTGGTCTAGGGACCCCCTAGTCACTCCAATCACATTCCTAGCATTCTCCTGCCCCCTCAATTGGCTTTTGCTAATGGTTCTGGTCCAATCACGGGCTTTTAAAGCCCATTTCCTGAAGCATTGCATTTTGGTCGGTTCTGGTTGCCGAATTCCGAACTTTTTGGGCAAAAAGTTCTAAATTCGGCCGAACCTCGAACACCCAATGTTCGGGCCGAACCGATGGTGGACCCGAACCGTTCGATCATCCCTAGAAGCCACCATGGCAGAAAGGGAAGAAAAACAGAAAGAGTAAGTACTAACTTTTTTTTCATGTTTTATGAGCAGCAGGTAGATACTGGCTAGCATGAAAACTCCCAGTATATGACGCATGGAATCGCTTAGTTGGACAACCAAGGACAGACAGGAACAGAGTGCCAATACACAAAATATGGGCAAGAGCAGACAATGTCATAACTGGAAGCAACAAGATATACATACAGACAGACAGTACCAAATATTGAAGCCAATATAGGTCATATTAGGATATACAAGTCAAAAGAAAAGATCCTGGCCAAAATATAGAAACAGACCAGGGCTGAAGTGAGAGAGTCTGAAAAGTCTAAAGCTGGATACACATTATATAATTTTCTTTGAATTTTTTTGGATTTACCAAAACCATATAATATGAGGTAAAACCTAAACACTTTCAATTTGTATGCAATCAGGTAGGCCCTTGCACTACATAGTTGAAGGTAAATCTAAGGGAAATTGAACCACAAAAGTTGTATAGTGTGTATCCAGCTTTTCTTAGATTAATGTACCTGCAGTGGCTGATAAAGCCCCCTAAGAGCCACAAGGACAGAACATATGAGACACAGGTGAAAGTGGAAACACAGACTGACAATACAGCCCTGACAGGGAAATCACACATCACAGCATCTGAGACGTAACAGTGGAAAATACATCAAACTTGTGACAGAGTGAGCAGAAAAAGGAGCCGTTACATGACTTATGCGTCAAAATGCAGATTCATAGGAAATAGCAGGTTCCAATTGTTTAATAACGATTCTATAAGAAAATATAAACTTTGCACACCTATGCATTATTTATGTATATGAACAAAACATGCTAATCGAAAAGCTCTCATGGAATAAAAAAAACAAATGCAGATAAAATAGCTTATATGTCTTACTGACCCCAATGCCCTGTGCAAGATAAAATGAGTGGCTTCAGTCCTGTGTAAGTATTATACCTATACAGAACCTGTCACTACCTATCAGCATCAATGTCTGCCTATTAGCCAGCGTAATTGCTGCTTTGCTATTGTTAATACCCAACACAGAACCTATTCAGAAGAGGCAGGTAAACATGTTTGCACTAAAGAAGAGAATCTAATGTAAGACAAATAATAGCGCAATGCTTTTTGTGACACTCACAAACACTTGTGCAGACACACATTTTCATGTCTTGAATTCATGGTGTTTTGAACAGAATGATTTCATACCATCACTACCTGCATCCAGAGCTCAGCTGCTAACATCAATGTGCTCAGAACCTCAAGTACTTTACCTAGGTCAATAATCTTTCATAAAAAATGAGCTGTTTTCAGCGTTAAAAAAATCTATGAGAAATAAAGATTGTTGGATGGCTTATGAATATCTCTAGAATATTGCTTTCTATTTAATTGTGATTGCTTCTGTTAGACGGAGTTATACATGGTTTATAGATCTACATATAGCAATGGTATAGGTATAAGACTGGACTGACAGGGGTAAAGGGGAACTCGAGTTAATTGAAAAATTGCAAACAGATTTATAACAGAAGAGCAAATGCAGACTTCATTCAACACAGCCTTTCAACTGAGGGACTTTAATTATTTGTGTGTGATTGGCTGCCCTACCAATTAGATCCTTGTAATTTCCTGTATCATTTCAAGTCAAGTAAAGCCTCACTTATGCACTACGCATATACTGTTGCTTAGGGTTGCCACCTCATCCCTTTAAACCCAAACGCATATTAATTACACAGGTTCTGAGGCTAATTTAATGCAGATAAGGCACAAAGTACGGGAAACGAAAAATGGAAAAGACTAGAGAGCTTTTCAAGAAAATTGGAGATATCAAGGGAAAGTTTTGTGCAAAGATGGGCACAATAATAGACAAAAATGGCAAGGACCTTACAGAAGAAATAAAAAAGAGATGGCAAGAATACACAGAAGAACTATACAAGAAAGATCTGAATGTCCCATATAACCATGATGCAGTCACTGACTTTGATCAGATATCCTGGAGAGTGAAGTCAAGTGGGCCTTAGAAAGCATTGCTAATAAAAAAGCTAGCGGGAGTGATGGTATCCCAGCTGAGTTATGTAAAATCCTAACAGATGATGCTGTTAAAGTGCTGCACTCAATATGCCAACAAATTTGGAAAACTCAACAATGGCCACAGGACTTGAAGAAGTCTGTTTACATTACAATACCAAAGAAGGACAGCGCTAAAGAATGTTCAAACTACCATACGATCGCACTCATCTCACATGCCAGCAAGGTTATGATGAAGATTCTACAAGCTAGGCTGCAGCAGCATGTGAACTGAGAGCTACCACAAGTACAAGCTGGATTTCTAAGAGGCAGGGGAACTAGAGATCAAACTGCACACATTGGCTGGATAATAGAGAAAGAAAGGGAGTTCCAGAAAAATGTCTACCTTTGCTTTATTGACTTACAATAAAGCCTTTGATTGTGTGGATCACAACAAGATGTGACAAATTTAGAAAGAAATAGGAATATCAGACCACCTCACCTGTCTTCTGAAAAACCTATATGCAAGTCAAAAAGCAACAGTTAGAACAGGACTTGAAACAATTGACTGGTTTCAATTTGAGACAGGAGTGCGGCAAGGATGTATATTGTCACCGTACTTATTTAACTTATATGCAGAGTACATTGTGTGAAATGCCAGGATAGACGAATCACAAGCTTGAATTAAGATCTCAGGGAGAAATATCAACAATCTGAGATACGCAGACGATACCACACTAATGGCAGAAAGTTCAGATAAACTAAAGAGTCTCTTAAAGAAGGTGAAAGAGGAAAGCGCAAAAGCTGGCCTGAAATTGAAAATTAAGAAAACAAAGATCACGGCAACCGGTCCCATCACTGCTTGGCAAATAGAAAGAGAAGAAATGAAAACATTAACAGATTTTATCTTCCTAGGCTTCAAGATCATGGCAAACAGTGACTGTAGCCATGTAATTAAGAGACGCTTGCTTCTTGGGAGGAAAGCAATGGCAAACCTAGACAACATTATAAAAAGCAGAGACATCACCCTACCGACAAAGTACCGTATAGTCAAAGCTATGGTATTCCCAGTAGTAACTGTGGCTGTGAAAATTGGACCAAAAGCAAGGCTGAATGTCAAAGAATTGATGCTTTTGAACCATGGTGTTGGGGAAGACTCTTAAAAAACCCTTGGATGACAAGAAGATCAAAGCAGTCAATCTTGAATGAAATCAACCCCTAAATATTCCCTGGAAGGACAGATCCTAAAGTCGAAACTCTAATACTTTGGCCACTTAATGTGAAGAGAGGGCTCATTGGAAAAGACCCTGATGCTGAGAAGCATGGAAGGAAAAAGGAAAGGAGTATGACAGAAAACAAAATGGATAGATAGCATCATCGAAACCATGAACATGAAGTTAGGCAAGCTCTGGGAGGCAGTGGAGGACAGAAAAGCCTGAAGCGCTATGGTCCATGAGGTCAAGAAGTGTCAGACAGGACTAAATGACTGAACAACAACAAAGGCACAAAGGGAGTTTAATTACCACCTTAATCAGCTACAGAAACTGTGTAATTATTATGTGTTCAGTAGGGATAGGCCCAGGCATGTTCAGATCCTAGTCCCAACCCACCTGAGCAATCCTGCCAGGAAGCCGTCACTCCACACCGCTAATCATAGGCAGTGAGGCATTTTCTGGCCCACAGCTGCACATACACATGCCCTGACTATGCTGCTCATGATTGGCGGTGTGCAGTAATGGCTTGATGGTGGCATTGCTCAGGTGGTTTGGGACTAGGATCCGAACATGCGTGAGCAAATCCCCAGTGTTTGGGTTTGAAAGGATGAGGTGGCAACCCTACTGTAGCTTGCTATATCACTTTTGCAAAGTCTTTCAGAAAATAGAAAGTACACAAAATCATTTATGTTTCCTTTTCAGCCAGTCTGAGCCCCTACTTACTTTCTTTTCCTTTTCCTTTAAGATTCCCTCTCAATTCTTGTCCTGATATTTTTCATACAAGAAGCGAGGGGACCTTAGGTATGCAGAGGGACTTTGGCTGCATATTGATGAGGGGACCTTGGGTATGCAGAGGGACTTTGGCTGCACATTGATACAGTAACTATCAGGGTAATTGTTGTTGTATGCAGGTCCTGTGGTTCCTGAGCATGCTGTGTCCATATTCCATGGCTTCTGAGTGTTCTGTCCTAGGTGTGGCTCCAGACTTGCTACCTGCAAGGAAAAGGCTCCTACTCATCATCAGGTGGGCCCCCAGATCTTTTGTCAGGCGATGGTGGGCAACCAAAAACAAAGAGACTGATGGATGGGAAGTCACTTGGTTGCAGACATTCTTTGGTTCCTGTTGTGCTGGAAAGTTTCTTTATGGTCGCTGTGCATTCCCTGTCAGTCAGGGAGGTCCCCAAGTTTACGGACTTTAAGGTTTGAACTATGCCCCTTGAATCAGGCTGCTGTTACATTCCCTGCATAACTATGCCATTATACTGTTTACAGACAGTGGGTTTATTGCCACTGTCTATTGGTACTGATGGGCATCTTAACCTGCATGATCAACCCTTTATCAACCTTGAGGTTTGTCTGCTTAATGGGTTGCTAAAACCAGGAACAGCAAAACCCAAATATCAGAGGCTGCTTTGGGGATGGACACATAAATAGGGTAGAAATGGTGAGGTACAATCATGCAATACTTGTTAGGAGTCTCGCGCTCCTACCCCTGTCCCCACCATCAGTCACTAAAGGCAGTGCTTGCTTTCTTGCTGCCTGGTAATGAGAACAGCCCTGATTGGTGGTAAGCTAATTTTGGGACTTATTGCTAGGCAGTGTGTTGATCCATCTGAATAGCCTAACTCCTCTGGCACTTTATTTATGCATCACAAGCCCAGGGCTCTAGGCTTTTGATAGAGTCCTAGCTACCTATTTGTCCTACCTGACTACGTACTATGCTACCAGTCAGTGGATTCCAAATTGCTGACCCTAGCCATGTACCCTGACTACTCTTTTGGTTTGCCACCTGACTTGACCTTAGAACTGTTATGATTGCTCACTACCTTCTCTGACTTTGGAACTGTTTACCAGATTACCTTTGCTTGCTAAATGCTTTAACTTTAGAGAGTTCCTGAATTTCAATACCAGCTACTGACTTTTGTCCAACCATCCTCAAGACTACAGGTACCCTTTTTTACTATTTTCATTCAGTTTCGGTGCCCTCTGGCCAGGAAACCTGGCATTGTGTGCTAAGACTACCCAGGGCAAAACACAAGTAGGTCTTCCTTAAAAACAGGGGCTGCTAAAGGTGGAAAAAAAACTCTTGCCAGCTAAAGATCCTGATATAGACATTGGGCTGGACATCACAGTACTGTGACCTAATGCACAAAACACTACAATGCAAAATAGAACCTGCATACAATACATTACACTTACTTGGTGGTAGGATACCTGACATGCAACACACAGAAAAGGTAATGAACCTCATATCCAAAAGTATACTGTATAAAAAATAAAGAAGCACTCGAGATAGTGACCAAAGTAAAAGGGTCAGAAGCACCAATTCTGGAGAGTTAGGGAGCAGCCCTTGAGTAGGTAAATTGTGAGGACAAATTATGGAATCCCCATGATGACTATCTAATGTGCTTGCTTCATCTATACTACATTCTGTACTCGCCATACACCATGGTTAAAAGGCTGAAAGACACCCACTCCTCTCCCAACATACCAGGACAAGATGGCGCCTTGCCCCAACGATCCATGAAGGAAAAGTAAAGGAGACCGCACAGAAGCACTTCTCGTGGTCCTTGCTTAAGGAATTGCCTGCTTCTTCCACCATTCCAGAGGATTCCCCGGGTGCTCAGTGCGAAGTGGATGACACAATGTAATTAGAATATCAGGCTGGACCGCTGGCTGACTGGGATACAGTTAGTGCACAGACAGACATCTTTAAAACGCCTGCCTTACTTAGTGGGGAAAATACAAAGCCTACCCTCCGTGATATAATGGCGGCAGTGACAAGCTGCAATTCTTTGATTACAACTTTCAATGATGAGATAAAAGGGGGTAAAGATTGAGGTGTCAGCACAGTTAAAGATGATTTGGCGCCCCTAATGAGCGATGTTAAACAAAATGTGCTCCTCACCGCCCCAGCAAGCTACACGCCTGGATGATTTGGAGAATAGAATGAGGATCAATAACATACATGCCATTGGCATACCCGAGTGAGCTGAGGAGAATAACCCTGTAACTTTTATTGAAAACTGTCTGCTGACCGTGTTCAGCAAAGATTCTTTTACACCCATGTTCTCCGTGGAGCGGGCACATAGAGTACCAATGCGCCCCCTGCCTCCAGATGAACAACCTCATACTTTCTTGTTTAAACTTTTAAACTAGAAGGACAGAGATGCAATCCTCGCTAAAGTCAGAGGCATGGGTGGAGCACTTGCCATTGATAATACTAAAGTCTCCTTGTTCCCAGATTATTCTTCTGAAGTATAGAAACAAAGAGCAAAATTCACGGATGTTAAACAACTCCTCATGGAACTCAACCTGCAATATGCCATGCTATACGCTGCTAAACTTCAAGTGGTAACCAAGGGGGAGATCCATTTCTTTGAAAAACCTGGTGCTGCAACTCACTGGCTGGACAGGGAGGAGAGATCACTGTGTTCTAGTACACCTCCAAGACTTGTCGCAACCTGATAATTATCACCATTCCTATACTACCAGGTAAGTTGCCATCACCACTCAGTCCTTTATGAATAGGCTGAATAAAGATGGCAAGCTAGATGAGTCGTCATTACTACAAAGTTCCAGCTGTTGTGAAGTTCGCTGTTACACCTTTGAACTTTCACTGTTCCCCCATGAAAGTCCTATGTGGACAGTTTGTTGGGAAGTTTACGATTTTGTGGACCAAGTTGGTCTCTTACATGTTTGGTTCTTTTTTTTTTTTTTTTTAATTTTTTGGATTTTCTCTCTCCTGGACGCCTAATGAGAATGCACTCTCTTACCACACTAGGCCTGCAGATACTCCCTTCTTCAAGCACAAGCCTTGTTTACAGGCCTCCTATAGGAAGGCATGAAATACGCTTTTTTTGGTCTCACTCAGTACAAGAAAAGAGGGGAACCGATTTAGTATTCCCTCAGAAATCTGCAACTTATCGTGCTTTTTACCTGACACGTCTGATAATATTCCTGTATTGTCTTGGAATATTCGTGGACTCAGCAACCCGGTGAAATGTTTGGCAGTCCTTAGTGATGCTAAACGACTTAAAGCGGACCTTATTTGTCTCCAAGAAACTAATTTGTCCCCCTCTCCGCTTTCCTGCTTCTCATCACATTTGTTTAGTCAACCGTGCTGAATGCTTTTTTCTCGTCAGTCTTTACACAGGAAACGGAGGGGTACACTGACCATGACTGTATGGTTAGTAGTAATACACAGGATTTGCCACTATGGCTAACAGAGGGTGAAATCAGGGAAAGGCTGGATAAACTTAACACAAACAAATCACCAGGCCCGGATGGCGTACATCCGAGAGTACTCAAGGAACTCAGTAAGGTTATATCCAGACCACTGTTCCTGATCTTTGCTCTTTGCTGACAGTATTAGGACAGGAGATGTACCAGGGGATTGGAAGAAAGCTAACGTGATTCCGATATTCAAAAAGGGCCAGAGGCATATCCCAGGAAATTATAGGCCTGTCAGTTTGACATCAATAGTATGTAAACTTCTGGAGGGGATGATAAGGGACTATATCGTAGAGTTTGCTAAAGACAACAACATCATCAGCAGTAATCAGCACGGGTTTACAAATGGGCGTTCTTGTCAAACCAATCTCTTAGCATTCTACGAGGAGGTAAGCTGTGAGCTAGATAGGGGGAGACCAGTGGATGTGGTGTACTTGGATTTCGCTAAGGCGTTTGATACAGTTCCCCACAAGCGCTTAATTTATAAAATAAGGTCTGCAGGTATCGACAGCAGAGTTTGCTCTTGGATACGGAATTGGCTTAAAGGGCGTGTCCAAAGGGTGGTAATAAACAGCGCATACTCAGACTGGTCTGAGGTTGTAAGCGGGGTGCCCCAGGGCTCAGTCCTGGGACCAACCTTGTTCAATTTATTCATAAACAGCATTGAGGACGGGATCAGTAGTGCATTATCAGTTTTTGCAGATGACACAAAATTGGCCAGGGCAATAACTGCACAGCATGAAGCAGATATCCTACAGAATGACCTGGACAAAATTACAGAGTGGGCAACGACATGGCAAATGAGGTTTAACGTGGAGAAGTGTAAGGTTTTGCACTTGGGGACTAAAAACATAAAAACACAATACACGTTAGGAGGGGAACCCTTGGGGGAATCAAAAATGGAGAAGGATCTGGGAGTCTTGGTTGATGATAGATTAGGCAACAGAATGCAATGTCAAGCGGCAGCTGCCAAAGCCAGCAGAATATTAGAATGCATAAAGAAAGGGATGTATTCCAGAGATAAGACTATAATCCTTCCACTTTATAAAACTCTGGTCCGACCGCATCTGGAGTATTCTGTCCAGTTCTGGTCGCCAGTCCTCAGGAGGGATGTGTTGGAGCTGGAGAGAGTCCAGAGAAGGGCAACTAAACTAATTAGGGGATTGGAGGACCTTGACTATGAAGAGCGTCTACAATCGCTCGATTTATTCTCCCTGAAGAAGAGACGTCTGAGGGGGGACATGATAGCAATTTATAAATATCTTAATGGGGATCCCAGCTTAGAAAAAAAGCTGTTCATTCGAAGGGATTGCATGAGGACTCGAGGGCATACAATGTGATTAGAGGAGAAGCGTTTTAACCACAGGCAACGTGGGGGGTTCTTTACTGTTAGGGCTACAAGATTGTGGAATTCTCTACCACAAGAGGTGGTTTCTGCGGGTAGTATGGTGGCTTTCAAAAGACTCTTAGACTTACATCTCAAGGATCAGAACATTCAGGGGTATGTGAGATGAGTACAGCCACACACACCTACACAGGTTGAACTGGATGGACTATTGTCTTTATTCAACCTCACCTACTATGTAACTATGTAACTATGTAAGTATCACTCCACTTATTCTTCTTACTCCAGAGGTGTGAGTTTTCTAGTTAGGCAACGAACTCCATTTACATGTAATCAAGCAGTTAATGACCCCAATGGTCGTTATGTTTTCTTAAGGACGGTTTTTGGAACACCAAGGCCCAAAGGGGTTGGTATTGTGGGCTATATGGGGACTTTAATGGTATCGTACTTATAATATATACCACCACATAATTTTTATAAAAAACATGCAAACTTTATTTATTTACTGTTACAAAAATATAATAATTCCACATACACATAAGACATACATATTTAAAGGAGCAACATGGCAATTGACAAAAATTTACAAATATTAGAACCTCTCATATGTATACTTGTGCTACCACCTACATCCTTGCCCAACATGTTTCGCTAAAAACTATTCTTCAGGGGCGGAGTAACGTAACGAGAGTCCTATTATCATTCATAAAGCATTATGAAAAGTGATGTTAGTTATCATACGATTTCAACATATTTTGTAATATACAACATATTTCCAGTCTGATTACCCACATGCTCACGTTCACACACAACGCAAACTCCAGCAAACCAGAGCTCATCATATGATCATATACTAAACGTCTCTTATGGTCCGGTCCCCTTCTCAATATAATATACTTGGCTTTTAATGGCAATATTCTGGTAGGTAGTCCGATTCTAATAGTTATCTCTGGGATGATAGCAATCCACTTAAGGTGTCTCCTCTATACTATATTATAGGTTGGGGGGCTCCATATACCATTACCTTCTCTCTAAACACCTGGTTGTATCTCTTCTAACTAAATACTATCTTTTTTCATCACCCCCGCACTCGCCCGGGAAATAATGCATGCCATGCACGCCCCTGTTCCCATCTGGCTGGTTGCCAGGAGTTTGTGTTGCATGTGAGCACTGCACTGAGCATGTGGGTAATCCAACTGGAAATATGCTGTATATTACAAAATATGTTGAAATCGTATAATAACCAACACCACTTTTCATAATGCTTTATAGATGATAATAGGACTCTGTACTTTACTCCACCCCTGAAGAATCGTTTTTAGCGAAACATGTTGGGCAAGGATGTAGGTGGTAGCACAAGTGGTCCATCTAGCACATTATACATATGAGAGGTTCTAATATTTGTCAATTTATGTCAATTGCCATGTCATCCTTTAAATATGTATGTCTTATGTGTATGTGGAATTATTTTATTTTTGTAACAGTAAATAAATAAAGTTTGTATGTTTTTTATAAAAATGATGTGGTTGGAAGTACGATACCATTAAAGTCCCCATATGGCCCACAATAACCAATCCCCTTTGGGCCTT
Organism: Pelophylax lessonae; assembly: GCF_965119305.1. Classification (NCBI taxonomy): domain Eukaryota; kingdom Metazoa; phylum Chordata; class Amphibia; order Anura; family Ranidae; genus Pelophylax; species Pelophylax lessonae. Next base: position 213,902,586 of record NC_138770.1, read on the forward strand.
GGTGTTCCAAAAACCATCCTCCTGAATGTTTTGGGATGTAGGTTTCAGGTTTGGATAATAATTCACTCCTTCCTCTTCTAGCCTCTTCTCGTTATGAAGTACAAACCCAGATATATTTCTGATCATTCCCCTTTTTTGGGTGGAATTTACCTTCCCCCCCACCCCTTCCACCCCTAGGCAATTTAGTTGGAAGTTGAACCCGTTCTGGATGTCCCTAGTCCCGGACTCGGACCCAATAACTGAGTTGTTAACCTCCTTCTCCCGCTACAATATTGACTCTGCAGATTTGGGAGTGGTTTGGGATGCAGCTAAGGCATACTTACGGAGTCAGTATCTCCCTTCTCATAGAGCTGTGGCCGATTTGTCCGTGGATCTGGTCTGAGGAGCCCACAGGAGGCATGCCTGGTTGATATTGGAAGGAGGTATTCAAACATCCCAGGATTTTCTTGAGTGCCAACTGGTGTGCAAGATCCCAGTGAGGGTGTGCTGCTAGTATCCCTTTGGCATCAGTTTCAGCTTAAGCTTAAAGGTGGACATTTTTTCTGGTGCTGGTGCTGGTGCCCCTGTGTAGCTCAGTCCTTTTTTTTTTTACTGCTGCAAGGACTGAGCTAGAAAGACTGTGTGCATGGCTGTGGATACACTAGCTTGGGAAAGAACCTGGGACCAATCAGCAGCCCTTTTAGGGCAGAGCGCTACACTTAAAACAAAGGTAGTGGGTCAGACAACAGTAAGTGGATTCAAACATGCTTGGGACTAGACATGTGCAATTAGTTCTGTTACGAAATTCAGGGAAAACTTGCATAATGTGGTGATTTGGATGTATTTGAATCACTGAATCACAATAGTAATGAATTGCAACTAATCTGAGATAAATTATAATGAAAAAAACAAATTAATTAGAATTCATTAGTTTAATTCGGATGGCATGATGCAGTAGTTTGAGCCTTTTGTTAATGTTTGAAGCCTCCAAAATAATCTAACGACATAACAAATGATCCAGATTGTTTTGGATCCATTTGTTTTTATTCTAAGGAATGTAGCGTGAATATTCTAATAAGATTCTTTTTTCTATTGGGGTTGAACTTGAGAGACCATTCGTTTAATTTGTATGTGCACGGCCCAACACAGTCAGTTGGGAATGAAGAAATAAATTCAGCTTAATAAAATAATAAATGAATAGGTATTAATTCTAATTCATTTCTTTTATTCGGATGAGAGCAGCACGGTAGTCTTTTACTCTTGGATAATCAGCCGATTCTTTTTGCATTAACATTTTTCATTATTATTAAAAATAAACTAAATATTAAATGGAAAAATATTGCAATAAATACAGTAAGGTATAAAAGTGAAATAAGATGATGATTCCTACTTATTGTTTGTGTTAGATGAAGGTGGATCCATCAGAATCTCCCTATCATAACATAACGAATGAATCCAAAATTAAATTTGGTTCCATTTGTTACTTTCGGATGCACGTGACTCCAATTGATATCGTCCAATCAGCTCATTCCATTTCTCTATGTGGGTTAAACTAGCAGGGATGAATCAGAGTGCATAAGTAATTTCCAAAAAAAAGAATTAACATGTTCAAATGAATATAGGCAAAAGAATAACAATCTGAAAATACAAATCGATTTGGAACAACAAATATATTGTCTCCCGAAATAAAGAAACGTTCCGAAAACAAATAATTCTAACATAACAGTTATGATTAAATTAAATTTTTTACTTAACGAATGAAACCGAAACTAAATTACTTTTTCAGTTGTACACTTTCTACTTGGGACAAACAAAAACCTAAAAAAAAAAAAAAAAAAAGCACGCAAACAACAATCCACTACAATTTTTTGTTTTTAATTAAAAAGGTATTTTTAATTTAGAATATTTATGATCAAGGTAATCCTTGGTCTGCATTAAAAGAAGCAAAATATGTCTTTTATTTATCAAAAGTGGATGCCTCAGTACATTCAAGCACTAGCATTATAATTTAAAATATGCTATCATACTCAATTTTTTATAAACAATAAGATACAATATTATTGACCCTTCTTTTTTACAGAAAACAATGCTACAATACATGTTTGTTCAAGAGGTTTTATTGTGGACAACTGTACATAAAGCATAACCAAGTAAACATAGTAGTCTTGCACATAAAATAACATTATATTGAACTGTAATATTTAGCATATAGCCTTTTCCAGTTCGTATTGTTGGTATTCATACCATATTTCTATGTCACAGGAAACTAACATGAATTTTGGCCTAACCTACTCAAACGTTAACTGAAAAGTGCTGTGCAAGGATACATTGAAATCCTTACCTGGGGCAGGAAATAATAAAACCAATATATTCTTTATACAATAGGGATCTGGGGTTGCTGTGAGCCTATTTCAACAGGAAGCAGGTGTTTGCTGGGGGCACATTTTCATTGATCAGGTCAGTTAGAATTAACCTTCCACATGGCGGATCGCAAAGCTCAGTAAGGTCAATCAGAGGTGGAAGCAGGAATAAGTGCCCAGAGTACAGGAAAGATATTGCATCACATCGGGTTCACAAATTAATTATGCTTTTGCAGGAATATGTACTAGTAACACACTTTTTTTGTAACAAAATATGCAAACTGACAATGCATAGTGAAGGAGGTTTTACAACGACTGAATATGTGTGTGTCTTGCCTAGTAACAACTCTGAATGTTACAATAATTAATGTAATCTGCATTGCAACTCAAAAAACTATCACACTTGGATTTGTCATCAACTGTACATGTGGGGATGTGAGAATGTAAGCCTTAGTCCATGTCCATTTCTTCTATTAGATTCCATATGTGGTATATGAACATAACTAGTTGTACAGATATGTTTCTGCAGCCTAGTTCTTGTATTTTCATGCATGGTTGAGTCGCCTGGCTTTGTTTCCCCACTTTAAGAAATAGCTTCTTGGTCTAAAGTCTCTAGAGCAGCTCATCAGCCATTTTTTCCTCTTTCCATCTAACAAATCCCCTGCCTTTATTGTTTTACCTTTGGATAGTAAAACATTTTTTTCTGCCAGTAAATTTCTTATACAGCCCACTTCCTCTTTCATGTCTGGTCATTAGCCTAGGCCAGTGATGGCGAACCTTGGCACCCCAGATGTTTTGGAACGTCTCTTCCCATGATGCTCAATTACACTGTTGAATGCATGAGCATCATGGGAAATGTGGTTCCAAAACATCTGGGGTGCCAAGGTTCGCCATCACTGGCCTAGGCTAATGACATCATGCACAGCTCTCTGTCTCACTTTCGTGAGAGTTTGCCAGCAAGGGAGGGAAGGATGAGTCATAGGAAAACCAAGGAGAGCTGAAGGGAGCAGGACAAGGGCCGAGATAATAGGAGCCTGTTGTGTGAGTGTGTCTGTCTGTCTGTATATACACTGAACAAAATTATAAACGCAACACTTTTGTTTTTGCCTCCATTTTTCATAAGCTGAACTCAAGATCTAAGACTTTTTCTATGTACACAAAAGGCCTATTTCTCTCAATTATTGTTCACAAATCTCTCTAAATCTGTGTTAGTGAGCACTTCTCCTTTGCCGAGATAATCCATCCACCTCACAGGTGTGGCATATCAAGATGCTGATTAGACAGCATGATTATTGCACAGGTGTGCCTTAGGCTGGCCACAATAAAAGGCCACTCTAAAATGTGCACTTTTATCACACAGCACAATGCCATAGATGTCACAAGTTTTGAGGGAGTGTGCAATTGGCATGCTGACTGCAGGAATGTCCACCAGAGCTGTTGCCCGTGAATTGAATGTTCATTTCTCATCCATAAGCCATCTCCAAAGGCATTTCAGAGAATTTAGCAGTACATCCAACTGGCAGTACATCCAACATCTGCAGACCATGTGTAACCACACCAGCCCAGGACCTCCACATCCAGCATCTTCACCTCCAAGATCATCTGTGACCAGCCACCCGGACAGCTGCTGCAACAATCGGTTTTCATAACCAAAGAAATTCTGCACAAACTGTCAGAAACTGTCTCAGGGAAGCTTATCTGCATGCTCGTCCTCCTCATCGGGGTCTCGAACTGACTGCAGTTCATCGTCATAACAGACTTGAGTTGGCAAATGCTCACATTTGATGGCATCTGGCACTTTGGAGAGGTGTACTCTTCACGGATGAATCCCAATTTTCTTAGATCTTTGATCATAAAGATCATAAAAAATGGTGGAAAAAACAAGTGTTGCGTTTATAATTTTGTTCAGTATATGTGTGTGTGTGCCTGTATATATGTGTATATATGTCTGTGTGCCTCTGGAAGTGAACAGGAAGTGAAAAGTCAGCAGCTTCAGCTGCCCACAGTTAAAATGGCTGCAGCCAGACTTAGTGGAGGGAGATTTTTGCTGCATATTTTTCAGGTACAAAATCACATCTAATGATTTGTAATCTGTAATATAATACATTTTTGTTTTTGGGTTTAAAGTGGAAGTAAAGTCCACTTTTTAACTTGTACCTACAGGTAAGCCTATAATAAGACTTATCTGTAGGTACAGTAAATATATACTATATATATGTACTTGTGTATATATTTATATATATATATATATATATATATATATATATATATATATATAAATATATATATATACACAAGTACATATACATATATATATATAGCAATATTTCCAGGCCTGGGGCCTGAGATGGGTCTGCCATCAGTACCGGTAACACTTCCAACACATTTAAGTTGTGAACCCAGGTGTAAGAACTAAACAATGACCATTCCGGCACCTTTGGTTTGTTTTATTGTATTTAGGGGATGGGAGAAGGGAATGAGTGGGATACTCCTCTGGCTCTTCTAGGCTTAACTGGGACTTTGTACAAAAAATGCTCGCTAACGCTGTCTCGGTGCCAGCTGAATGCCGACCAGCGCTTCCTGACGCTTCAAATGCTGCTTGACTGAATTAGTGCTGAAACCTCGACTTTTAACTTGGATTGTTAGCTCAAAAGCCCCAAGACTGTAGAACACTTGACTCCTGATAGTTAGCGTAGCTCAAAAGTCACTGAACAGCTCCCTCTAACCCTTCACTGGCTGAGGTAGCTCTTTGTCACTACTTCTGCAACTCTCAACTTTGTACACTTTACACTGTACACTGACTCTTCAGGGCCCAAACTGCAGGTACCCCCTAAAATACTTCAGGGTCCTCTGACTAGGTACCCCCTCTAATACTTCAGGGTCCTCTAACTAGGCACCCCCTTTAACAGTTATCTGACTCTTGGATCCCTAGAATCTTCTCCGGAGTGGTCCCCTCTGACACTAGGCAGACCCCCAGGGGCAGTCCAGAGTATTTATGACCTTTGTAGGCTTTCCTGGAACTGGACCCCTCTCTCTCTCTGCTGGTTCTCGGCACACTGGATCCCCTCTGCAGCTCAGCTCCACACTCTTTGGATTCCCAGACCGCCACCCGCTTCCTCTGACAGGAGGAGAGACAGCCGTACTCTCCCTCCTGGGACTCTGCTTCCTGCCAAAGACGCTGCGTCATGCGTTCCTTCAGAACTTATACCCACTCCCAGAATCCTTTGTGGCAGAATCTGCCTTCTGGGATAGATACAGGCCTGAGCGTGTCTCTGATTGGGTTTCCTCCACTGTCCAATGAGAATCCTCTCATGGAGCCATTGGGGAGACTCCCCTCTCAGACATACCTGGGAGACATGACAACCAGCTGAAACCATGGCTTTGCTGCCTAATTATAAGGCCCACTATACTTTACCTAGGGTGCTACATCTATATCTATCATCTATCTATCTATCTATCTATCTATCTATCTATCTATCTATCTATCTATCTATCTATCTATCTATCTATCTATCTATCTATCTATCTATCTATCTATCTATCTATCTATCTATCTATCTACCTACCTACCTACCTATCTATCTATCTATCTATCTATCTATCTATCTATCTATCTATCTATCTATCTATCTATCTATCTATCTATCTATCTATCTATCTATCTATCTATCTATCTATCTATCTATCTATCTATCTATCTATCTATCTATCTATCTATCTATATATATATATATATATATATATATATATATATTTATTATTATTATTTTTTTGTTTTGTTTTGTTAATTTTCATAGCTATTTGGGTATAATCTCTTAGATTATGTTATATTTGATTCATATTTTATTTCATTTTAATTCTCTGTTCAATATGAAATTTATAGTATTTAAATATTTTGAGCTTATTTTGTATATTTATATGTTTGATCATATGTTTATTGACATGTGATTTAATGACCCAATCACTGTATCATGAAATAGCCACATGCCCATCGGATTCAAAATAGTTTTTTGGTCTATATATTCTTGCTCCTCTCTGTTCCTGTAACAGTTGAGAAAGGAGTGCGCTTTCTCAGTACAAGCCTGGTGCACGCGTTGTGTTCCTTTTTTCCAGGTGACGTCACACACCTTCCACGGCGCTTCGCTCTTTGCTGCTTTCCATTGCACCATACCTGGGATGACACAGACTTTGCCAGCTTCATTTCCTGTCATACCCCGGTATTCATATACCTGGACTGGTCTGTTGATAACCATCCCCATCAGGAGCCAACTATTATCAAACAAGCCTTATATTCACATTCTTCATGTGAGTGGCCATTTGTCTTATACCATACCATGTTTTATTAAAATATTACACTTAGAGGTGCTTTTCTATTTCTTCATGCATTTGTTTTAATGGAAACATACACCATTTACAACATCTGCTGTATCCCTATCCCAGGAAGATGTCATCTCTGATGAAACGCGTCGGATCGGCATGCTGACATCACCTTCATCTACCCGGAAGGAAAGGGCAGAGTGTTAAGCCGGCTGCCTTGGTGTTTTTTCCTTATGCGCTGCACAGTTTTTACCCTGTAAGTGTTACTCTACTATTTATGTATTAAATCCTTACTGTTTTACACTATGGAGCCATTGTTTTCTTCTATGGTGCCTTTTTCGGAGTTACATGGATGTCTAGATTTGTGTGTGGTATGCTCCTTCTGGGTTACATCTGATGTGGCTTTGGTGTTTGACCCTTGGTACATTTCGGTCCGGATCCTTTCTTTTGGTGGCCATACCGCAGGACATACACCTCCTATATGTTCTTTGGCCCTAATACATCTGCTATCTGGTAAGGAGAATTGAATGATGTGGTGGCAGTTGCACTGCGGTGAAGGACAGCTTATCACGAGTTTACTCTCCTATTCCCCCACTTATTACTTATTTGGAATTCATTTATTTGAACTTTTTTTGGGGGTTGTGCACATTTATTATTCATTCACAATTTAATTCACTATTTATTTAATTGTTTGTATTTGTGTATGTACCATTAATTTTTGAATATTTATGTTGAGTGATTTCACATTTCAATTTGTTAGCACAGCTTTCCATATATTTACAACATCTGCTGTAGCAACTCTGACCTTAAAGCGTATCTATGGTAAACGGTTAAAATCATATATTCAATTAAACATTGTAATCTAATTGCTTGCCTGCTCCTGAATAATCTTACACATTTACTTCCTTGAATCTATGACATGCAATCATTAGTTCCTGTGAGTTTTCACTGCTGTGTCACACATTATTATTTTTATTATTATTATTATTCAGGATTTATATAATGAGAACAGTTTGCACATAACTTTACAATCTAAAGGGAGATAGTACAGTTACAATACAATAAAATACAACAGGGTTAAGAGGGCCCTGCTCATAAGAGCTTACAATCTAATAGGGTGGTGCGAGTGGTACAAAAGGTAATAACTGCGGGGGATGAGCTGATTGATGATATAAAACATCAGTTAGTTGATAGGCTTCCCTAAATACATTTTCAGCCATCGCCTAAAGAGAACTTGCGCTGTGAAAAACAACAGACATGCTGGCAGATAAAACAGTATATAATTCTATAATAGGGAGGATTACAATTGAAAACATACTTACCAAATGAAAATTACCAATCAAATGGTCCAAGGGGTATGCTGAAGGAGTGTTGAAGTGTGTTATTATGCTTCATTGGTAACCCCCTCAATATAAATGATCCTAACTATATATAAAATTCCATCTGGCCTTGTTTTACAGACCAACTACCAAAATATTATTGAACAGGATGAAACTATGATTTGATGGGCACCAAATAGGATATGGATCCGATGGAATTCTCCTTAGGAGCCTAAATGTGATCTGATCACTGCAGGACATTGTAGTATAGAACGGTTTGGCATCTGTTTGGCATCTTCTCATACACCAATGGAACCATTATTTATGAATATAACCCCAACATATCAGGTAGTATTAAAATGATTTAGAGGAATGCTAAATGAATGAATGGCCCATTTAATTACATGCACCATACCCTGAGTTTGGATAGCAAAGAAATGCAGTTTGGATTTTTAGGGTTTTTAAGGTGCTATCACAAAAATTTCCTTACAAACAGTTTAAAAAATCTGAAAATATTTTATTTATTAATCAACATATTAAAATTCATCAAAAAAATTGTCAATAAACCAAACTTTTCTCAACATGTTTTGCTAGGAAGTCATAGCTTCTTCAGGAGTTTTGTCTGGATATTATCCACATAAGCTAATAATAAACAAATAATATTGTTATTTATTACAAATAAAACCCACAATTATGGACCCTTTCACACGGGCGCTCCGTATGTCCGCAAATCATCCTATTTTTTTGCGGACCTAATGTAAGTCTATGGCATTGCGGATGTCAGCGGAATACCATCCGCTGACATCCGATTTTCTTCCTGTCAGTTCTGTTCCGTTTTTTAGAACGGAACAGAACCCTATTTTTCCTCTGTTCAAAAAACGGAAAGGAAGGAAAATCGGATGTCAGCGGTGTCATCCCCTGACACCCGCAATCCCCATAGACTTACATTATGTCCGCATTTCATCCGCAAACGGATGGGATGATATGCGGGCATACGGAGCGGATGACAGAAATGTCATCCGCTCCGTGGAAAAAAAAAAAAAAGGACCACAGCGGAGCTTTCACACGGAGCGGCCGTGTGAAAGAGCCCTATGTCACAATTATATCACAATTATTATTTCATAACAGACAATCTGCTTACATCTGTTGGATTTACCCACAGAACATTGCATTCCGCTCAGTCAACTGCACCTTCAAATTTGCAAGAAAAGGCCCCTTGAGGACCACAAAGACCCAAGAAAAGAACAACCAGGGTTTTGAACCAATTAGGTGCCTATTTAGATGGATATCAGTATACCATAAGAAGCACTGGGAGTCAGATTCTGAACACCTGAGGAACAAGATTAACAAAATTATACAAATTAAATCTAAATTTTTTTATTCTATCTGAGCTTTTTGTGCCTGATAATCCAATGATTATTTTACACAGTTCATTTATAAAAAAATCCCCTCTTAAATTGCTAATGCCCACTCAAAAGGATTGCACAAGCATCTCTATGGGTCTCCTCAGAACAACAGCAAAAACACCAGCTGACTTTTAATTATTATTGAGGTATATTTTCCTTCTATTATGGAGGGCCAAAAAGCCCTTTCAAGCACCCGCAATAAAATAATGTTGTATCAATCCCACGACCAAGTCACAAAAAGGCTCAGTCCCTTTTGAAATAGTTTGTATCATGTTACCTAGATTGTCTTTTCCTTTAGCACAAGCCTTGCCCCCCGGGCATCCATATGGATGGATTGATGGATGGGTGACCATACCGATGCCCAGGGGGCATTGAGTATTTCAGTCATGGTCCTTTGCCTGACTGCTGTGGTGGGATATAGACACTGCCCCTGATATGACCGCTGGTGTGCTGTCATCCTTCTCCCCTCTGCTGGCTTAATCCTTGGCTGTGGACAGTTGAGGACTTTCCAAGATGGCGCCGGGTGGGGTTTAGCGTCAATTGACGTCATTTCCCGTCGCCATCTTGCGCATGTGCAGTGGCAATTACCGGCGTCCGCGCCTCCATGAGCATCCTAATGGATGCTGGAGGTGAGAGGTACAAATAGGGGGGAGGAATGCAGAGCCAATGACGCTGCAACCACCTGGGGAAACTCTTGTACTAAAGGAAAGGACAATCTAGGTAAGATGATACAAACTATTTCAAAAGGGACTGAGCCTTTTTGTGACTTGGTCATGGGATTGATACAACATTGTTTTATTGCAGGTGCTTGGAAGGGCTTTTTGGCCCTCCATAATAGAAGGAAAATATACCTCTCTAATAATTAAAAGTCAGCTGGTGTTTTTGCTGTTGTTCTGAGGCAGCCCAGAGAGATGCTTGTGCAATCCTTTTGAGTGGGCATTAGCAATTTAAGGTACTTTTTTATATATTAAATGTGTAAAAGAATCATTGGATTATCAGGCACAATAAGCTCAGATAGAATAAATACATTTAGATTTAATTAGTATAATTTTGTTAATCTTGTTTCCTCAGGTGTTCAGAATCTGACTCCCAGTGCTTCTTATGGTATATTGATATCCATCTAAATAGGCACCTAATTGGTTCAAAACATATTGTAATAAATAACAATATAATTTGTTTATTATTAGCTTATGCGGATAATATCCAGATAAAATCTCCTGAAGAAGCTATGACTTCCTAGCGAAACATGTCGAGAAACATTTGGTTTATTGACATATTGACATATGCATAAGAATAATTTTATGATGAATTTTAATATGGTGATTAATAAATAAAAAACATTCTGAATTTGTAAACAGTTGGTAAGGAAATTTTTGTGATAGCATCCTAAAAACCCTAAAAACCCAAACTGCATTTCTTTGCTATTAAAATGATTTATTGTTCTGCTCTGATAGTTAGATCTCAGGTCAAAATCCACACTCTCACATGTGTATTTCTTTGCTAGACAGGTTTTTTCACAAGTTTTTTTTATGACAGGAATGCATTAAGAGGCTTTTCAGATGCTCCTAGTGTTTATAATACTGTTTATGCAACTGCTAGTTTTATGACATCCTGCTTTGAATCTTTATTATAGTAATATTATTAATAAATATTATTAATAATATCATCATACAAGATTTATATATCATCAACAGTTTGCGCAGCGCTTTACAATAATGGAGGCAGTACAGTTACAATACAATACAAGAGGGTTAGAGGGGCCCTGTCTACAATCGAATAAGGTGGGACAAGTGGTACAAAATAATAATTAGCTTATGAAAGAATTAAAAGTTCAGTTGTAACTTGGAAATGTTTTTTATCAATAGTGCTTTAACTGCAGTGTTTTTTTTTTCTTTTGTACCATGTGTCACTGACATGCCTGTGTTCTAGCGGGGGTTATATGAAATATGTAACCTCTCAATCACAGACATAATAATTAAATCTGATAATGTTCATTGCTGAATTTAGAATAAATGGGGTGGTACTGTGTTTAATATGACTTCCACATTTTCCCCACACAGGGATTTGTCAGACCTTATGGGAATGGGAAGCAGGATGTCTTATCTTGTTAAAATAAATACCATATATCAATAGCTTAGAATAAATTAAATAAATAAAACCAGACAGAAAATGGTTTGGACAAAGGCCGCGGCTGTTTTATTATTGACTTTAAAATTAACATAAATAAAAAATACTCTCAGACTTTATTTACAATTCACTTAAAGAAACGTCCAAAACTAGCCCAGGCTCGGGCTGACAATAAATAACATTAAAATTAATTTATTTTTAATTTTTTATTAACCAACATTTTCCAACTTCACATCAACAAGATATCACATACATTAACATCCACCAAAGCACTTCAGCTTAGGCAACAGCACAAGCCAATAATTAATAAACTGGCCGCAACAAACTAGACTTAAAAAGGGGGGGGGAGAGAACAGCAAGATAGCTCTTGAGGAGATGAAGTGACCCGGAGCCCCGCAGTCACTCTTAAATAGCCCTATTTGGAACTGGCTAGGGCTGGTTAGCCCCAAAAGAGCGGGAGGATTCGGGTGGGAGCGGAGCTCCACGCGCAAATCTGCCCAGTGATACCACTGAAAAGAGCGGGAATACCGCAAAAACCCAGAATTCTGCCCAGAGACCTAGAGCTCTGGGCGGGAAAATTTAAACAGGACTGACCCAGGTCAAAAGTTCAACCTGACCCTCACCTAACTAGCTAACCTAGGCCTAAGAGAAAACCTTATACCAAATTATTTTAAACTATCTCCTATCTTTTTACCCCTGCTACCATCCCATAAAGAAAATGTAGGGTTATAGTAAACCCCATTTTCTCCATATGGGAATGGGAAGCAGGATGTCTTATCTTGTTAAAATAAATACCATATATCAATAGCTTAGAATAAATTAAATAAATAAAACCAGACAGAAAATGGTTTGGACAAAGGCCGCGGCTGTTTTATTATTGACTTTAAAATTAACATAAATAAAAATTACTCTCAGACTTTATTTACAATTCACTTAAAGAAACGTCCAAAACCAGCCCAGCCACCACGGCTCGGGCTGACAATAAATAACATTAAAATTAATTTATTTTTCATTTTTTATTAACCAACATTTTCCAACTTCACATCAACAAGATATCACATACATTAACATCCACCAAAGCACTTCAGCTTAGGCAACAGCACAAGCCAATAATTAATAAACTGGCCGCAACAAACTAGACTTAAAAAGGGGGGGGGAGAGAACAGCAAGATAGCTCTTGAGGAGATGAAGTGACCCGGAGCCCCGCGGTCACTCTTAAATAGCCCTATTTGGAACTGGCTGGGGCTGGTTAGCCCCAAAAGAGCGGGAGGATTCGGGCGGGAGCGGAGCTCCACGCGCAAATCTGCCCAGTGATACCACTGAAAAGAGCGGGAATACCGCAAAAACCCAGAATTCTGCCCAAAGACCTAGAGCTCTGGGCGGGAAAATTTTAACAGGACTGACCCTGGTCAAAAGTTCAACCTGACCCTCACCTAACTAGCTAACCTAGGCCTAAGAGAAAACCTTATACCAAATTATTTTAAACTATCTCCTATCTTTTTACCCCTGCTACCATCCCATAAAGAAAATGTAGGGTTATAGTAAACCCCATTTTCTCCATATGGGAATGGGAAGCAGGATGTCTTATCTTGTTAAAATAAATACCATATATCAATAGCTTAGAATAAATTAAATAAATAAAACCAGACAGAAAATGGTTTGGACAAAGGCCGCGGCTGTTTTATTATTGACTTTAAAATTAACATAAATAAAAAATACTCTCAGACTTTATTTACAATTCACTTAGGCTGCATTCACATGTCAGCGTTTGGATCGCGGGCAGAACCGCCGCGGTTCCGCCCGCGATCCGGAGATTATTGCAAATCGCGGGACGGCTAGCTTTGCCCGTTGATTTGCAATAGCCCCCCAAACGCTGAGCGATGTTGCCGCGATTTCTGCCTGCCGAATCGCGGTAACATCGCGCAAACAAAATCGCAAACAAAGAAGCTCTTGTACTTTTTTGGAGCATATTGCGTCCCGCGATTTTGTTTGCGTGATGTTACCGCGATTCGGCAGGCGGAAATCGCGGCAACATCGCTCAGCGTTTGGGGGGCTATTGCAAATCAACGGGCAACGCTAGGCGTCCCGCGATTTGCAATAATCTCCGGATCGCGGGCGGAACCGCGGCGGTTCTGCCCGCGATCCAAACGCTGACATGTGAATGCAGCCTTAAAGAAACGTCCAAAACCAGCCCAGCCACCACGGCTCGGGCTGACAATAAATAACATTAAAATTAATTTATTTTTCATTTTTTATTAACCAACATTTTCCACCTGACAGGCAGCACCTTTGCGCCTGTCCCCACCAACCCAACACGCGGCCTGCTCAATACAAATACTCAAATTGTTGTTTAGGATGTCCAAACCAATTTCTGACAGGTGAATCCCGTCCTTCCAATAAAGTCCCTCCAAACCACCTTCAAACTCCGAATGCCTAAATGAAATTATCCCCAATCCCCTTAACAGTTTTGCAAGCCCCCTATTTAGGCGTTTCCTCATTTTTTCCAGAGGCTTCAAGCCCTGATATTTAAAACATACCAGCCGCGGGACAACCTCTGAGAAAACTAAACGAGCATTCGGTAACTTGGATTGAATGATTGCTAAGTCATCCCTGATTTTAAAAAGCAAATCTAAAGTTTTAATCTTCAATAAGTCATTACCCCCCAGGTGAATAACTAGGATTTCAGGAGAAGGAAACCTTTTAACTAATCTGGAAACTGCTGGGACGAGTTCAGACCAACCCATACCCCGCTTACCAGTGGCGTCACTAGGGTGGGGCCAGAGGGGGCCATGGCCCCTCCAAAATTAGTCTGTGCCCCACCATGTGCCCCCCCAATTATTTATGAGCACAACAATATTATATACTGTACACACTGACTAAAATCGTCCCATCGCCGCGGCGCTGCCGCTCAGCGCCTCTAACACATAGCAGGAGCAGGACGGCGAGCGGGCTGGGCGGACCGGCGCCCCGACGAGCGAGCGGAGCGGCTCAGCAGCATGACGTCAGGGGAGCAGTGCGCACCAGCCCGCCCCAGCCTGGCCGAAAACGCGCACGGGAGCGTGACTGGCGGCGGGCTGTCCAGTGTGTCTGTGTCCTGTCAGGGACCGGGAGTCCGGGACGAGGACAGTCGGGAGTCGGGACTCGCTCGGGACCAGGACGACTGACCAGACGCCGGGGACGGTGAGGCCGCGAGGCGGCCGAAGGCAAGCAAGACACTCACAGTGGCGTGGCGTCTCTCTGGAGTCTGGAGTGGACAAGGACTGACAGCCAGCCAGCAAGCATAGGCCTAAGGCCTAGGCCAGCCCAGCAGAGTCAGCAAGAGCAAGCCAAGGGGGCCAAGCACTGGCACTGCAGAGGAGGAGTGGAGGATTCAGACTGAGGAGCAGTGGAGCACGCAGGAGGAGTGACTGAGGAGCCGACTGAGGAGCCAGCCAGGCCATTTGTGAGGTGAGTCAATGCCCAGCCCTGTAGCCCAGCCATTTGTAATGCATGCGTGGTACCACCCTCAAGCACATCCAACAATTGTCAATGTGGAGGGACAGTGCTTGACATGCCAAGCTGACAGAATTTTACAGCTGAACAATGCTGTAAAATTCTGTCAGCATGTCACTGTCAGCCCACATTGTCATTTTCAGGGCTATGAGGGTGGTATGAGATGCAAATTTGCAATGGTCTCACATTGAGTCCATTGCACATTTGAATCTCATACCACCCTCATACCCCTGAAAATGACAATGTGGGCTGACATGCTGACAGAATTTATTCTACAGCTGAGCTGAACTGCTCCACTAGTGCGAGTGCCAACTCTAAAACCTATGTCCCCAGGGCCTGCTCCTTGTGTGCTGGCTCACTGTGTCTGGTTCCATTGCTGCGTACTGCTGCCTCGCCTTACAGGTGACTCCGCTAATCCTGTCCGCATGCTCTGGGCCTTCAAATATATAAACATGAAATATTCGTGACTGATGCCCATTGTCATGAATATTTCACGTTTGTCTTTATTTGGCCAATTTTTCACAAATGTTTCATGTTTTATGCTATTGAAGGCCCAGAGTGTGTGGACGACATCAGTGGAGTCACCGGTAAGGCGAGGCAGCAGCACGGAGCAGAGGAGCCAGACACAGCCAGCACGCAAGGAGCAGGCCCGGGGACATCGGTTTTAGAGGTGCCAGGTAAGTGGAGCAGTGAGTCCACTGCACAATTCCTTTCTCATACCACCCTCACGCCCCTGAAAATGACAATGTGGACTGACACTCTGACAGAACTTTACAGTTGAACATGGCAAACATGTATTATACATGTCTGTAAGTTTGCTATGTCCAGCTGTAAAATTCTGTCAGCGTGTCAGTACACATTGTCATTTAATGTTTATGCTTTTATTATCCATTGTCAGAAATATTTCATGTTTATGCTTTTGATGCCCATATTGGGGTATATATATATATATATATATATATATATATATATATATATATATATAATGTGTGTATATGTATATATATATATATGTGTGTATATGTATATATATGTGTGTATATGTATGTATTAGGGCTGAACGATAGTCGATATGATATCGACTATCGTTCTGCGGCCGTAGGCCGAGGTCACGATATTTTGCATAGGCAGGGGGAAGGGACTCGGAGGAGGACTCACACATCCATCCCACTGCAGCCTGCCCCACACGTTCAGTGAGTCTCACTCTCCGCCCTAGTTTTCTCAATGGCACATTCAGGGAACCAATCACGCCGTGAGCAGCTGCACAGCTAACCAACCTGATTGGTTCGCTGTGCCGCTACTCACGGCGTGATTGGTTCCCTGAATGTGCCATTGAGAAAACTAGGGCGGAGAGTGAGACTCACTGAACGTGTGGGGCAGGCTGCAGTGCACGAGTGAGTCAGTGTATGCGGCTGTGCTCCTTTCCCGACTCCTAGTCCACCGCTCCAGCCTCCTACCACCACTGTGTGAAAGTAAAAAGGAAGAGGAAGTGATTGGCGCTGCCAGTATATCTGTGAAATACAATAATCTATATTGACATGGTGTGTATACAAAAAGGGAAAAGTAGATGTATGTATGTATATGTAGAGGAAAATAAATTATTAATAATTCAGAGGTGATCTATAAATTTATATATTAATAATTTATTTTCCTCTACATATACATACATGTATCTACTTTTCCCTTTTTGTATACACACCATGTCAATATAGATTATTTATTGTATTTCACATATATACTGGCAGCGTCAATCACTTCCTCTTCCTTTTTATAATCTATTATATAACCCCTTCCAGTGTTATATTCTGAGGTGGGCTGCAGCCAACCTCCTTTATATTTCTCTCTCTCTCTCTATATATATATATATATATATATATATATATATATATCCCTAGTTCTTTATTTTCTATCCTAAGCGCGGATCTTTCTAGTTTTTATTTACTGTGAGAAAGACTGTCACTGAATAGATAGATAGATAGATAGCTAGTGTGTATATATATATATATATATATATATATATATATATAAATTGGGTTTTAAAGTTGGCCCCCCTACTTTTGTCCATGTCCCCCCATGTGCCCCCCCTAAATATGAAAGCTGGAGACGCCACTGCCGCTTACTGAACCAAAATACCTGGAATCTGTTCCTGTCCAATCCCAGATTCTCCGTGTAGGCCCTCTCCTTTGCCCGTTGATGAGCCCAATGAATGTATGAGTGGCCAAGGATCCATACGGAGAGCTTGTTGCCTGAAATTAAATGAAAGCATTAGGGCGAATGTAAGACTTATAACTATCCGAAGTCCACCTACCAATCTTTTTCACAGAGTCAACACCTAAGCCCAATCTGGCTGCTTCTGTGGCAGCACCAATACGAAAAGAGTGGGCACATTTTTAAAACAGATGAAAACTGATAGCGGGAAAGTGGTTTACCCGACTCGTGAATAAATAAAACCTCGCTTACAGCAGGTCTTACAGAAACAAAACTTTTAAGCAAATAAACTGGGTAAACTGCAGCTTCTCTGAATTTGTGTAAAATTATCTGTTTACCCACGCCCAACTGATCCGTTTTGGAATGTGACAAGAAAATACTAACTCTAGAAGCAAAAATTTTTATGTCCTGAATCCTTTAACCATAAAAACCTAGCCTTCTGTCTGGAATTAGTTCCGAAATCCTAAGGGCACCGAAAAACATGACCGAAAATGCAGCTCTGAATAAACGTGCCTCGTATTTGGAAAAGCACACACTATCTAAAGTCCTGCACAGAGCGACTAGTAACTTTAAAGAAATTGGTTTCCTATCATCAAACCTGAAGTGCTGCTTCTTATAGCCCTTCATAGCTTGTATGGAAAAGAAAGAAAAACAACCAGGATGATTTTGTAATTTACTGAAAAATGACACACCTGCCAGAAGTTTATTCACATGAGACAAGGAAAATTGTTTTTTAAAAAGAGCATTCAAAAAGGATAACACTAATATTTCGGAAAAAGAATCCTCAGGTAACCCTAAGGATTGCAGATGCTGTAGCCACAGCAACCAGGCTGATCGGTATCCAGCCAGTGTTGACGGGGCTAAAGATCGACCAATGTTCTCACAAATAACGTTCAAATCAAACTCCAGAGATGATCCAGCTGTGTGTGGACAATGGTGTCCAGCTGTGTCTGCCTCTGGTAACAGATGAAAAAACCGTTCCATCTGGAAACGAGACAGACAATCAGCTAAAATGTTGTCTTTTCGGGTACAAAAGAAGCTTTAAGCCATATGTTAAAACGCAAACATTTCGCTACCAGATACCGGAGCATAATAGTGACCGGAGGTGACTTAGATGATAAACAATTTATGACGAAAAGCACACCCCTATTGTCAGTTCTCACCATTATTCTTTTATTCCTAAAATATTGGCCCCACGGTTCTAGAGCCACTATTATAGGCAACAACTCCAGCAAAACGATGTTGCGCGTGAGACCTAAAGCCCTCCATCTGTCGCACCACAGGGAAGCGCACCAGTGATTTCGCCAGATGGCGGCAAAACCCTTGGAACCCGCTGCATCCGTGTAAAGCAGAAAATCTTTGTCCAAGACGAACTGCTCTTGCCAAACTGCTGACCCATTAAAGTGAAGGAGAAATTGTAACCATACTAAAAAATCCTCCTTCATCTCCTCAGAAATTCTAACGTGAGATGATGGGGATTTAAGACCCGAAATTGCTGAATAAATTCTCCTAGAAAAAATTTTACCCATGGGAATAACTCTGGAGGCAAAGGCCAGCAAACCTAATAAAGACTGTAATTCTTTTAAACAAACCTTCTTACGCCGTATCACCCACAGTAAGGATCTGCGCAGCTTTTCATTTTTTTCTTCCGGCAACCTGAATTCCATCCGATCAGCATCTATGGTGATACCTAGGAAAACTATGCAACTGGAGGGAAGAACAGTTTTTTCCCGGGCCAAGGGGACCCCGAAATGGTCACAAATTTGAATAAAAACATCCAATAATAATGCACATGTATTAGAAGAGGCGGAACCCATAAAAAGAAAGTCATCCAGGTAGTGAACCAAAAGATGAGAACCGGTAATCTGAGTTACCGGCCATTCTAAGAATGTGGAAAAACTTTCAAAATAAAAACAAGATAAAGAACAGCCCATTGGGAGACATTTGTCAAAATAAAAACGGTCCCTAAAATAATACCCCAATGAGTTGAAAGAGTTAGGATGAATGGGTAAAAGGCGGAAAGCAGACTTTATGTCTGCTTTCGCTAACAGCGCCCCCTGTCCTGCCCAACTAAGCCTCTCCAAGGCGTCTTCAAAAGTGGCATATTGCACTGACGCCAGATTGTCATCTATGTCATCATTAAGGGAGCCATCTTTTGGGTAGGACAGGTGGTGAATCAATCTGTATGCATTTGGCTCCTTTTTTTGAACAATGCCTAAAGGTGGCACCCTAAAATTTAGAAAAGGCGGTTCAAAAAAATGGGCCCTCAAATCTACCCTCTTTCAATTCCCCAGCAATTTTTTCAGCCACAATGTCTTGCAGGCCAAAAACAGATTTCAAATTTCTGTGTATCACACAGCCTTTCCCTTGAAAAGGTGTCAGAATGAAGCCAAAAGTAAAACCATTAATTAAGAGTTGTGCTTTCTCCCTGTCTGGGTATCTG
Source organism: Pelophylax lessonae (assembly GCF_965119305.1). NCBI lineage: Eukaryota > Metazoa > Chordata > Amphibia > Anura > Ranidae > Pelophylax > Pelophylax lessonae. The sequence continues at coordinate 213,922,237 of NC_138770.1, forward strand.
AGCAGCCAGGGGAGCATTTCTGGGAGCTTCACCGGGGTGGTAGCTCTTTTGAATGCTCCCTGGCTGCTGAGTGCTTCCCATTCTTTTGAAGCACTTAAATATGGGGTGCAATCCTGAACAAAATGCACATTCGTGCTTAAATTTACACGAGCCTGGCCACTTGCACTGAGACTCGTTGAAATTGAAGCATATGCCCTTTCTAAAGGTCTGCCCACTTCCGGATTGTTGAGAGGTAATAGGCTGTTTGGGGAGAAAGGACCGCTGCGGTAAAAACAGATCCAACCATAAACCTACATCCTTTACCCCCCATTTCAATGATGGCTGCACTGCCAGCTTCTGTCTAAACGCTACGTCGTAGCTGAACCATGCAGCCCCACCGAAATTTTTATAAGCCTCTAAGACTATATCTATATGTTGAAACAGACCGACACTTTTATTTGGTGACTTTTCACACATGACACTTGAAAATATTAAAAAAGCCTGAAGCCAGTTATTGAAGGACTTCGTAATTGGACGCCTTCTCTCTTCCTCATCATTCTTTTTTTCCGGTATGGAAACAAATTCCTTTGCGGAGGGTAATAGAGACAACATATCTATATAGACCCCCTGCCAAATTCTCTCTTTCACCGCCTCAGACAAATGGTAACTGAGAGGTGAAAGTTCACAAACTAGAGGTTCCCTTAAACTGGTCTCGGGAAGGTTCTGATTTTGTGCCATTAAAAAGGCATTATTTTCAACAGTAGTGTTATCTGATAAACCGCCACTAGGTGGCGCTAACCATACATTACTTGCATTAGGAGGAGCAGTAAGACTTTTAACTGACTAGATACAGATTTAAACTCCTCAAACATTTTTGACATTAGAAATAACATGCCTGACATTTCTGGAGTAGATGATTCACCCCACACAGGCAAAGCTGATGCTCCGGTTTGAAGGTTAGTGACGTCAGACAAAGCATCCCTGGTGGCTGTCATGGGGGCTTCCGTGTGAACAGCAGCCTCCGGATCTGCTTCCGCACCCCAGCGCCCAGGGGAATACTGTCTCCTTTCTGAACATCTGGATGTGCTAGGCTCCGTCCGTCCAGTCGGTTTCTTGCTTGAAGATCTGCGACGAGACGAACCGGATCCAATACGATTTGCGGGAGGAGAAAAACTCTTCCGGGGCGTCCTTCTTCTTTTGGCCGGACCGGCCTCCGTACCGGATGCTACTGAGGCGACGACGAACTTCTGTCTTCTTCCGCCGCTTCCGCGGGACGTGACTGTTCATCATGGCGCCTCTCTTCTTCCAACGGAGGTCCTCTCAACAACGCCATGGGATTCCGTACGGCATAGTTTTCAGTCCCGACTTCTACCGCCTCAAGGTCGGAAGGTGCAGGTAACTCCAGACATTGCCGAATCCAAGCGTCGCCCCCGGCTTCACCGGCACGCTCTATAAGCTTTCTGAGCAGGCTCATGGTAGGCAGGGATCCACTGAAGATAGTCAGATGCTCTTGAGGGAGAGAACAGCCAGATAGCTCTTGAGGAGATGAAGTGACCCGGAGCCCCGCAGTCACTCTTAAATAGCCCTATTTGGAACTGGCTGGGGCTGGTTAGCCCCAAAAGAGCGGGAGGATTCGGGCGGGAGCGGAGCTCCACGCGCAAATCTGCCCAGTGATACCACTGAAAAGAGCAGGAATACCGCTAAAACCCAGAATTCTGCCCAGAGACCTAGAGCTCTGGGCGGGAAAATTTAAACAGGACTGACCCAGGTCAAAAGTTCAACCTGACCCTCACCTAACTAGCTAACCTAGGCCTAAGAGAAAACCTTATACCAAATTATTTTAAACTATCTCCTATCTTTTTACCCCTGCTACCATCCCATAAAGAAAATGTAGGGTTATAGTAAACCCCATTTTCTCCATATTATCACCTAAACACCGTCTGTGATAAGACTTCCCTAGAGTGCAATGAGTATACCAGGGTCCCAATGGTTTCTGCCAATTCAGATCTGATAGCAGCATTTGACACCTTCTGATTTTGAATAGAAATAAAAACTTAAAGCTTTTCACATTTGTGTGGCCAATTACTGTGTTTCTGATCCTTATCCTTGCCATTGCATTCTCCTGCAGGAGAGCTTGCACTGAACATCTGGAAACACCAGCCTGCAGCAAAATGAGACTTGGTGACCACCTTGTATCTTGTTTCTATACACAGATTTTCAATAGTCCCTTTTACTGCAACTGCAACTTTTTAGAATGGTTTTCATTGGACAGTCTATTCTCTCTCTAGAATAGTGCAAAATATAACATATAACTTAGCTATAGTATTAAACTAGAGCTGAATTATGGTAAGTAGCCTAAAGGGTTCACACTGGTCATTATCAACCTCATTCACTTTTCAAAGTGTAGGAACAGATCTGAACACCTACTCCTATTCAAAGTCTTTTGTGCAGAGAAAATGAATCGCTAACACCTTTACTAGTTTAAACTGTGGTATTGCATGACTGTTTAAGTTTAGTTGATTGGGAGTGCAATTGAAACTCTCTTGTCTTGCACCTCTCAATAGAATGAAATACATGCGAGCAAATTGATTGATCAGTTGTGATGTTCACCTGTGTAGCCTTAGGACAACTTTCCTAATCAATTTTCCTTTAGATTTACCAAAACCATATAATATGAGGTCAAACCTAAACACATTCAATGTACAGTATATGCAGTCAGACAGGCCCTTGCACTACATAGTTAAAGGTAAATCTAAAGACATTTAAATAAGAAAATTGTATGATGCATGACTAGAGTTGAGCGGACACCTGGATGTCCGTGTTCGGCGGGTTCGGCCGAACTTGAAAAAAAAGTCCGGGTCCGTGTCCCGGACTTTTTCCGAACCTTACCCGGACACCGAACCCCATTGAAGTCAATGGGGACCGTACTTTCAGGCACTAAAATGGCTCTAAAACACCAATGGAAAGGGCTAGAGTGCTGCAAATGGCAGCAAAATGTAGTTAAGAGCATGGCGAGTGCTCTGCAAGCAAATGTGGATAGGGAAATAACTTAAAACAACAAAAAAAACAGAAAAATAAAACAATTTTCTTCATCTGTGAAGGACGAGGCCCATATGGAGTAGGAGGGAGGTTGAGGTGGCGGTGGATGTGGCGGTGTAGGTAGAAGCGGCGGTGGAGGGAGACGAGGTAGCCAACACTGCTTTTTTTCAGTCATTTTAAATTAGGGTACACCCCAAAAGAGTGAGAAAGATCAAAAATATAACAATGGCTGGGTAAGGTCGGTATCCATCTCTATTCTGCACAAGGTACGGAAAAGTCCTGTGGGATCCATGCCTGCTTCATTTTAATGAACGTGAGCTTGTCCACATTGTCTCTGGACAGGCGGCTGTGCTTGTCTGTGATAACGCCCCCAGCCATGCTAAAAACACGTTCAGATAATACACTGGCTGCAGGGCACGCCAGCACCTCCAAGGCGTAAAGGGCAAGCTCAGGCCATGTGCCCAATTTGGAGACCTAGAAGTTGAAGGGTTCTTCTGAGGTGCTGGCGGTGCCCTGGCTGCGTTGGCGACCTCCTCTGCCTTGGCCTTGTGCTTCCACTGTGGCCCCGCTGTCAGGTGGGAATGCCAGCAGCATCGCGTCTACCAGCGTGCGCATGTACTCGCGCATCTTGCGATCACGCTCCAGTGAATGAATTAAGGACGGTACGTTGTCCTTGTAACGGGGATCCAGCAGCGTGGCCACCCAGTAATCAGCACAAGTTAGAATGTGGCCAACTCGGCGGTCGTTGTGGAGACACTGCAGCATGTAATCGCTCATGTGTGCCAGGCTGCCCAGAGGCAAAGAAAGGCTGTCCTCTGTGGGAGGTGTATCGTCTGTGTCTTCTGTATCCCCCCCGTCATGCACCAGTGATGGCCATGAGCTGGCCTGGGTGCCACACTGCTGTGAACATGGTTCCATCTCCTCCTCCATCTCCTCCTCCTCCTCCTCATCCTCCAGAACTGTGCCCCTGCTGGACAATTGTGTATCTGGCGTTTGTGGGTGCAGGAACCCACCCACGGAGCCACTTGTGAATGACTGCCCTAAAAGCCATGGAAATGATCCCTCTTCCTCCTTCTGTGCCACATCCTCTTCCATCATCGCCCGATGCGTTTTTTCAAGGAGGCATAGAAGTGGGATAGTTAAGCTGACAACGGCATCATCGGCACTGGCCATGTTGGTGGAGTACTCAAAACAGCGCAACAAAGCACACAGATCTCGCATGGAGGCCCAGTTATTGGTGGTGAAGTGGTGCTGTTCCGCAGAGCGACTCACACATCCGTGCTGCAGCTGAAACTCCACTATGGCCTGCTGCTGCTCACACAGTCTTTCCAGCATGTGCAAGGTGGTGAGCGGGAAAGCCGAAGTTACGCTGCAGCGCTGACAGGCGAGCAAAAGCAGGGTGGGAACGCCGAAAGTGAGCACAGGCGGCCCGCACTTTCTGCAGCAGCACTGACATATCGGGGTAATTTTTAAGGAACCTCTGCACCACCAAATTCAGCACATGCGCCAGGCAAGGGATGTGCGTCAAACCGGCTAGTCCCAGAGCTGCTTTGAGATTTTGCCCGTTATCGCACACCACCATGCCTGGCTTGAGGCTCGCTGGCACCAACAACTCATCGGTCTGCTGTTGCATGCTCCTCCACAACTCATGCGCGGTGTGGGATTTTTCCCCCAAACATGCAAGTTTTAAAACTGCCTGCTGTCGTTTACCCCTGGCTTTGCTGAATTTGGTGGTGAAGGTGTTACGCTGACCGCATGAGGAGGCGGTAGAGGATGAGGAAGCGGAGTAGGAGGAGTTAGGAACAGGATGTAAACTGAAGCGCCCTGCAATCCTCGGTGGTGGAAGGAGATGCGCCAAACAAATTTAAAAGGTGTATCTCACACGTACCGATACAGACTATGCCGCAATTTAATTTTTTTTACCGCAAAAGGGTGTAGATTGAATAGCGGAATGGAAAATATGATATAAAAAGGTGTATTTCAGACGTACAAACACAGACTATGCCGCAATTTAATTTTTTTTACTCCAAAAGGGTGTATATTGAATAGCGGAATAGAAAAAATTTTATAAAACGGTGTATCTCACACGAACAAACACAGACTAGGCCCCGGTTACAATTTTTTGTACCCTAAAGGGAGGATGAGGAGTAGGAGGAGTTTGGAACAGGAGGCAAACTGAAGTGCCCTGCAATCCTCGGTGGTGGAAGATGCACCAAACAAATTTAAAAGGTGTATCTCACACGTACCGATACAGACTATGCCGCAATTTAATTTGTTTAACCCCAAAAGGGTGTATATTGAATAGCGGAATAGAAAAAAGTATATAAAAAGGTGTATCTCACACGTACCAATGCAGACTATGCCGCAATTTAATTCTTTTTACCCCAAAGGGTGTAGATTGAATAGCGGAATAGAAAATATGGTATAAAAAGGTGTATCTCCCACGTACAGACTAGGCCCCGATTACAATTTTTTGTACCCTAAAGGCAGGATGAGGAGTAGGAGGAGTTTGGAACAGGAGGCAAACTGAAGCACCCTGCAATCCTCGGCGGTGGAAGATGCGCCCCAAAAATTTGGAAGGTTTATCTCACACGTACCGATACAGACTAGGCCGCAATTTAATTCTTTTTACCCCAAAGGGTGTAGATTGAATAGCGGAATAGAAAATATGATATAAAAAGGTGTATCTCACACGTACAGACCCAGACTAGGCCCCGATTACAATTTTTTGTACCCTAAAGGCAGGATGAGGAGTAGGAGGAGTTCGGAACAGGAGGCAAACTGAAGCACCCTGCAATCCTCGGCGGTGGAAGATGCGCCCCAAAAATTTGGAAGGTGTATCTCACACGTACTGATACAGACTATGCCGCAATTTAATTCTTTTTACCCCAAAGGGTGTAGATTGAATAGCGGAATAGAAAATATGATATAAAAAGGTGTATCTCCCACGTACAGACACAGACTAGGCCCCGATTACAATTTTTTGTACCCTAAAGGCAGGATGAGGAGTAGGAGGAGTTTGGAACAGGAGGCAAACTGAAGCTCCCTGCAATCCTCGGTGGTGGAAGATGCACCAAACAAATTTAAAAGGTGTATCTCACACGTACCGAAACAGACTATGCCGCAATTTAATTTTTTTAACCCCAAAAGGGTGTATATTGAATAGCGGAATAGAAAAAAGTATATAAAAAGGTGTATCTCACACGTACCAATGCAGACTATGCCGCAATTTAATTCTTTTTACCCCAAAGGGTGTAGATTGAATAGCGGAATAGAAAATATGATATAAAAAGGTGTATCTCACACGTACAAACCCAGACTAGGCCCCGATTACAATTTTTTGTACCCTAAAGGCAGGATGAGGAGTAGGAGGAGTTTGGAACAGGAGGCAAACTGAAGCTCCCTGCAATCCTCGGTGGTGGAAGATGCACCAAACAAATTTAAAAGGTGTATCTCACACGTACCGATACAGACTAGGCCGCAATTTAATTCTTTTTACCCCAAAGGGTGTAGATTGAATAGCGGAATAGAAAATATGATATAAAAAGGTGTATCTCACACGTACAGACCCAGACTAGGCCCCGATTACAATTTTTTGTACCCTAAAGGCAGGATGAGGAGTAGGAGGAGTTCGGAACAGGAGGCAAACTGAAGCACCCTGCAATCCTCGGCGGTGGAAGATGCGCCCCAAAAATTTGGAAGGTGTATCTCACACGTACTGATACAGACTATGCCGCAATTTAATTCTTTTTACCCCAAAGGGTGTAGATTGAATAGCGGAATAGAAAATATGATATAAAAAGGTGTATCTCCCACGTACAGACACAGACTAGGCCCCGATTACAATTTTTTGTACCCTAAAGGCAGGATGAGGAGTAGGAGGAGTTTGGAACAGGAGGCAAACTGAAGCTCCCTGCAATCCTCGGTGGTGGAAGATGCACCAAACAAATTTAAAAGGTGTATCTCACACGTACCGAAACAGACTATGCCGCAATTTAATTTTTTTAACCCCAAAAGGGTGTATATTGAATAGCGGAATAGAAAAAAGTATATAAAAAGGTGTATCTCACACGTACCAATGCAGACTATGCCGCAATTTAATTCTTTTTACCCCAAAGGGTGTAGATTGAATAGCGGAATAGAAAATATGATATAAAAAGGTGTATCTCACACGTACAAACCCAGACTAGGCCCCGATTACAATTTTTTGTACCCTAAAGGCAGGATGAGGAGTAGGAGGAGTTTGGAACAGGAGGCAAACTGAAGCTCCCTGCAATCCTCGGTGGTGGAAGATGCACCAAACAAATTTAAAAGGTGTATCTCACACGTACCGATACAGACTAGGCCGCAATTTAATTCTTTTTACCCCAAAGGGTGTAGATTGAATAGCGGAATAGAAAATATGATATAAAAAGGTGTATCTCACACGTACAGACCCAGACTAGGCCCCGATTACAATTTTTTGTACCCTAAAGGCAGGATGAGGAGTAGGAGGAGTTCGGAACAGGAGGCAAACTGAAGCACCCTGCAATCCTCGGCGGTGGAAGATGCGCCCCAAAAATTTGGAAGGTGTATCTCACACGTACTGATACAGACTATGCCGCAATTTAATTCTTTTTACCCCAAAGGGTGTAGATTGAATAGCGGAATAGAAAATATGATATAAAAAGGTGTATCTCCCACGTACAGACACAGACTAGGCCCCGATTACAATTTTTTGTACCCTAAAGGCAGGATGAGGAGTAGGAGGAGTTTGGAACAGGAGGCAAACTGAAGCACCCTGCAATCCTCGGCGGTGGAAGATGCGCCCCAAAAATTTGGAAGGTGTATCTCACACGTACCGATACAGACTAGGCCACAATTTAATTCTTTTTACCCCAAAGGGTGTAGATTGAATAGCGGAATAGAAAATATGATATAAAAAGGTGTATCTCACACGTACAAACACAGACTAGGCCCCGATTACAATTTTTTTATCCTACAGGCAGGATGAGGAGTAGGAGGAGTTTGGAACAGGAGGCAAACTGAAGCACCCTGCAATCCTCGGCGGTGGAAGATGCGCCCCAAAAATTTGGAAGGTGTATCTCACACGTACTGATACAGACTATGCCGCAATTTAATTATTTTTACCCCAAAGGGTGTAGATTGAATAGCGGAATAGAAAATATGATATAAAAAGGTGTATCTCCCACGTACAGACACAGACTAGGCCCCGATTACAATTTTTTGTACCCTAAAGGCAGGATGAGGAGTAGGAGGAGTTTGGAACAGGAGGCAAACTGAAGCACCCTGCAATCCTCGGCGGTGGAAGATGCGCCCCAAAAATTTGGAAGGTGTATCTCACACGTACCGATACAGACTAGGGCGCAGTTTAATTCTTTTTACCCCAAAGGGTGTAGATTGAATAGCGGAATAGAAAATATGATATAAAAAGGTGTATCTCACACGTACAGACCCAGACTAGGCCCCGATTACAATTTTTTGTATCCTAAAGGCAGGATGAGGAGTAGGAGGAGTTCGGAACAGGAGGCAAACTGAAGCACCCTGCAATCCTCGGCGGTGGAAGATGCGCCCCAAAAATTTGGAAGGTGTATCTCACACGTACCGATACAGACTAGGCCGCAATTTAATTCTTTTTACCCCAAAGGGTGTAGATTGAATAGCGGAATAGAAAATATGATATAAAAAGGTGTATCTCACACGTACAGACCCAGACTAGGCCCCGATTACAATTTTTTGTATCCTAAAGGCAGGATGAGGAGTAGGAGGAGTTCGGAACAGGAGGCAAACTGAAGCACCCTGCAATCCTCGGCGGTGGAAGATGCGCCCCAAAAATGTGGAAGGTGTATCTTACACGTACCGATACAGACTAGGCCGCAATTTAATTCTTTTTACCCCAAAAGGGTGTATATTGAATAGCGGAATAGAAAATTTTTTATAAAACGGTGTATCTCACACGTACAAACACAGACTAGGCCCCGATTACAATTTTTTGTATCCTACAGGCAGGATGAGGAGTAGGAGGAGTTTGGAACAGGAGGCAAACTGAAGCACCCTGCAATCCTCGGCGGTGGAAGATGCGCCCCAAAAATTTGGAAGGTGTATCTCACACGTACCGATACAGACTAGGCCGCAATTTAATTCTTTTTACCCCAAAGGGTGTAGATTGAATAGCGGAATAGAAAATATGATATAAAAAGGTGTATCTCACACATACAAACCCAGACTAGGCCCCGATTACAATTTTTTGTACCCTAAAGGCAGGATGAGGAGTAGGAGGAGTTCGGAACAGGAGGCAAACTGAAGCACCCTGCAATCCTCGGCGGTCGAAGATGCGCCCCAAAAATTTGGAAGGTGTATCTCACACGTACCGATACAGACTATGCCGCAATTTAATTTTTTTTACCAGAAAAAAAAGGGTGTAGATTGAATAGCGGAATAGAAAATATGATATACAATTGGTGATTTTTCAATAGCACATGTGAACACAGCAGTGTCTTATGTTTTATGTCACGGTCAGCTCAGCAGCAGGCTATGAAGGGAAAAAAAAAATTCCCCTTATCTTTGTAATTTTTAAATAGCAGATTAGCACAGACTATGCCACAATTTAATTTTTTTTAACCCAAAAGGGTGTATATTGAATAGTGGAATAGAAAAAAGTATATAAAATTGAAAATCACTCAATAGCACATGTGAACACAGCAGTGTCTTATGTCACGGTCAGCTCTGCGGCAGGCTATGAAGGGAAAAAAAAAAATTCCCCTTTAACTTTGTAATTTTTAAATAGCAGATTAGTACAGACTATGACACAATTTATTTTTTTTTTAACCCAAAAGGGTGTATATTGAATAGTGGAATAGAAAAAAGTATATAAAATTGAAAATCACTCAATAGCACATGTGAACACAGCAGTGTCTTATGTCACGGTCAGCTCAGCAGCAAGCAGGCTATGAAGAGAAAAAAAAAATTCCCCTTTAACTTTGTAATTTTCAAATAGCAGATTAGAACAGCAATCTGTAGTAAAATATAGCTGAACGCTGCACACAACAGACTGATAAAAATATATTTTTTTCTCCCTCCTCCTCCTCAGTGGGCTCAAGTGAGGGCAAAAAGATTGTTCACTGCACCACCCCCCACACTGCAAAATCGATGTAGATCGCTAACGGACGATTGTTCTGTTCCTGCCTAATCTCTCCAGCCTGTCCCAAAAATGCTCAAATAACTTTCCCTGCCTACACTCCGACCTGTCCAGGCATTCTTTTCGGGCACAATTTTTCACTGTCTGTCCCTAATCAGCAGCCAGCACATATGATGTGTGCTCTCTCCCTACACTACAGCAGAATGACGCACCGCGCTGTGTCTCTCGAACTTATAAAGACATGGGTCACATGCTTCAGATGGCCAATCACAGCTACTAATACATTAGTAGGCATGGCTGGGATGGCTTAAGGCACACCAGTTAAACGCTTGTTGATTGGCTGTTGAAAGCCCGCCATTAAAAGCGTGCCATTACATACAAAACAGGAAATAAAATTACCGAACACGGATTTTAAACCCGAACATACAGTAAAGTTTTCGGGTCCGTGTCCGGGTATCAAAAATCCAATTATCCGGTACGAACCCGAATAATACAGTCCGTGTTCGCTCAACACTATGCATGACCAGCCTAATTCTGTGAAGAGAATTGGGAGATATATTTTGCTAGGGGACTAGAGTTGAGCAGTACTATCCCGTGCTACAATAGGGGAATGAAAGTGAGAACTAATTGCTATAGGTAACAGATATTTATTGCTATCACAAACTAATAAATGAACCACAATATTATCCACTTTCAGGACTTTAAAATTAAAAGCACAAAGCCTTATCTATATCATGAAACATCATGCACAGAAATTAAATGTAGAACCTGCATCACTTATATGTCATTCCGTTTTAATGTAAAGTAATTTGAATGATTCCTTGATAATTGATTCCTTGTGGAAGCCTGCAATGTAAAAAATTAGAATATTAAGTCAGTTGCAATGTAAAAAATCCTCCATAGCAGCAACATTTTTCAATTACATTACAAGTCACCTTGAGTGAAATATACAATGAAATAAAATAGATGATATCTGCAGTAAAAATGACAGCTGTAAACAATAGAATTAAAGTGGTCATTTTAAGAATAGAGGTATTTTGAAAGAAATGTTAACATAAAGCATGACATATGTTAAAAGCTTTTATTACCCTAATGTATACTTTAGTTATGAAAGCACTTTTTATTTGATGTCAAATGCAAATCTGCCTATTACTAAGATTACTTTGTCAGTGCACCAAGGTTCTGCATCATAGCTTAAGCAGTACTACTGTCAAAATATCACCATGGCATTTTTTTTTTTTTTTGAAAACTTGTACATTAAAGACTAAATAAAAAAAATAAAAATCAGCACAAGGGACAATACTTAAAATTGTAAAAAATGCTAACATTCAAAAGAATGTCAAAACTAAAGCAGCGCTAACATTAATGCATTAAACATTAAATAAAACACACAAAAAAGCAATCAGATATGGAGTCCATATAAATGATAAATGTCCGACAGAGTCACTAGGTGGGAGGATAGCCAAAGGGAAGGTAGTTGTGAATCAAACCCCTCTCTATATAGTGGAAAAAACTTACCACAATCAGCAGAAAATCAGGCGTTTGAACTAATCACCATTGAGCTGACAATCCTCCAGATTAAAATCTTCCTCTTAGGCACGGACAGCGAAAACACCATCAACCATAAAGGGTTATACTCCAATCATTCCTTATAAGGATAACTTACATCCAGCTGGACTCCTCACTGACATACTTTTACATGGTAGGCAGTAAAGGAACAAACGGTAAAGGGACACCACATAGCGTAATTCCGTATACCTTTAATTAATAAAATACCCCCTCCTAGATTGTACTTACAAATGGTAAACAAAAACACACATCAAATGAATAGTTTGGATATACCGACAAAAGACACGTCACGGCTGCCTCTCATCCTTGGTCCATCCCATGGTATCCTTCGGGCGGAGGAAGCCTTCAGATGCTCTTAGTGGAAACCGCGTGGTCACGCCCTGCCACGTTTCATCATCACTTCATCAGAGGGAGTGGCCCCCCGACTCTGCTCTTAGATTCTTATAGACTTTCAGCCTGGGGATTTTAACCCATTCCTTTCACTGAGAACACGGGCACTTACAAACTCTATAGCCCAAATGAAGGATAGCATGTCATCCAATCTAATTGGTAGGTCATGTAAACATAAAATATGACTCCTAATAGTAGCTTGAATTATGCCAATTAAACACCATTTACATTCAGACGGAGACGCCGTGTCCCCAAATCTGATTAAATGGAAAATAACCCCAGAGCATACTGATGATCATGACATGATCGTGATCCCTGCTCAATAGGATCATATACCATCAGATCACAATAAATGAAATAGAAAGGGAATCCTTGAACCAAATTACTGTCATCCTTCATTGGACACAACCTAACATAAAATAAGACGACATTTGATATAGCATAATAAAAATAACAATGAAAGTACACATAAGGAATTATTGAATGAAAAAAAATAAACCTGGACATAACCAGATATAGAATGCAAAATACATTAAACATAGCCTAATAACATTACCAATAAATACTGCATTACACATTAAAATTGTTTAAAAAAACTAGATGGAAATATTAATGGAAATTTAACCCCGGAATACTTGCAATTACCTCCAATTTTCCCACCTCACTCCCACCGCTGTTTTCTTTCCTGTGAGATGGGGGTTAATAAGACCAACAGAGTTGTGACAGGCACCCATCAAAAGTCCCCAGTCATGCCAATCCTTTCTCCCCAGCCCCTCAATTTATAGAAGCCCTACTTAATTTATATGAATTAAATATGATCTATGAATGAAAGGGGTAGACCTTTTAATCACCGCCCATCCTCCATTTATAGATTGTTTCGTTCAAAGAAACTGTAGTAAGGCTTCTGTAAAAGGATGTGCTGGTCGGAAAGAGTATAGTCTGGTATATTTGCGCAGTTTTGATGAGCAGCTGTCAAAGCTCATTGGTTCAATAATAGGGATGGGCTCTGTGTTCGAGTCGAACGTAAGTTCAACTCCAACATCAGCTGTTCGTGTGTTCACGCTCAGCGGGAAGTTCGACTTGTGATGAGTGCCCCATAATGCACTGCGTTGTTGCAGTGCATTGATTGCTGATGACTGGCCAAAGCATGCACCTGACCTGTATGCTTTGGCCAATCACAGCACAATGTCCTGTCAGTGCCATGATTGGCCAAAGACAGGGTGTCTTTAGCCAATAATAGCTCAGGGGCCACACCCTACACTATATAAGGCTGCTGCTTACACGGCAGACATGTATAGTGTGTTACAATAGAGATTAGGCAGGTAATTATTGGATAGTGTGTTGAGAAAGTTTAGCGCAATCAGTGTAGTGAACAGGCATACTCCACTTTTAAAATATATAGATAAGTCCTGGGTCCCCTCTCGGTGCTCCCCAAGTTTTGTGTCCCTGTCACTTATAGTTCGGGAGCAGTGCCATGCCAAGCTGACCAACATTTCTCATAGATGCCAATGTTAACTACATGACACCCGCACTATAGCCGAAAGACGGCTACAGCGCAGACTTAAATTGACAAGAGGGTTTACATTGATGTCCTCCCATGCACAAGCAGCCTGCGTGCTCCCTGCAGAGCGGCCTGGCTCGCTCTGTGATCAGCGAGTCCATGAGACTCGCCTGATCACAGATCGGAGTAAGGGGGCGGTCCCGCCCCTTACCACATGATCAGCTGTCAGCACATGACAGCTGATCATGTGAAGTAAACAGCAGCCAGCGATCAGCTGTTTTTTTCTCCTCACACTGTCAGTGTGAGGAGAAAAAGAAAACAATCGCCGGCTGCTGTAAGAGGGACATGAGTCCCAAAGCACCCTTCCCATGTTGAAGGAAAGCGGCCTGATATGGTTCAGGAGGGGGGCACTCACTCGCCCCCCCCTTTCCTGGCCTGCCAGGCTGTATGTTCAGATAAGGGTCTGGTATGGATTTTGGGTGGACCCCACATCGTTTTTTTTTTAGCTTGGGGTTACCCTTAAAATTCATACCAGACCCAATGGGCCTGTTATGGAATGAGGGGGGGGGGGTTCATTTTTTATCTGTACTGCCAAGAGCCAACAATACATTACAGTCGCGCAGGGGCGGACCGACAACCCATGGGACCCCCGGGCAATATGAGATCATGGGGCCCCCCTGTGTGCCTGTCCACGTTCAAGCCACACCCACACAAAACACCACCTACTTATTGCACTGCCCACATTACATACATTTGTCCCTACCCCTTTAGCTGCAGTGGCAGTAGCTGAGGATGTACACATACTGTGGCAGGAATTAAACCCCCCTGTTGCTTTCAGTGAGTGATCGTGACCCATTCAAGTAAATGGGGCCCACTCTGCAAACACCCTGCAACCATGTGCAATGCACACATTTGCAGCATGCTAGTGTGTGATCCAAGGAGTTGAAGCAGGTGATGAGGAGGCAATACAATGCCTCCTCACTGCCTGCTTTAACCCTTTTTTCACTGTACTGCACAAGGTTGCACAGCCTTTTCAGAGCAGCCCCATTCACTTGAATGGGTTACGCTTGAAACATAGAAACATAGAATGTGTCGGCAGATAAGAACCATTTGGCCCATCTAGTCTGCCCAATATATCTGAATCCTATGAATGGTCCCTGGCCCTATTTTATATGAAGGATAGCCTTATGCCTATCCCATGCATGCTTAAACTCCTTCACTGTATTTGCAGCTACCACTTCTGCAGGAAGGTTATTCCATGCATCCACTACTCTCTCAGTAAAGTAATACAAGCGTGACAGGGCATATAATTCCTGCTGCAGCTGCAACATATGTACACCCCTGGTCACTGCAGTTAAAGGGGGTGTGGTTGGGGTGAGAAAAACAGCGCTCAATTATGTGGTTTTACTGCCCCCAAACTGCAAATGTAAATAAGCTCTTGCTGTCTTGAGCCCCCTATCACAGTTGGTGTTTAGGGGACCCCTTGGATGAGGATAGAGAGGGACCCCTGAGATGAGGACAGAGTGTGGCTCCTGAGATAAGGACAGAGAGGGGCCCCTGGGATGAGAGCAGAGAGGGGGCCCTGGGATGCGAGAAGAGACAAGGCCCTGGGATGAAAGCATAGAGGGGGCCCTGGGATGAAAGCAGAGAGGGGGACCTTAGATGAGAGAAGAGAAGGGGTCCTGGGATGAGAGCAGAGAGGGGGTCCTGGAATGAGAACAGAGAGAGGGCCCTGGAGTGAGGCCAGAGAGGGGGTTTTGGGATGAGAGCAGAGAGGGGGTCCTGGGATGAGAGCAGAGAGGGGATCTGGGATGAGAGCAGAGAGGGTGTGCTGGGATGATGACAGAGAGGGGGTCCTGGGATGAGGGCAGAGAGGGGGTCCTGGGATGAGGACAGAGAGGGGGCCCTAGGATGACAGCAGAGAGAGACCCCTGGGATAATGGCAGAAAGGGGGTCCTGGGATGAGGGCAGAGAGGGGGTCCTAGGATGAGAGCAGAGAGGGGGTCCTGGGATAAGGGCAGAGAGGGAGTCCTGGGATGAGGGCAGAGAGGGGGTCCTGGGATGAGAGCAGAGAGGGGGCCATGGGATGACAGCAGAGAGAGACCCCTGGGATGACAGCAGAGAGGGGGTCCTAGGATGACAGTACAGATAGACCCCTGGGATGACAGCAGAAAGGGGGTCCTGGGATGACAGCAGAGTGGGGTCCTGGGATGAGAGCAGAGAGGGGGTCCTGGGATGACAGCAGAGAGGGGTGGAAAAGGGGCCCTGGGATGACAGCAGAAGAGGGGTCTTGGGATGAGGGCAGATAGGGGGTCCTGGGATGAGGGCAGAGAGGGGGTTCTGGGATGAGGACAGAGAGTGGGCCCTAGGATGACTGCAGAGAGAGACCCCTGGGATAAGGACAGAGAGGGGGCCCTGGAATGAATGCAGAGTGGGGGCCCTGGGATGAAAGCAGAGAAGGGGTCCTGGGATGAGAGCAGAGAGGGGGTCCTGGGATGAGGACAGGGAGGGGGCCCTGGAGTGAGGCCAGAGAGGGGGTCCTGGGATGACAGCAGAGAGAGACCCCTGGGATGACAGCAAAGAGGGGGTCCTAGGATGACAGCAAAGAGGGGGTCCTAGTATGACAGCAGAGAGAGACCCCTGGGATGACAGCAGAGAGGGGGTCCTTGGATGACAGCAGAAAGGGGGTCCTTGGATGACAGCAGAAAGGGGGTCCTGGGATGACAGCAGAGAGGGGCAGAAAAGGGGCCCTGGGATGACAGCAGAGAGGGGGCCCTGGAATGAAAGCAGAGAGGGGGCCCTGGGATGAAAGCAGAGAGGGGGCCCTGGGATGAGAGCAGGGAGGGGAACCTGGGATGAGAGCAGAGAAGGGGTCCTGTGATGAGAGCAGAGAGGGGTTCCTGGGATAAGGACAGAGAGGGGGCCCTGGAGTGAGGCCAGAGAGGGGGTCCTGGGATGACAGCAGAGAGGGGGTCCTGGGATGACAGCAGAGAGGGGTCCTGGGATGACAGCAGAGAGAGACCCCTGGGATGACAGCAGAGAAAGGGTCCTAGGATGACAGCAGAGAGAGACCCCTAGGATGACAGCAGAGACGGGGTCCTTGGATGACAGCAGAGAGGGGGTCCTTGGATGACAGCAGAGAGGGGGTCCTGGGATGAAAGCAGAGAGGGGGTCCTGGGACGACAGCAGAGAGGGCAGAAAAGGGACCCTGGGATGACAGCAGAAAAGGGGCCCTGGGATGACAGCTAAAAAGGGGCTCTGGGATGACAGCAGAGAGGGGGCCCTGGGATGAAAGCAAAGTGGGGGTCCTGGGATTAAAGGACAGAGAGTGGGCTCTAGGATGACAGCAGAGAGAGACCCATGGGGTGAGAGCAGAGAGGGGGTCTTGGGATGAGGGCAGAGAGGGAGTCCTGGGATAAAGGCAGAGAGAGGGGCCCTGGGATGAGGGCAGAGAGGGGGCCCTGGGATGAGGGAAGAGAGGGGGCCCTGGGATGAGGACAGAGAGGGGGCCCTGGGATGAGAGCAGGGAGGGGGTCCTGGGATGAGGGCAGAGAGGGGGCCCTGAGATGAGGACAGAGTGTGGCTCCTGGGATAAGGACAGAGAGGGGCCCCTGGGATGAGAGCAGAGAGGGGGCCCTGGGATGCGAGAAGAGACAAGGCCCTGGGAAGAAAGCACAGAGGGGGCCCTGGGATGAAAGCAGAGAGGGGGACCTTAGATGAGAGAAGAGAAGGGGTCCTGGGATGAGAGCAGAGAGGGGGTCCTGGAATGAGGACAGAGAGAGGGCCCTGGAGTGAGGCCAGAGAGGGGGTTTTGGGATGAGAGCAGAGAGGGGGTCCTGGGATGAGAGCAGAGAGGGGATCTGGGCTGAGAGCAGAGAGGGGGTGCTGGGATGATGACAGAGAGGGGGTCCTGGGATGAGGGCAGAGAGGGGGTCCTGGGATGAGGACAGAGAGGGGGCCCTAGGATGACAGCAGAGAGAGACCACTGGGATAATGGCAGAAAGGGGGTCCTGGGATGAGGGCAGAGAGGGGGTTCTACGATGAGAGCAGAGAGGGGGTCCTGGGATAAGGGCAGAGAGGGAGTCCTGGGATGAGGGCAGAGAGGGGGTCCTGGGATGAGAGCAGAGAGGGGGCCATGGGATGACAGCAGAGAGAGACCCCTGGGATGACAGCAGAGAGGGGGTCCTAGGATGACAGTACAGATAGACCCCTGGGATGACAGCAGAAAGGGGGTCCTGGGATGACAGCAGAGTGGGGTCCTGGGATGAGAGCAGAGAGGGGGTCCTGGGATGACAGCAGAGAGGGGCGGAAAAGGGGCCCTGGGATGACAGCAGAAGAGGGGTCCTGGGATGAGGGCAGATAGGGGGTCCTGGGATGAGGGCAGAGAGGGGGTTCTGGGATGAGGACAGAGAGTGGGCCCTAGGATGACTGCAGAGAGAGACCCCTGGGATAAGGACAGAGAGGGGGCCCTGGAATGAATGCAGAGTGGGGGCCCTGGGATGAAAGCAGAGAGGGGCCCCTGGGATGAAAGCAGAGAGAGGGCCCTGGAAAGAATGCAGAGTGGGGGCCCTGGGATGAAAGCAGAGAAGGGGTCCTGGGATGAGAGCAGAGAGGGGGTCCTGGGATGAGGACAGGGAGGGGGCCCTGGAGTGAGGCCAGAGAGGGGGTCCTGGGATGACAGCAGAGAGAGACCCCTGGGATGACAGCAAAGAGGGGGTCCTAGGATGACAGCAGAGAGAGACCCCTGGGATGACAGCAGAGAGGGGGTCCTTGGATGACAGCAGAGAGGGGGTCCTGGGATGACAGCAGAGAGGGGCAGAAAAGGGGCCCTGGGATGACAGCAGAAAAGGGGACCGGGGATGACAGCAGAAAAGGGGCTCTGGGATGCCAGCAGAGAGGGGGCCCTGGGATGAGAACAGAGTGGGGGTCCTGGGATGAGAGAAGAGATGGGGCCCTGGAATGAATGCCGAGTGGGGGCCCTGGGATGAAAGCAGAGAGGGGGCCCTGGAATGAAAGCAGAGAGGGGGCCCTGGGATGAAAGCAGAGAGGGGGCCCTGGGATGAGAGCAGGGAGGGGAACCTGGGATGAGAGCAGAGAAGGGGTCCTGTGATGAGAGCAGAGAGGGGGTCCTGGGATGAGGACAGAGAGGGGGCCCTGGAGTGAGGCCAGAGAGGGTGTCCTGGGATGACAGCAGAGAGGGGGTCCTGGAATGACAGCAGAGAGGGGGTCCTGGGATGACAGCAGAGAGAGACCCCTGGGATGACAGCAGAGAAAGGGTCCTAGGATGACAGCAGAGACGGGGTCCTTGGATGACAGCAGAGAGGGGGTCCTTGGATGACAGCAGAGAGGGGGTCCTGGGATGAAAGCAGAGAGGGGGTCCTGGGACGACAGCAGAGAGGGCAGAAAAGGGACCCTGGGATGACAGCAGAAAAGGGGCCCTGGGATGACAGCTAAAAAGGGGCTCTGGGATGACAGCAGAGAGGGGGCCCTGGGATGAAAGCAGAGTGGGGGTCCTGGGATTAAAGGACAGAGAGTGGGCTCTAGGAAGACAGCAGAGAGAGACCCATGGGATGAGAGCAGAAAGGGGGTCCTGGGATGAGGGCAGAGAGGGAGTCCTGGGATAAAGGCAGAGAGGGGGCCCGGGGATGAGGGCAGAGAGGGGGCCCTGGGATGAGAGCAGGGAGGGGGTCCTGGGATGAGGGCAGAGAGGGGGTCCTGGGATGAGGGCAGAGAGAGGGTCCTGAGATGAGGACAAAGAGGGGGCCCTGGGATGAGGACATAGTGTTGGCCCTGGGATGAGGAGAGAGTGGGCCCTGGGATGACAGCAGGGAGGGGGGCCCTAGGATGAGGAGAGAGGGGGCCCTACATCTCCTTGATTTGGAGAGAATGTTGGGGGGGGTAGGAGGACATGTGCTGGGGGTGCATTTGGAGGGGAGAGGACTTGTGCCCGTTTATGGGGGGGTCATATTTGAAATCCCCCCGCACTTCCCCACCTTCCAGCACAAGTCATTCCCCCTCCAAAAGCACCCCCTAGCACATCCTCTTACCCCCCATAACTTCTCCATATGTGCATCCTTGTCATCTGTCCCCCTCCCATATCCATAAACTATGTACATACTTCATATAATCAGTGCAGCTCTTGCAGTTAATGTCTCTCCTTCTGTCTGTGTACTTCAGAGCCATGGAGGAGGATCCTTGGTGAGCTCTGTGTGCTGTGCAGGCTCATTGGGGGGGGGGGGGGGGGGGAGATGCCAGTGTCGGCTGCTGCAGAGGGACGATCACTGCATGAGGGAGCCCAGGGAATGCAGGGAAGGTGTCCTGAGTGCCCACTCTAGTGTGCCTTTGTCAGGCCAGTTACCGGAGCTCAGTGCTGGAACTTGTTGCACCACTGAGCTCTGCAATCATCACAGATGCCTTGGGAGAGAGGTACCAGGAGCCTCTCATGGGGTCCCCAACTGGCCCCGAGCCCTTAGGCTACATTCACACCTGAGCGTAGCGTTTTTCGCGCGTTTTTTACCGCGATTTTACCGCGATTTTTGCGGCGTTTTTTACCGCGATTTTTACCGCGATTTTTGTGCAGGCGTTTTTAGATTCAATAGAGATCAATGGAAAACGCCTGTAATCTGCCCAAAAAGAAGCTCATGTACTTTTTTGAGCATTGGGCGTTTTGTATACAGCTTCAAAACGCTCAGATGTGAACAGGGGCCATTGAAATGAATAGGATTTGTCTTGTTGGGCGTTTTGAGAGCTGATCCTAGAGCAGAAAAACGCCCCAAAAACGCCCCAAAACGCCTAGATGTGAACGGAGCCTTAGGCAGTGCCCGAGTGCCCTAATGGTCAGTCCACCCCTGCAGCTGCGAGCAAGTGTAAATTAAATTTTTTCCTTTAGAAATGTCAGTATTGCAGTAGAAGACTCCATACCTCATACAGATGTGCCACTTTACAGGCACATTAAGGGGACCCAACTAGGCACGATATTTAAAGGAATATTTCATTTGATTGCTTCACTTTAAACATCATTAAAATCATGTTCCTGTAAAAAGCATAATTTTTTGCATTGATACATGTCCCCTAGGGCAGTACCCAGATCCCCATACACTTGTTATGGCAATAACTTGCATATAAGCCTTTAAAATGAGGACTTTTGATTTTTCATGTTCATGTCCCATAGACTTTATTAGAGTTTGCATGTTCGCTAGAACTTTTTCACTGTTTGAGATGTTCTGGTGCAAACCGATTAGGGGGCTGTTCAGCCCACCACTACTCATTAACCCTCGTCTCACTGGAAAATTATGCCATGGAATCAATTGTAAATAATGTTCATTGTGCTGTTTTTTTTTTTTTCTTAAAAGGCTTTAATTAACCACTTAAGCCCCGAAAGATTTTACCCCCTTCCAGGGCCTATTTTGCGATTCGGCACTGCGTGACTTTAACGGACAATTGCGCGGTCGTGCGACGCTGTACCTAAACGAATTTGACGTCCTTTTTTTCCACAAACAGAGCTTTCTTTCTGGTGGTATTTGATCACCTGTGCGATTTTTTGATCATGCGCTATAAACAAAAAAAGAGCATCAATTTTGCAAAAATTACAATATTTTTCACATTTTTTTATATGAAATTTCCAAAAAAATGTAAAAATCAAAATTGTTTAACATTTTAGGCCAATTTGTTTTATGCTACATATTTTTGGTAAAAAAATCGCAAAAAGCGTATTTTGATTGGTTTGCACAAAAGTTATTGTGTTTACTAACTAAGGGAAAGATTTTTGTCATTTTTGTTGTTTTTTTTTTAACGCGTAATGGCGGCGATCTGCGATTTTTTTTGCGGGACTGGGACATTGCGGCGGACAGATCGGACCCTTGACTGACATTTTTGACACTTTTGGGGTTACCAGTGACATTACTACAGTAATCAGTGCTATACATATGCACTGTTACTGTGAAATGACACTGGCAGTGAAGGGGTTAACTTTTTTTGAGAGTGAGGGGTTGTGTGTGTCCCTAGGGGCGTGATTCTAACTGTGATTGGCTGTGGCTTGAGGTGTAGGAACAGTGATCAATGGTCCTACATAGTAGAACCGTATGATCACGGTTTTTACACAGGGGAGAATGACAGGCGGCTTGTTTACATTAGCCGCCTGCCTTTCTCCCGCTCTAACGGACGATCGCGAGTGCCCGGCGGACATCGGGTCTGCCGGGCACACGCGCGGGGGGGGGTCCGTGACCGAGCGGGAGCGCGCCTCCGGCGGCGCGCACTCGCTCCCCAGAGCCTCACAGGCTAGTGACGTACCCATACGTCACTTTGCCTGTGAGGGGCTGACCGCCGCAGTATATGTATTTGCGGCGGTTGGCAAGCGGTTAAGGAGATTCTATGTAAAAAGTATATCTGCTGCTAAAACAGGAAAAAGGGACACCCCTTAGCACAAAGGCAAGGGGTGTAGGCAAAGGACACACCCGCAGTTACGTGGGCCATGAAAAACCAGTAGGCACTATGATTTTTTTTCTAATACTGGCTTTTTTAAATAATGATGTGCTAATAAAAAAGTTTGAGTGAGAAACTTATTAGTAGGTAAAGTTTTTGCAAACCCTTACAAATACCAGCTGAACTGACTAGCCTCAGGTGATACACAGAGATTGAACAAATCCTTCTATGTCAGTAGTACCTGTTTATCTGCAGCCCTCTCTCATCTACAGCCTTCTAAAACACAGAGTTTAAAGGCTTTTTCTCAACTTCAGCAAGTAGGGGGCAGGGATCTGATGTCACACACTGCACATCCTATAGCAGGGAGCTGAGTAATGAGGGGGAAGGGGGGGCTGTTATACCGAGACCCTGGTGTCAGAATAACCATTAGTCAGAAGTGACTAATGCAGATAGCAATATATGCAGAATAGAGAGGAGAGGAAAATCACACTTGACGCTTTTGATTGAGGCTAATGCACACTATAGAGGTCTATGCTCTTTCATTTTTTTTTTCAGGGGTTGACAACCACTTTAAAATTGCATTTATTACAGAGGTCTACACATTTATCCAAAGAGAGGGGCAACTGGTATGAGAGTTATGATGAAGGGTCTGTTTCGACAGACCATTGGATTATTTAATTAGGCAA
This sequence comes from Pelophylax lessonae, assembly GCF_965119305.1. Taxonomy (NCBI): domain Eukaryota; kingdom Metazoa; phylum Chordata; class Amphibia; order Anura; family Ranidae; genus Pelophylax; species Pelophylax lessonae. The sequence goes on from NC_138770.1 coordinate 213,944,960, forward strand.
ATGTAGCTTGCTTTCAGGTGATTTCTGCTTGCATTTGACAATATTTGGAACCACTTCTGGACAAATACCCTAAGAAGGATGCTAATCTCTCTGTTGCTGGTGTAGCACTGCCCCCTCTGGGTTACCATTAGCAACTATATGCACAACTTAACACTTTACTTTCCGGCTCAGTCAATAATCAGTCTAGGGGTTGTAGTTGTTTTTGTTGTTTTATTTTAAATAGGGATGGGAGAAGGAATAGAGTGGGATACTCCATAATTGAACTCTTCACAGTTGATGAGGACTCCTATCTGAAGATGCAGCCAAGCTGCAGATTCACCTTGCCACTAGATTCATTTAAGGTAAAGTCTCTGAAGTAAAGACTTGATTGAACAACTATCTTTAGGGTACTCGCCTAGAACCCTCTTTCATTCCACCAGCTGACACTCGTCCTCTGACTACTCTTCTCTAGGGTGGCCCCCTCTCAGGTCAGGCCCTCAGACATGTTCCCCTCTACTCACGATACTGTTTTTCCAGGTTCTCCTGTGTCTCAAACCCTCTAGTCAGCTCTCCTGGACCTCTGGGTTCAGCTCCTTCCTTCTGGTTCACCAGGCCGTCTGCCTGTGACCATGTGTCCCTCCGGGACTCTGCTCACCAGCCAAAGACCCCAAGCACATGTGCTCCTGGCTTTTATACCACACCCCACAATGCACTGAGACAGTAGTACATGTGCCAATCACTGGGGCTATATCAAAGCCTGTGTACCCATTGGTCAGGTTTCCTCCACTGTCCAATGTGCCTCCCCAATGGACCAGTGCGGAACACTCCCCAGACCAAATGGATCACACACTAAGCACCATAAGCAGACCTAACTCACAGATCTTGCTCTCTGTTAAGCAGAAAGCAATATAGAATTTGCCTGCTGCTCCTCTGATAGGCAGACAGAACCAAAAACTATACTCTCTCTCTAGCACCTACCTAGGAGGATGCTACACTGGCATCCTTTAACAGACAGAAGGTCAAGTAGTGAAATGTAGCGGTTACCAAAAATGATATTGCATTTTATGGTTGCACCACAATACCTGATTTCATTAGCAGGTGATGCATTTATGTGAACTTAATGGTGTTCTCAACTGAGCTGATGTGTTGAGTGAAGATTTGGATCTGTGTTTTGATTGAGGAACAAGCCTGTATTAACCACATCAACTCGGTGGACAACTACATTAAATTTACAAAGAAATATATACAAGATTAAAAACTGGCTTTCTGGATTGTCCAATGTTCATCAAGGAGGGTGGAAAGCTGGACACTGAGCATACAGGAAACCCACACATATGACCTAGTATTAGCTGATCCTCAATAATCACTGGAATCCTGCAACACCTGGCTGAAATAATGACAAGCAAGACTGACTCTATAATCAAGAAATGCAGGCCCTTTAGATGATCTTTACAAGCTTGTGACTATTCATATTGAGCTTTTATTAGAATGATTAACATACATCATATTCCCACGGTAATCAAATCCAGCAGCATACATAGACAAAAACATATATACAATGTGTTATTTGCAGCCCAGTGCAGTGAAGACCTACAGTATAAGGAGGGGAGACACAAAGATGATCAGCAAACACATATCTTAGTGTTGGTTGGTGAAATCTTCTGGAAAACATACCTAAATGACCAGGTAATATTGTCTCGAGGACAGAAGGAACCACATTAAACACTAAACACATATGATTCTAAAAAAAAGGTGAAGGAGTCCATGTTAAGCTCGAACAACCTGATTTCAAAAGAGAAAGGAACTTTGACACCAGCACCCTCAACGTACAATGCCTTACCAACATCTAGGTACATCTAGATCCGTACCTTCAGTAATACAACTCCAGGTAACAACTGCAACTTGCGTGCATGTAAATGGTAACTAGATTACGGTGGTTGAACTACCCATAAGAGCCTAAATTCTAGGAAATTCCTTACTATTAACTAAAGAGGCCCCTTAGTTGACTAGTATAGTAGGTTTATAAATCATCACAGAAGTACAGCTGTATTTGCTTTACTAACTTAGATATGCCATTTCTGCGATGACTAAATATTTCAATTGATAATGGGATGATTGCAAATTCCTTTAACTTCCTAACAGTTCTACAACATATAGTGAGGCCTTTTTTGAGTTTAGAATATGGATCTTATAAAGTGAATTGTTGATTTTGGATCACAAATCTTTGTCTTTATTCCACTGTACAGGTCAATGTAAAAGTATTAAAGGCAAGTATTTCTTAAGAACCTGTAAGTAAACAGCATTTGTCCCCTTATGAAACAATGGTTAGTGCCAAATTATTTTCTTACTAGACAAATAAATCTGCAGTTGCAGTCTAGATTGAATTATAATATATGTTTTCAGGAGATAACTCATATGTATTAGAATAGCTACAGTGTGTTGCTTAAAAGAAAATTTAGCAGAGAAAAAAAATCTACAATAATGTCTATTTCTCTTTGGTAGTAGAGGTTTTTGAGAATGTATATTTCTTTACAAGCAGTATTACATGGATAGAAAATAACCTGTAACTTTCCTGAATGGTGATAAACCCCATTTTACATTAGGAGATCACAAATCATACATAAAATATAATATACTTCCAATAGGAATTCAATATAAAGCAACAAAATACTCCTAAGGCTTCATTCATATATTGGCGCCCTGGATCGTCAGGGAACAATCGCGGCAAAATCGCTGTGTTTGGGGTGTCATTGAAAGTGACGGGAATCACTCGGGAGTCCCACAATTTGCCGTGATTTGGGATCGCGGGCAGAATCTCAGCGATTCTGCCCACGATCTGGGACGCCAATATGTAAACAGAGCTTAAAAGATTTGGGGAAGTGTCCAATAACAATAAAGAATATTTCGAAATAGAATAACAGCAAGGTATAAGTTTTGCAGCAAGTGATTCTTTTTTGTCTTTTACAAGTGTGGGGTAGAATATTATAGGCCAACAGTTCTATAACACAGATAACATAAAAAAAACACTGTTGAACAGTACCCTACTCTAGCTAGAGACTAGAAAATTTTTCTTTTGCATTGCCCCTAGATTTAAAGTTAGGCAATGGAAGTTTCCCCTCATGAACAATATCCTTCACCCCCCCCCCCCTCTGAAAATATCACATAATCAAACAGCCCCCCAAAACACACCTAAATTCATACTCACATGAAGCAAAAGGTCATAAGTCTTTTCTCTACCTCACTAAAGACTGGGAGGGTCCTTCTGCAGGTATTTGAATTGCTCCCTGATGATGTCAATACTTGTCATTAACGGTTATATGATGGGATTCTCACAAGACCTGAAATCTCCATTGATGGTTTAAAGATATCATGATGAGGGGTGGCAATGACACCAGACTGCAACACTGGATCACTGGGCTCTACTAGAGGGGACTATGAGGAAAGGAGAGAGGTTCTTCAAAAAACTGAACAAGGGACCAAATGTGAAAAGGGCAGCCACCATGGGGGATTAGCAGTTTTCTCCACTGGCATTAATGCACGTCTGTCTGGGTGGCTTCAGTGACTTGTGGGCGCTGTGTCTCTGCCTTGATGACCTCTGTGTTGGTTTGAAGTGAACGGCAGCGAACTTAAGTTTTTAAGATTTTTAAAGAAGCAGCTGTTTTTGTACTTCTGTGTTTTGTTTTGTTTTGTTTTTTTTACTGTGGAACACTGTTACCCTGCATTTATAAACCCCTGAGGAAGAAAAAAAAAACTCTACTTTGAAGCGCGTCAGTTACTTCTGTCACAAGGTACAACCCCATTTGTTGACAGAAGATGCAGTTGGTTTATATGTGATGTAAACATATCTACATATAACAACAGCTGTAATTATATAAAAAAAATGTTTCATAGTTTATTCTCTTTTTGTAATAATAAAGAATTATATGTTTATTTTGTAACATAGTTGACAATATTTTGCCCAATAGATGTCCCAAGATAATGTTGTATGGAAATGATGGCAATCTTCTGTAATATACAAGTTACATATGATTTTAAAGTCTAAAGAACCACTAGACACCTCTTACATATAAACACAAAATCTCCAATCTGTCATTTATTTTGCCTTTGGCATTCATTACAGTTGAAATCTGATCTTCAGTGAAGAAGATCCCCCATGACTGAAATATTTAGGAGACTATTAATCTAGCAGCCTACAAAAAAAAAGTTTTTGTTTTTTTATGCGGATTGGAAAATGATTACTCAATTTACAATGTTTTTTTTTATATATAGGCTTGTATTGAAAGGTTAGGAATACTGGTTAGGTAACAAATAAAAAAGTGATCATGTCAATATTTGAAACCATTTTCTATAAGATCGCAATTAGATCAGGCTAAGCTCCAATTTATGCTTAACATTGGACAACTGGCATAAGTGCTGTTTGTTCAAAACTTAACAAAGTAACTTTTAATGCTATTGAACTATTGTTGCAAGTGTTAGACAAAATGTACTTGGTCCCTTAAGAAAAATCATAAATGTGTTGCTTCAGCTTCCCTTGCAACCTTCAAAGGGTGCTCAGCAACAGGCTGAATGCCCCATTTACTGTGTGTTAGTACTGACCCTTTGTTTCATCATTCTTTTCTCAAACCGTAAGATGGTTATCCACAGTATTTCAGAACCAATCGCACTCTTCCATCAGTCTTTCTCCTGGGTGACAAATACCCAGCAGCAACCTTTATTTGATTACTGTTATGTCTGCATATTCAAAATTATGGCGTTTTTCAATATAAAACATTCTCATACATTTTCCTTTTAGTTATTTTTTCTGTATCTGTTTATTTGTAAAAGGAGTCTGTCTATTATGTTCCCTACATATGAAAATAACTCTATTCCAATGTTTGTACAATTAAACTTTCCAAAAATTTATAACAAAAAGGGTATTGAAGTTAAAACTAGAGCTTGATTTCCTCTCCTTTTAATGCATTAGTCATTCCAAAGTGTTTTAACCTCTAACCGACCCCCTGCCGCATTTTTACTGCATCAGGGTGGCTCTCCTGTGCAAACCGGCGTACATCTATGTAGGTCGTGCCCGGGAAGCTAGGCGGACTCCCACCTCCACTCGGCAGCGGGGAAGCCGATGCAGAGGTCAGGCGGCTTTGATCGCTCCCCGCTGAGAAAGAAGGATGGTCGGCTGTTGTAAACACAGCCAACCGGTCTTCTCCCTGCAATGACCATAGAGCTCATGTGATCCTTCTATATAGGATCACATGTCTTTATGATCATTTCAGAAGCCACGCCCCTCCCCACCCAGTTGGAATCACTCCCCTAGGATCACATTTAACCTCTTGATCACCTATACTGTTAACCCCTTCCCTGCCAGTGTCATTATTACAGTAGCAGTGCATATTTTTAGCACTGATTACTGTAGTAATGTCACTGGTATCCCCAAAAGTGTCACAAATGTCAGTCCAGCAGAAAATCGGAGATTGCCACCTTTACTAGTAAAAAAAAACCAAAAAAACAATGAAAGTGACATAAATCTTTCCCGTAGTTCGTAGATGCGATAACTTTTGCGCAAACCAATCAAAATGCGCTTATTGCGATTTTTTTACCAAAAATATGTAGCAGAAAACAAATCGGCCTAAAATGTTAAAAAATTTAGATTTTTACACTTTATTTTTTGAGAATGTCATATAGCGGAATGTGAAAAATATTGTTTTTTTTTTTCAAAATTGTTGCTCTTTTTTTGTTTATAGCGCAAAAAATAAAAATCGCACAGGTGATCTAATACCACCAAAAGAAAGCTCTATTTGTGGGAAAAAAAGGATGTAAATTTAGTTTGGGTACAGCGCCGCATGACCGCGCAATTGTCCATTAAAGTAACACAGTGCCGAATCGCAAAAAAAGGCCTGGTCAGGAAGGGGGTAATATCTTCCGGGGCTGAAGTGGTTAAAAAAAAATGTTGCGGGGTTCCCCCTAAAATCCATACCAGACCCTTATCCGAGCACACAGCCTGGCTGGCCAGGATGGGGGTGGGGGCAAGCGCACCCCCCCTCCTGAACCATACCAGGCCACATGCCCTCAACATGGGGGGGGGGGTGGGTGGCTCTGCCCCCCCACCCTAAATAACCTTGCCCCCATGTTGATAGGGACTTCCTGACAACCGTGGACTGTGGTTCTGGGGGTCTTGCGGGGGGAGGCTTATCAGAATCTGGAAGCCCCCTTTAACAAGGGGGTCCCAAGATCCCCCCCCTTATGTTAATGGGTATTGGGTACATCGTACTCCTACCCATTCATCAAAAAAGTGTACAAAAAAGTAAAGACAAAAGCCAGTTTTGGAAAACTCCTTTATTCAAAAATAAAAAAATTGTTTCCCCTGATGATCAGTCGCCGGCTCGCTCGAAAAATGGAAAAAAAAAAAGAAGCTCCTGCTTTTCCGGATGCTTCCCACGCTCTGAGCTGTTCTGATTTTAACAGCTGTTTTATAGGGACCTAATTTATTCACTGCACCTCAGCAGTGCATTGTGGGGCTGTTTGTGATGCCAGATCACTATAAAAGAGCTGTCAAAATCAAAACATCTCAGAGCACGGGAAGCTTCCGGAGAATGAAGAGCTTCTTTTTTTTTTTTTTATATATATATTTTTCGGGCGGGCGACTGATTATCGGGGGACACTATTTTTTATTTTTTAATAAAGGACATTTCCAAAACTGGCTTTTGTCTTTATTTTTTTGTACACTTTTTTGGTGAATGGGTAGGGGTACGATGTACCCAATATCCATTCACATAGGGGGGGTGGGATCTGGGGGCCCCTTTGTTAAATGGGGCTTCCAAATTCCAATAAGTCTCCCCCCCGCAGACCCCCACAACAACAGCCCACGTTTGTCAAGAAGAGATCCACCCCCGCATGTTGAGGGGATTTGGCCTGGTATGGTTCAAGAAATTCCTGAATCCGTTAAATCTGAAGCACTAATTCCATATGTCCAACAGCTGATGAAACACTTCATTCCTTCAATTACTGACTTAGAACTAGCCATCGACAGGGCTCACAGAATCCCCAAACGTGACTTTCTCCCTGCTTCAATACCCAGAGATGTATTAGCAAGGATACATTTCTATCACAGAAGGAAAAAATCATGTCTATGGCAAGACACGAACACCTTCCACCTTCACATGCAGGCTTCAAACTATTCGCCGACTTATCGAAAGTGACCTTACTCAATAAGAAAAAACTGGTCTCATTCACAAAAGCCTTAAGCAATAATGGCACAGGATATCAGTGAAGCTTCCTGACCATCAGAAGCCTGGAAGCTGGCCTTGATCTACTTAAAGAGCGGCACATTATTCCTGATGAAACACAACATCAGAACCCACGCCTGCCCCTCCCAATGGAGACAGAATGGACATAAACCTTGTCCCCCAGTCTTGCGCATAGACCTACCACTTATTCCAAAAACCATTAGCTGGAGAACTTCGGCCTAACCATAGTTTTACAAGTTAGTTTCTTATCTAGTTCCTTATGTTCTTTATATTTACATCCCCCTTTAATCCTGTCATTTCTATAATTACATATCAGTGCCATTCGACACACTCGGAAATATCCCTCCTGCATCTCAACCATAGCAACTACAAGAACTGATAACAAATATTTCCACTCACCGCCTACTCAGCATCGAACTATTAATGAATCATCAACTATTAAAGTTCGCCTATGACATTCAAGCAGCTCCATTCACTCATCAATCAGCCTATATAAAGCTAATTGCTTCTCTCACCATGACACTTAAATTTACTTCTCCCAACGTGCAGGGCCTTAACTCCCCACAAAAGCGATCCCCACTTGACAAAGAGGCCCGATTGCTTAAAATGGACATCCTCTTTGTTCAAGAAATACACTTCGCTGTGTCTAAAACTCCCCAATTCCATCTGAAACGTATCTCCAATACCTACTTTGCCTCAAATACTAAAATATGAATAAAGTTCTAACAGCTATCCATGATTCAGTACAGTTTACTAAACATTCAGAAATTGCAGACCCACATGGACACTTCCACAGCCTTTATGCGAGACATTCTTATTAAATTACAGGCTTGTATCAGGAAACAGAGGTCATCATGACAAATTAAAGAAGTATTAGAATCCATCAAAACTAAAGAAGAAAAGAATAAACACTCCTCCCTCCCCATCTGTTAGGAAGCGCAATTGCCATTCGCGCAGGCGTGAGCCATTCTCAACTTTAACTATGGCTAATGCGCATGCACATGCGTGACGTGCGTAACCTTGCGCACGCTATGCGTTCGCGCGTGCGCATAGGCGCATTGACCTGGCGTTTTGGCGCCAAGGAGGGCCTATTTAATGGCAGCTGGGACACTTGTACTTTGCTGTCTTGTTTTCAGCTACTTCAGTGTCTCTGAACCTGTGTCCTGTTACCTGCTTGATACCCTTTGACCTTTGGCTTTCTCCTGACCTCGTTGACCTGCTGCCCGTCCTGACCCTGGCTTGTTTAACCATTCTCTCGGATCTCCCTTGTCTGCTTATCTGCCTTTGGACCTTGACTGGTTTCCCCTTGGTGGGGTGACCCTGAGGACCGCGACCTGATATTCACACGCAGTGAAGTCCATCCTCACCATCAGAGGCTCTGGCGAAAAACGGTGGATACTTAGACTCTGCACCTCGGGCAAGCCGTGCTACTTACAGTGGGTACGGAAAGTATTCAGACCCCCTTAAATTTTTCACTCTTTGTTATATTGCAGCCATTTGCTAAAATCATTTAAGTTCATTCTTCTTCCTCATGAATGTACACACAGCTCCCCATACTGACAGAAAAACACAGAATTGTTGACATTGTTGCAGATTTATTAAAAAAGAAAAACTGAAATATCACATGGTCCTAAGTATTCAGACCCTTTGGTGTGACACTCATATATTTAACTCAGGTGCTTTCCATTTCTTCTGATCATCCTTGAGATGGTTCTACACCTTCATTTGAGTCCAGCTGTGTTTGATTATACTGAATGGACTTGATTAGGAAAGCCACACACCTGTCTATATAAGCCCCTCAAGATCACAATGCATGTCAGAGCAAATGAGAATCATGAGGTCAAAGGAACTGCCTGAAGAGCTCAGAGACAGAATTGTGGCAAGGCACAGATCTGGCCAAGGTTACAAAACGATTTCTGCTGCACTTAAGGTTCCTAAGAGCACAGTGGCCTCCATAATCCTCAAATGGAAGACGTTTAGGACGACCAGAACCCTTCCTAGAGCTGGCCGTCCGGCCAAACTGAGCTATCGGGGGAGAAGAGCCTTGGTGAGAGAGGTAAAGAAGAACCCAAAGATCACTGTGGCTGAGCTCCAGAGATGCAGTCAGGAGATGGGAGAAAGTTGTAGAAAGTCAACCATCACTGCAGCCCTCCACCAGTCGGGGCTTTATGGCAGAGTGGCCCGACGGAAGCCTCTCCTCAGTGTAAGACACATGAAAGCCCGCATGGAGTTTGCTAAAAAACACCTGAAGGACTCCAAGATGGTGAGAAATAAGATTCTCTGGTCTGATGAGACCAAAATAGAACTTTTTGGCCTAATTCTAAGCGGTATGTGTGGAGAAAACCAGGCACTGCTCATCACCTGTCCAATACAGTCCCAACAGTGAAGCATGGTGGTGGCAGCATCATGCTGTGGGGGTGTTTTTCAGCTGCAGGGACAGGACGACTGGTTGCAATCGAGGGAAAGATGAATGCGGCCAAGTACAGGGATATCCTGGACAAAAACCTTCTCCAGAGTGCTCTGGACCTCAGACTGGGCCGAAGGTTTACCTTCCAACAAGACAATGACCCTAAGCACACAGCTAAAATAACGAAGGAGTGGCTTCACAACAACTCCGTGACTGTTCTTGAATGGCCCAGCCAGAGCCCTGACTTAAACCCAATTGAGCATCTCTGGAGAGACCTAAAAATGGCTGTCCACCAACGTTTACCATCCAACCTGACAGAACTGGAGAGGATCTGCAAGGAGGAATGGCAGAGGATCCCCAAATCCAGGTGTGAAAGACTTGTTGCATCTTTCCCAAAAAGACTCCTGGCTGTATTAGATCAAAAGGGGGCTTCTACTAAATACTGAGCAAAGGGTCTGAATACTTAGGACCATGTGATATTTCAGTTTTTCTTTTTTAATAAATCTGCAACAATGTCAACAATTCTGTGTTTTTCTGTCAGTATGGGGTGCTATGTGTACATTCATGAGGAAGAAGAATGAACTTAAATGATTTAAGCAAATGGATGCAATATAACAAAGAGTGAAAAATTTAAGGGGGTCTGAATACTTTCCGTACCCACTGTACCTTGGGGGTTCCCGTCCAAGTCCCGCCCTCTGGCAAACGTTGGGCCTTCCTCTGCTGTCAGGCTACCACCTGCACCCTAACGGTACAAGACAGCCATGATGGAGCCTGCAAGAGAGGCCTCACCGTTAGAGGAGATCTGCTAACACCTTGCGGCCCTGTCTCAAGCTGTATAGTTGCTTCAAGATGGCTACACACAGCTAGAGGAGCGGTTGTGCTCTGCAGCTCTTCCGGGGGATCCCCCTGTGCCACCTGCTTTCTCCTCTGCTGCAGCACCCAAAGAATCTGCCTCTGGCCCCACCCTAGTGATGCTGCCACCAGAGCCTCGGGTTCCTACCCTCGAAAAATACTCAGAGGATCAGGGTAAATTCCGTGCGTTTCGCAACGCCTGTCAGCTATATTTCTCCTTGCAACCTCTGACCTTTTCCCTGGAGGCCACCAAGGTGGGGTTTGTTATTTCCTTGCTCCTGGGCAAACCTCAGTCCTGGGCTCACCAGCTCCTTGAAGAGGGCAGCCCTCATTTGAATTCCTTGCGGACATTTTTTGAGGCCATGGCCCAGCTTTACGATGACCCGCAGCGATCCTCCACCGCAGAAGCTACGCTTCATGTTCTTCAGCAGGCCCGTAGAAGACTATGTCACTAACTTCCTCTCCCTAATTTCTGATACTTCCTGGAACGAAGCAGCACTCCGGTATCAGTTCCGCATTGGCTTGTCCGAACGACTGAAGGACGAATTGGCATGGATCTATGTCCCCAACGCCGTGGAAGATTTGACTTCCCAGGCCATTCAAATTCCGGGAGTGCCGGGCAGAATGATCTCCGCAGCAGTTCTGGCCGGCCTGGATGCTGCCACGGGTAGCACCCCCCCGCACACTTTTCTCCCGCTGGGTCAGTTCCTACCACTCCTGTTCCCGCTGGAGCCACCTCAGATGTGCCAGAGCCTATGCAGATTGGCATCATACGGCCTGCCTTGTCCCCGGAGGAAAGACGCCACCGCCAGATGGGTAATCTTTGCCTGTATTGCGGGGGGAGCTGGCCATTATGTGCACTCCTGCCCAGCGAAATACCGTAAGTTTCTGCCTGTCTCTCCATCCAGTTGTGTGGCATCTGCTACCAATACCTCCCACTTAGCCTTCCCTGTGTCATTGCAGCTTCCGGAAAGGACCCGTCCCAGTTACAGCAATCATTGACTCGGGAGCCTGCAGTTGTTTTATTGATAGCTCGTTCGCTGTGCAACATGGCATACCCCTCCAGTGCAAGACCTCACCATCTCCCTGGCCGATGGCTCCCACATCAAATCTGGACCCGTGACCCAAGAAACCCTTCCCCTTCCTATGGTCTCCTCCTCCTCTGGCTACAAGAAATCGATCAGTCTGGATGTCATTGCAACCCCTTTATTTCCCATTATCCTGGGATTACCGTGGTTGCAGGCACACAACCCGCAAGTCAACTGGATCATAGGAGCCATCAAGTTTCCGTCGCCTGCAAAAACTCCTGTCTACCCGCTCCTCCAAAGTCCCCCAAGACCCTGTTCTGCCTCGAATCTGAGCCCGATTTATGTTCCGTTGTGCCCAAGGTCTATGATGACTTCCTGGACGTTTTCATGAAGTGGGGAGCGGAGACCTTGCTCCCTCACTTTCCATATGATTGCCCCATCGACTTGCTCCAAGGAGCTGAAATTCCGTTCAGCCGGATTTATCCACTTTCCGAACGTGAGCAGGACATTTTAAAAGACTATGTGGATGACAGTCTGAAAAAGGGGTTCATCCGTCCCTCTACCTCTCCGGCAGGGGCAGGTATCTTCTTTGTAGAAAAGAAGGATCACTCCCTCCGACCCTGCATCATAGAAACATAGAATGTGTCGGCAGATAAGAACCATTTGGCCCATCTAGTCTGCCCAATATATCTGAATCCTATGAATAGTCCCTGGCCCTATCTTATATGAAGGATAGCCTTATGCCTATCCCATGCATGCTTAAACTCCTTCACTGTATTTGCAGCTACCACTTCTGCAGGAAGGGTTTTCCATGCATCCACTACTCTCTCGGTAAAGTAATACTTTCTCATATTACTTTTAAACCTTTGCCCCTCTAATTTAAAACTGTGTCCTCTTGTGGTAGTTTTTCTTCTTTTAAATATGCTCTCCTCCTTTACCGAGTTGATTCCCTTTATGTATTTAAAAGTTTCTATCATATCCCCTCTGTCTCTTCTTTCTTCCAAGCTATACATGTTAAGGTCCTTTAACCTTTCCTGGTAAGTTTTTTCCTGAAATCCATGTACTAGTTTAGTAGCTCTTCTCTGAACTCTCTCTAGTCTAGAGTATCTATACCCCTGCTATAGAGTATCAATTCCAAACACTCAGTTAGCGGACAATCCCCCTTTATCCCTAATTACGGGTTTCATTCTTCTTTCCTACCTGATATCCCATCTGAATCTGGAGTTCCCGCAGTTCAAGACACCGTCAACTTCTTTTCCCGTAACAATAATCTTCTGCAGGAAACCTTAGCCAAGGCTCAGACAGCTTCCAAGCGAATTTTCGATGGGAAAAAGAAGGGGGAGTTGGTTCTTCAACCAGACGACTGAGATTGGCTGTCCACGGCTAATCTCCGTTTGGCCTGCCCATCCAAAAAATTGGCTCCCCGATTTATCGGTCCTTTCCTAGTTAGAAGGAGACTCAACGCTGTATCCTATGAATTATCCCTGCCTAATACCCTTCGGATACATCCCGTATTTCATGTTTCGCTATTGAAACCCGTGATCCCCAATGCCTTCCCTGACAGAAGTTCCGGAACCCCGGAACCTGTGATTGGGGATGGAGACTAGGGATAATCGAACGGTTCGGGTCGACCATCGTTTTGCTGAAAAAGTTCGGAATTCGGCAACCAGAACCGACCAAAATGCAATGGTTCAAGAAATGGGCTTTAAAAGCCAGTGATTGCACCTGAACCATTAGTAAAAGCCAATTGAGGGGGCAGGAGAATGCTAGGAATGTGATTGGAGTGACTAGGGGGTCCATAGTCCAATCATTAGTGAATACGCCCCCCAGTATATAAGATAGCCCCCGCCAAATTCCTAGCATTGTTATACAGGGACATAGAAGAGAGTGGAAGCAGTTCGTGGACTTTTGCTACAAAGTGTCATTTAGCAATTTTTAGTGTGAGGAAAGGGATATCTAGTGTAGTTAGGGTGCTATTTTCTACTATAGTTAGCTTTAATTATTCAGTTTCTGTAGGGAAAGTGTTAAGTGTAAGGGGACCGTAGTGTAGTGTAGGGTTAACTGACTGTGACTGCTATGGCAGGGTGACAAAACCCTTCCATAGCAGGGTGACCGCTATAGAGAAAAGATCATTTCTCTTGTGTCACTTTCAGAGCACTAATATGGCTCCGCTCCTGTCAGCATTCTTTTTGCTGCAGGCGTTGATAGTGCTTTTTTGAGGACATGTTTGGAGTCAGGCATGACATCTGAACATGTGTATAGGGGTATATATATACACACACATGTATGTATATATACACCTGCATATATATAGGTGTGAAAGGAGCAGAACACAATACTTTCGCTAATGAAATAATTTGCACTAATATGGCTCCGCTCCCAACACACCTATATATGTGTAAGTGTAAAATACATATAAGTGTGTGTGTGTGTATATATATATATACCCCTATACAGAAGTTCAGATGTTTTGCCTGCCTCCAAAGTACCCAAAAAAATGCCCCAAAAAATGCCTGCAAGAACAAACCTGGGCATTTTTTTTTGGCGCTGGCTTTTTTTTGGCATTTTTTCGGTTCTTTGGAGGCAGGCAAAACATCTAAACTTCTGTATAGGGGTATATATATACACACACACTTATATGTATTTTACACTTACACATATATAGGTGTGTTAGGAGCGGAGACATATTAGTGTTAATTATTTCATTAGCGCAAGTATAGTGTTCTGCTACTTTCACACCTATATATGTGTAAGTGTAAAATACATATAAGTGTGTGTGTATATATATACCCCTATACAGAAGTTTAGATGTTTTGCCTGCCTCCAAAGAACCCAAAAAAATGCCAGCGCCAAAAAAAATGCCCAGGTTTGTTCTTGCAGGCATTTTTTTGGGCATTTTTTGGGTTCTTTGGAGGCAGGCAAAACATCTGAACTTCTGTATAGGGGTATATATATACACACACACTTATATGTATTTTACACTTACACATATATAGGTGTAATAGGAGCTGGAATGGTTTTACATGAAAAGAAAAAGAGACTGGGGTCCTGCCATTGTGGTACACCACATTCTGCAAATTCACAAAAGGGGGCAGAATCCACCAGAAAGAAAAGCAGAAGTTGTAAATCCAGCAGCTTTGACAAGCTTGAATTTAGACACTGGGCATGTGGGTGTCAGTTTTGTTTTTCTTTTTTTCTGCTGCAGCAGATGGGGCAGAGAGATTTGCCTGCTATAGTCTACAGCTGGTGGTGTGCTACTAGCAGACGTGCTGCAAGGACCTGGAACAGCCTTTACTATACCACCATCCCTTTTAGTGGAGGCTGCTGAGAGGTCATAAGGTATAACGGGGGTATACCTAAAAGGTGAGGCATGAGGAGGAGCAGAATTGCGTCACTTTTGTGTGGGTTTCAGGTGCTCTTGCTAACGGGCTGAGTGGTAGGAGGTTAAATGCCTTGTCAAGCATGTGGTACCCAAATGGCTGGTGTTTTTGCCATGCTTGATGTACTTCAGGCAAAGTTTGCAAATTGCAACAGTGCAATCGGCTGCACATGTGCTAAAAATGGCCCAAACAGCTGAGCTGTGGGAAGTGGGACAGGTGATAAGAGCTCCACAATCTGGTGGAATAGGGTGGCTGCTCTCTACTCTTCCATGATGGCTGCCTCTTTGGGGTTGTGCCTCACCCTCACCCTCACTTTCCTCCTCTGCTCTATCTGGCACCCAAGTCATGTCAGTGACCTCATCATCATCATCCCCTCCATCCTCATTATCACTGGAGACAACTTGGCAATACGCCACGGCTGGGGAAACATGACTGCCAATTTGTAGTTTTCCAGTGTTTACCAGTGTTCTCCCCTTTCTGTAGGCTCGTGTTCCTACCTTCCTCAACTTCAGAACCAACATCTGAATAGTGTAAAGTAATGGCTGACGCTATGTTCAAATAACTCAGCTGACTCCTAAATGCCTGATATTGTGGCTATGGCCGGAGTAGCTGTGGACAAGGAGGCAGAATAAGCCACTCTGGCAGCTGCAGTGGACTGTGCACTAGTCTCTGCTTGGGTTACAGAGGATGAGGGTGGTTTAGTACGCCAGCCCACCACCTTCTCTGAATGCTGAGGCTGGATAGCATGGGCAAATTCACTAAATAGAGGAAATGATGCCCTGCCTGGTACCAGACCACATCCACCTTTGCTAGTGGACACATACCCTGCTGGCCCTCAGTGCCATGGGAATGTCAGCCTCTCCTTGTTGCATCCCAGGCATGGCATGGGGGGGTGCCTATTAATAAAATATGATAAATATGTGGAAATGTGCATGTGGATGCACTTTAATCAATGGAAAGTGGTGTTTGGTGCACTTTAACTTGAGTACTCACTACACAGACACACTACAATATACTGAAGTAAAACTGCACTGACACACTGCAATATACTGTGGTAAACGTACACTAATGCACTGAAATGTACTGCATTAAACGTGCAGTAAAGCACTGAAATATACTGCGTTAAATGTGCACTAACACAATGAAATATGCTGTGTTAAACATCCACTAATGCACCAAAATATACTGCTTTAAACGCACTGAAATGTACTGTAATAAATGTGTGTTAGCGCACTGAGATACACTGCATTAAATGTGCAGTAACGCACTGAAATATACTGCATTAGACTTGCACTAACACACAGAAATATACTGTTTTAAACATGCAAGGAACACACTGAAATATACTGCATTAATCGTGCACTAACACACTGAAATATACTGCATTAAATGGGGAGTAACGGACTGACATGTACTGCGTTAAACATGCAGTAATGCACTGAAAAATGCTGCAGGAAACCTGCTCTGACAAAATAAACGGAAACTAAAGTAAAAATGGTTGGTCACATTACACTCACACTGCACAATCACTAGATTCACATTAAACTGACACTAAAGTAAAAATAAATGGTCAAACTACACTCACACTGCACAATCACTAGATTTACACTAAACTGATATTCAACACTGACAATAGAATCACAATAGCACACTAACTCGCTAGTGGAACTGAATAGAGCCCTGTTCTATCTCTCTCCATGCCAATATCACACTGCAATTGGCCCCTACGGGGAGAATATTTTTATAGTATGGGGTAGGACTAAGAGCAATGAGCCACGATTGGGCATAGTCATTATTACTCTCTCCAATAATGGCTCTGGCAGTGCTCTGTGCCCTGAGTGAGCAAAGCTTTGATTGCTTCAGCCAATCAGGGCTTCCAATGCACAGGTGCGGTGGAGCAGTGTATTGTGGTCATTCGGCGGGCGGAACAATCAGTCGAACGCCCCATCAATTCCGGTGTTCTTTGAATGGGCAAACAGTCAATGTTCGGCCTGAACTCATGCTCAGGTTGAACTGTTGGCCCAACTCTATTAAATAGCTTCCTTTTGGAATGAATAAAGAAACATCTTCAACATTCTAAAACTAGTCAAGTTGAATGTGACTAATTGTACTAATTGTAACTGTGACTCAGTTAGGGTAACCTGGTCACACAGTTTCATCTGTAGACTTGATTACAACAGAAAGTCTAGCTGAGTGTTACTACTTCAGTAAATCGATGCAGAACACAACTACCTGTGATTTCCTCATGGACAGCGTCCCTCATGGTGAAGTCCGGGATGGCTCTGGTAACACAGGTGAACAGCAGAAGGCAAGAAGGAGCATGGGGAGTACAGTATGGGCACTCTATTACTACTATTTCTCCCAGTCTTATTTTTGTTGTAATGTTACACAAGAGCTTTAGAGCTTTTCCTGCTAGTGGCTGCATGTCAACTAATCTGTCAGAAAAGAGAGCATCATGCAAACAATGTTGCCCATTTGACATGGTCAGAGTATTTCCCGCTGACTTGTTTATGGCGATTCCTAAAGTGTCATTATATAAAAAAAGAGCCTGTCTGTAATAAAATTCTAAATAATTAAAAAAAAAAATTAATTTAGTGTTGATCCTAACAGTGACCACTATGGCTGTTAGTGGTGGCAAAGATCTGTAGGGCTATCTACCCTGTGCAGTACTGCCACATCATATGTGCATGCTCTAAAAGCTATGCATTTGGCTTAATCTGTGTTTCCTCCACAGATCAAAACAGCCCAGGAGTTGGGTGGGACCAGCCTGCCCTGCTGTGAATGGCTATGGCAGAAAGAGCCTCTGTCAATCAAACATTCTTACCCATCCCATCAGGTGGTGCTGCTGGTGACGTAGGCAACTGTGAGCCTGATAGGGCAGGTAAGAGTGATTGACAGTGGCTGCTCCGGTCATAACCTTTCTTGGCAGGGAAGGCTGGTCCCACCCACTGCCTGGGTCCTTTGGCTGAAAATATATCAAAGCATCATGTGACCACTACCTAAAGTAAGAATAAAAAGTATTGTGGAAGCAATTTTTTAATACTTTGATTTATCACTTGATTTGGGAGTCCTTTCCAAACGCCTATGTGTAAAAATGAAGGTTTAGAATCACTTTAAGTAGCTGTCTGAAAAATCTTTCGGCTAACATCTATTCTAATGGAGGCAAAGCTCTATCTGTAGTGAAGATTTGTGTATCTGAGCTCAGTGTAAGGGTTTATATTGCTTCCGCATTGAGGCAAGGCTGGGGATACATTGATTTTTATAGTTCAAATTTTCTTTATTCGGGTTTCAACAACGAGAATAAGTATAATAAGCATTTAAGGTATAAACAGAGGTTCATTGCAGAGCAACATTGTGTTGATATACCAAAACAGTAGTAGCTGAGAATATTTAATCTTATGAAAATTGTCCCGAACGCGGGGAGTGGGAAGGGGGGGGGGGGGGGAGGGCACAGGGTAAGGCAGGGTAATGATACATTGATTTTTATGGAGAAGGTCCAAAAGATGTCATATAAAAATAAATTACATCATATGGCTTCTTTAAAGCGAACCTCCAATCTACCCTCTTGGTCCCCATATAGTATAGATTGCTTCCATTGCCAAGAATTTAAAGCCTTGGTGGTAGGAGCAGGCAGGCCAAAGAGCACATATTTGCATTATGTTTCCCTTCTTTGGTCTCACATTGTGTGTCTAAGGCTGGGTTCACATTTATGCGAATTGGATGTGGGTTTCCCCCGCATCCAATTCTGATTACAGGACATTGTGGGGCTGCTTCAAACATCTCCATGGCTGCTATGGAGCGGATAGCACAGGGGTCCTGTGTGTATTTGGCTCAGTTTCAGGTCCGAATTCAGGCAAAAATGTATGCCTGATTCGTCCCTGAAACGGAGAACAGGGACGCACCAGACCCTGCTGTGAGCCACATTCCCATTAGGTGTAAACCGAGCCTAAAAGTTTTATGGGGTCTGTATGTTCCAGGTATTTCTCTTTCCATGTCAAGAACTAAATGAGTGTGCAAAGGGTACAACGTTTTTTTTTAAATCAATGATATTTTTTCAGAAATGATGAATAAACCAAACTAAAATAGTTATTAAAAGCCGAAAAATGAATAGTCATTTGACTGATGCAATGTACTCTTTGTCTTGGGCAACATTTATTTTTGTAGTGGATCAACACCATAACCAGTCCATATCATCCTCCCAGTTTTCTAATGTGGGCACTTAATGAAGCCATCTTTTAGCAATATCTTTTTTGTAATTCTGCTGGGCTCCTTTCCTTTAAGTCTGCATCCCAGAGAAAGTCTATTATAAGCTGATATCAGCTTTTGTTAGACCAGCAGACCATTGCTTCAGAAAAATAGAAGATGGAGTGGCGCTACATATCAGCTTGCAAGTTAAATGGATTCCTGCAGTTGCCCTTTGGTGGCTTTATTGTGGATATCCATCATGTGGGTTGTTCTTGGATGAGCACTGGAGATGGGTTTGTGCTGAACAACAATGCAATGTATGAACATGGTTCTTTGATAACAATTTTTAGGAAACTTGTGCTAAAACGTTGTCTTTATTTGTAAATTTTTTTTAAAACAAAACTTCCACATATTGCTGACTGCAAACTTAAATAAAAGAAAAATAAGTGACAGTGTTTCTTTTTGAAGAACAGGCACTTGTTTATTTGCGATTGGTAAATCATGCATCTTGGTATTAGTTCTCGGTGTGCTTTAGCAGCCACAGACTGTAAATTGTACTTGGTTACAACTTTCCTTTGCCTAGTTCATTTGGCTTATCATTTTGGTGTGATGTGATGTTGCGATTAGGCAGATAACAATGAGAAGATACCAGAGACACACATAGTCAATTATTCAGATATTCCACTTTCTGGAGATATAAAATGGATTATATGTCAGTATGATGGTACATCTACCCTAAGGCCCCACTTAAGTCAGGCATGTTATCTCAGCTCTACTCAAACTTTAAACAACTTCCTTACTAACACTAAGAGTCGGTTCACACTGGGGCGACACAACTCTGTACTACTTCGGGGGCGACTTGTGCATTACCATGCACCACGACTTCGGAGCGACTTGCAGGGACTTCACATAATGGAAGTCTATGCAAGTCGCTCCAAGGTCGCCCCGAAGTAGAACAGGACCCTTTTTCTAACTACTATTAGAATGGGTGCTGTAGCGGTCAATGGACCGCGAGGGAGCACGACTTGTCAGGCTGACAAGTCGCCTGACAAGTCGCGCTTGTGTGGAACAGCTCTAAAGCCTAGTACACGCTAGAAGTTTTTTTTTCGGTCAACCCAGCGGGCTGTACGAATAAAAACTGAAGAGCTCAGGAGGAACTGCTGTACTAACAATCCAATATTACTACAGTGATCTTCCCCGCTGAGCTATTGTGTTTTGACAGGGGGCAGCCCCCGCCAGAATGCACTGGTCAGTGCTCTCAGCCATTGGTTGATCAGATGCTGATGAGGCGGCTTGTGTCAGACCGGCTGCCGTACACAGGGGTCCAATGTCAGCCAGTTTCTATTGAACTGGTCAATGCCGACTGATATTCGGCCTATGTGTATGGCCCTTTAACTTCAGCTAGTGCTTGAGATAAGGCAGAAGACAATGAGAAGATATAATTAAAATTACATCAAATTGACGTTATTGAATGTATAGCCCCCCACCTAAAATGACATCCAATTAACTTTATTGAATGTATATCCCCCCCACCTAAAATTACATCCAATTGCATTGCATTTGCAATTTTTTATTGTTTTTTTACTAGTCCCCCTGTAATTCTAGGACCTATAGCAGTCACCTGTGATACTATACACATTATTATATTACTTACTTGAAAAATAATAAATAATTGTAAAAAGTCTGACTTTTTCTTTCACCAATATACCGCTAGTCCAAACATTCTGTTTAAAGCTGAACTGTAACTTTTCTAGTCTTTTTAGATGTGAAGAATATTACATTTATGCAGTGTGTGTATTTTTATTTAAAATGTGCTTATAATGTTATTATACATTTACATGGAGACAGCCTCATATGGTCATTACACACTTATTGTGCCTTGCTGCTTCTCTTCCTTCAGTGCAAGTCTACCAGGCAGGGTCTACACTCTCCAAACACCAACACTGCCAACCACGTGACTCATGCTACCTAGGCACGAGGTCATACGAGTGAGCCCAGGAGCATTTTTTAATTCATAGCTATACTTTGTTAATTCAAAATAATAATGTGATATGGCAACACTTATACATGCCCTAATAACTCACATGTTTTTATTTTTTGTGGTTTTTACTGTGCATTACCACAACAAATTTAGGTGTGATACATGCATAGTACAGTAGCGGTCAGCACTCCTGCACTGCAGCACACCACAATATGTGACATGACTATTATGTCCTACAGCAGAAAAAATGGTGCATGTCTGTTCTTGGCTGCCACATGGTGCATTAGGCAGCCAATTACAAAATAATGAACTGCCTTAACACAGTGCCTCATGCACACTTGTCATTTGTTCTGCTGCTTCTAGGGAACTTGGCATTTTTGTTTCTGCCCCTCAATGCCCCTGCATGTTAGCTTATGTGTCCATGCACACACAGGCCTTTAGAGGAGTGTAGAGGCAGAAAAAAAACCTACAGCCAGTGAGTAGAAGAACAGCAGAGTTTTGGTAGAAAGAATGCTTGATGCGCCCAAATGCTTATGTAGTGCTACCCCTGTAGGAGCCTTTAGATATACTACCTATCTTCTCTGATCTCAACTTCGGCAGCCAGGCACACAGTTTTCTCTTCCACAGCCAGGTGAACTCCTGTTTTTGATATTTTACTGAGAACTTGGATAGGGAAGGGAATGTAGTGGGATACTCCAAATTGAACTTATTACAATGAGGACAGCTTTTTTACCTGAACTGTGGAATTATTGCATAATACACCGTACACTCTTGAGCAAGTCCTTTGTAGGAATAATGAACGGTTGCTCTTTAGGATATTGCCAGTATTCTCTTTCTGCTGAACCCAGTAGCTGACTTTCCTAGCACAGAGGTGGGTAGCCAAAGAACCAGGCCCAAAGATCTTTACAGTCTGTACTCACAAGACCGAATGATAGCCTCCTTCCAATCCTCCAGCAGCACCCTCCAGTGATCCCAGACAGATCTTTACACGGATGGCTCCCCTCAGTCAGCTCTTCAGAACATTCAGGCCAGCATTCCAACTTCCAGGCCTCCCACCTGAGGCCACATGACAGCATGTGCTGAGGAGGGCATAGAACCCCCTCCTCGGCTAGACTCTCCTCTCCAGGAAAAGACCACTTCCTGTATGCCTTTCCTGAATAGAAATACCTTTTCCAGCATGCATATGGGCCCCTATGCTTGTAATTGGCTGAGATGGCATCCATAGTCATGTTGCTGATCTGCATGAGTCACTCCTATTTATCCAGCCAACTCCAAGGTTGGCTGGATACAAAGGAGCTGATTTGTAAACAGCAGCCCTGTAAGACACACAGGACTTCCTAGCCAAAAAATGTTGTTTTCCTGTTAGGCAGGAAAGCTGCTATGTTTTACCTCACAGCCTCCTGTTAAGCCTCCTGTTAAGCAGGAGACCACACTACACTAAACTATATACAGCATACCTAGGAGGGTGCTACACTTATAAACATGCCTAACTGCTAGGCATTTAGCACTTAAGAGTTAATTCATTTCTGGGCATTCAAATGAGTTAATGCCCAAGCGCTTGACATGAGTTTAGAAGCGTCAATCTTTCTTCTGCCAAAACTACTGCTAGGAGGAACAGAGTCCAGGAGAGTTAGCAAAATGTCCAATGTGTATGAGGCCAAATGTGTGACAATATATGTTAACCACTTCCCACCTGTCATATAGCAAAATGACGGCCGCAAAGTGGTTGCACTATCCTGACTGGGTGCCACATGATGTCCATCAGGATAGGCCGCTCTGTGTGTCCCCCCGGGGAGCGGCGATCGGTGGTGCAGTGTGTCACTCTGACACACCGAATCTCCGATCCCAGTAAAGAGTCTAGGATGTAGGCTCTTTACCATGTGACAAGCTGTGACCAATCACAGCTGGTCACATAGTAAATAGGAAGTGCCGTTGATCAGCTTTCCTCAGTTCACGCCTGACAGGCGCGAGTAGAGGAGAGCCCATTGACTGCTCTCCTGACGGGGGGGGGGGGGTCTGTGCTGGTAATCAGAGCATTGATTACCAGTGCAGACCCTTGGGGGATGCCACTAGAGCCACCAGGGATTGCCCACCTATGGCCACCAGGGATGCCCACCAATACCATCAGGGATGCGAATCAGTGCCCTCCTCATCATTGCTGCCCATCATTGTCATCTATCAGTGCCACCCACCAGTGCCCATCATTGCCCATCAGTGCTGCCTATCAGTGCCTCTCAGTGCCACCTATCAATGGCCATCAATGCCGCATATCAGTGCCACCTATTAGTGCCCATCAGTTCTGCCTATCAGTGCCCATCAGTGCTGCCTATGAGAGCCCATCAATGCTGCATATTAGTGCTACCTATCAGTGCCACATATCAGTGCCCATCAGTACTGCATATCAGTACCGCCTATCAGGGCCCATCAGTGCTGCATATTAGTGACTCATCATCAGTGCCAGCCCATCAGTGCCGCCCCGTGAGTGCCTCCTCATCAGTGCCTGTCAGTGCGACCTCATCAGTGCAGGAAAAAACGTATTTATTTACAAAATTTTATAACAAACAAAAAAACTTTTTTTTTTTTTTTCAAACTTTTCTGTCTTTTTTTATTTGTTTAGCAAAAAAGAAAAAACCTTGCAGTTATCAAATACCACCAAAAGAATGCTCTGTTTGTGGGAAAAAAACGACATAAATTTGGTTTAAGTACATTGTTGCATGACCGTGCAATTGTCATTCAAAATGCAACAGCGCTAAAAGTTGAAAATTGGCCTGGGCAGGAAGGGGGTGAAAGTGCCCTGTATTGAAGTAGTTAATGTATGTTAATTACCATGCAGCAATGCAATGCTAGAGTGAATGGATCCTAAATCTATCACCGTGCTCACCACTGCTAAGAAAAAAATATGCTCTTGGATTTTTCTCTATCCAAGTGAAATATTCAGAATGAGGAAAGAGTTAAGGTATGAGTGAAACACTAGGCTATAAATCTGTCCTTTCTCTGCTATTGATCATGAACACAAAACTATCTTATAGTTATGAGTCTAGAATACTGTTTTCAATGCCGCACATGTCCACTATAGCCTATTTAGTTTTCTCCAATTCTGATGGAGATCTGAAAGCATAGCTCAGTAAATCATCTGACACTACCAATTCAATCAGCTCACTGTATGGATCAGACTGATAGAAGTTGCATTCATAAACAAGAAATAGAATACAGTGTTTGTGCTGGGTAGCCAAGTTGAAGAATAAGAATCACACACAATACAGAGATATAAAAGGGAAGAGAGACAGTTTTAATTTATATCTGATGAAGTTCAGTGCAAAGCAAGGGAATGCAATCAGTCTGTTGATGGACATGTTAATTCCTCCCTTGAATTCATTCATCACAAGCAGCAGAAATGTGAATGTCCGGTATCTGCCAATACTATTCAAATCATTTGTAACCCAGAAACAGGCAGGCTGGGAAGAGAGATGGCATTTTTTTTCTAAGTCACTTCATAACCTTGGCTTTTTGGCAGGCCTCATCAATAATAGTGACACCTTTAGTGAGCTGTTATGATGGTTATGTGAATGGTATACATAGAAACCATTGTTGTATTTAGGGCATTTTGAGGTAAACAGGAGACAAAGAAACTTTGTTGTAGTAGTATATGGGTGAAATGGGAATGAAGCAACATACCATTGCCTGATATTACATTACAGAACATGTTTTAGATGTATCATTGCACCCTAAAGGAAACTATCATCTCCTTAATGTTCTTAATGTTAAAGGATATGTAAACCCCAAAAAATTCAAACCTCATATAATTTCTAATAAATGAGCAAAATGAACAAAGCCTATCCTCATATATCCCCAGTCCATAGCAATTAGTGTGGATCCTGTCTACCCTCTCCTACTTCTGCTATCCGAGTAACTTCTGACAATTTTTTCAGACACTGGGTAATGCTTGGAAATAGCACTGCATCCCACCCCCCCCCCCCCTTCCAGCACACAGCAGGTGATTGGCAGCCTCAGCTGTGCACATTTCCTTATTGTGTACTTTAGAGAGGTATTGGCTGGCATAGGAAACCCCAGAGTGCAGTGGGTAACATCTGTATCTGACATTCCAGGAAATCGCATATGCCAAAGATCTTTCAGTAAGCAATCAGAATACACTTTTTTTTTTTTTTATTGTATCTATTTATTTCATTAGTATATGTACTGCATACTGAATGCTACTTACCCTCTCCTTAAAGTGGATGATTTCTAGGGATTAACAACTGGTCCAAAATGCATTAAAAAAGATTCTAACTGGATGTCATTCTGTTTGTTAGCACTCGCTATCATAAACAATTGTCAAGTTTTTTTTAGTCCCCCCATAAAATCCTATTTTAACTTTTTTTTTTTTTTGTTTTAATAATTTTTGCATCTCAGTGCTACTGACATTATGGGTAGATAACCCTTTTCTTATGTTTCCATTATGCTCCCCATGATGAGTTTGGAATTTCCTTCCCACCCTTTCTATGTATTGGAGTTCACATATGCACACCAATACATATACACTAAATGATATCTTTGTTCTCTAAAAATAAAAAAATAATCTATACACATCCACTACTTGATGGCCCCATAATCTATTTTTCAAAAAATTGTTTCTTACTGTGTTTTTCTGCCTTTTTGTAACATCCTCCATGAGCTCCTGAACCTCTCCATCTCCCCCCTCAATTCTGCTTGTTAGGAATAAGTAGTGCTTGTTAGTTGCAGTTCTGTGTACTGTTCTATACACACTACAAATCCATAGTCTCCTACATGCATTGGAACAACGGATAATGAATGTACTATAGCCACCCTCTAAATGGAAGACTCCGAAATGCCACCAGAGTGTGCATTTCACGGACCCCAAGTGACATCACCAGAAGTCCCACCCATGCTGATTGGTTAGCGAAACATGTTGAGCGGCACTTCCGGTGATATAACTTCCGGCCCATGGAACATACGCCGCAGCAGCACTTACAAGTCTTCTTGTGGTTTAATTGTACATTGAGTATGTGAGTGTAATAGAAAATTTTTCTTTTTAATAAAATTAAATTGTACTGCATTATGGTGGCTTCCCCTTCTGTTGCCCTATCTTTTATTTGAGGATACAAACTTCCAGGAGATCTGGATCTATTGCTGTCTTTGGAAGCGACTGAAGGACAACGCAGGAGAGCAATAAGGAGGCCAACCACTGGCGATACCAAGGAGGGAGAAATTTATAAGTGTGTCTGACTCTTTTTCTGCAAAGCACTGGGTCAACAGTCTTTGGTGAGTGTGGGAGAAGAAAAGGGGTGCACAAGTGTCTTTGCATGAAACTTTTTTGGATTTTCCAATCGGCAGAAACAATTGGCTTAGCAACCATGACAAATACATATAGAAATTTGCCTAATATAAAAGACATAGCATAATAGAAAGAAAACAGCATACTGGGTTATGCCTGAAAAAAGCGAAAGGGGGGGGGGGGGGAATAAAGGAGGATTGGGAAGGAGTGACGGGAGGGAATAAGAAGAGGAGAGAAAAAGGGAGTTTACATGAAAGGAGCCAACACTGGACTCGTGCAACAACAACCATTAACTGTGGCAAGGGTATCAAAACAATTGGTAGCATTATAACATTGAAGTGCAGAAAAGACATGAAAGCAAGAAATATGTGAAACCCAATTACAGTATATGTCAAGCAGGGCCCAAAATGCACAAGGGCTGATTTGGTGGGTAGGTAAAAGGTAGGTCCATGTCATCAGTCTAAAGAAGATGAAGTAGGAGGTGGGTAGGGACCAGTGACCAGAAATGTGAGACTAGAGGTAGGTAAGTCCAAAAAGGCTGGATCCTGATAATGTATAAGCCTTGTTTATTTAGGAAGCATGGTGAGTCAGCTTGATGCGACAGGACGGCGTCTAGTTTATCTTTGTGTAGGAGGCTCTGCTTTCACATCCATAATGGTTGGTGGGGTGGTGGCTCACTGCTTTAGGATGGCCCTCCTGGCTGCCATAAATCAGGTGGCAAGACAGGCTTTCTTATGTTGGAGAGTCACACATTGAGCCTTTGGTAAACCTAAGGAAGAACCATTCAGACAGCCAAACAGCAGAGGGAAAGGGTCATTGAGTGGGTGATAACCTGTGACCATGGCAGCAAAGTTCTCCAGTTGGTCCCAAAAACAGGAAACACGAGGGCAGAGCCATAGTCTATGGGGTAGAGTCTTGCCACTCAACACCAGGAGCACAGCTTGCTATTTAGGGAAGAGGCAGACGTTGAGAAGGTGATGTAGGCTCGGTGTAGGATTTTGAGTTGCTGCTCCCTCCAGAATTCACAAGTCACAAGTGGTGATGTAGCCACTTAATATGCAATCTTCTGCTTCAGTGGAGTGGAGGTCCTTATTCCAGGGGGAGGATGGGCCAGAGGGAAAAGGTATGGTTAGCTGAGAGTTTAAGGATTTATAAATGTCCAAGAGCAGAATATCTGGTCTCTTGCAGGACATAAACCAACCACAAGTTTACTGCTTGTGGGGAGATAAAGTGGCAGATTATATTGGACCATTAATTGGGGAAAGGGCAGGGCTCTACTGGAGGATGGGTCAAATAGGTGTACAAAGCTAGATAGCCCATGGAAGGCCCAAACCATAAAGGCTGCATGTTGCTGCACTTGCAGAAAAAGTGGGTGTTTACATATAGGAATGTAATGGAATAGGAATAGAGCTAGTTTCAGTTTTTTCCTGATCCCTCTCCAAGACACCATTGTGTCTCATAGGAGAAGGTTATGTTTCAAATGTGGGGGGAAAGATTGAATTCTGCAATGAAGCAAGGCGGCTAAACTGCATGGGTCTACCATTTGGGTCTCCAATTCAAGTTGGAGTATCTAGATGCACGAGTTATCCAATCTAAGCTTACTCTCAGGAGATAAGATACGTTGTAAACTCGGATGTTGGGGAGGTTGGCCACGTCACAGGAAAGTAGTTAGGGACCTATAGAGTTTCTGGAGGTCTTTGTGTCACATTAAAAGAGGGATGGTCTGAAGCGGGTAAAGGAGCTTGGGGAAGCTAACCATTTTTAATAGGTGGCACCTTCCTAGGAGGGTGACAGGTAGGTCGGCCCATGTTTATAGTTCTCCAATAATTTTAGAAATGACTGGAGGGTAATTTAGATGATAAAGAGAGGAGGGCACTTTTCTAATTTTGAGTTCGAGATAGGTTATATGGGACCTGGCAGTGGTGAAAATTGAGTTGGCTGTCCAGGGGGAAGGGCGTGCATGAAACAGCAGCAATATTTCGCTCTTGGAGAAGTTAATTCTTAGACCAGAGCAAGCCCTGAACCAGGTGAATATCTCTTGAATATGGGGCATGTCCGATTGGGATTGGAGGTGAATATCAGTATGTCATCAGCAAATAAAACTGTGTGCAGCTGTTGATGACCTACGGTAAAGCCATGAAGCCATGAGTAGAACAAAATGTATTGGGACAGGGCATAGGTGAATGCAGCCTATTGAATTAGGGTGTGCACACCAAAGTAGAGCAGTGGATGTGTCAGTAGGTTAGAGGACGGTGTCAGTAGGTCAGAGGACAGTTTCAGTAGAGCAGTGGATGTGTCAGAAGGTCAGAGGACGGTGTCAGTAAAGCAGTGGACAGTGTCAGTAGTTTTTTATTTTTATTATTTTATTTTATACATTTTTTTTACACTTTAATTTTGATTTATATATATATATATATATATATATATATATATTTATTTTTTTTTTCTTTACAGGGGCTTTGGTGGAATATCAGGGTTCGAAACAGACCCCTGCTGTCTCACCTTTGAGACAGAAAAGGAACTGAGGACAGAGATTCCCCAGTCCTTTTCTTTGCAGCCTCAGCTGCACTGGACAGTGAATAAATGGGAAATTCTCTGTGTTGAGCAGCTTTCTGTTGATTTACACAACAACATAGTTTACTATGCTGCAGTTTTGAATGAACACAGTGAGTGGTTGATACCGATCACTCACTGTGTTTATTCAGAAAAGGAAGGGGCTGGAAAATTACATATTTACTGGCCCCTTCCCCGCTCCCAATCCAGTTCAGGACATCGCAGATCTGACAGACAGATTATTGTGCGGGGCTGGGGATGACCCAGCGGTCATGGTGCATGTGGGCACTAATGACAAAGTAAAAGGTAGGTGGAGGATCCTTAAGAACAATTTCAGGGACTTAGGTAATAGATTGAGGAAAAGGACCTCCAAGGTGGTTTTCTCTGAAATACTGCCTGTACCTAGAGCCACACCAGAGAGGCAGAAGGAGATTGGGGAACTTAACAAGTGGCTGAGGAATTGGTGTAGGAAGGAGGGGTTTGGGTTCCTGGAGAACTGGGCTGACTTCTCAGTCGGCTACCGGCTCTTTAGTAAGGATGGGCTGCACCTTAATGGGGACGGTACAGCTCTTTTGGGGAGAAAGATGGCCACCAAGTTGGAGGGGCTTTTAAACTAGGAGGCGGGGGGGAGGGCTCAGAAGTAGAATCAGTCAGGAGGGAGCAAAGGACTGAAGGCAGTTGTAGGGTCAGCAGCGACAGTAGGTCCACAACGTCAATTGGCAGGTCTGTGCGGGAAAACCTCAGACCAAACAGGACTAAACATAATCACCATTCACGTTTAACTTCCGTAAAACTAAGAGGGGTATATGCTAATGCCAGGAGCCTAGCTAATAAAATGGATGAGTTGGAAATGTTAGTACATGAGGATGACATAGACCTTGTGGGAATAACAGAGGCTTGGTTCGACCCCTCACATGACTGGCTGGCCAATATCCAAGGGTATTCGGTGTACCGGAAGGAAAGGGTAGGAAAAAGAGGGGGAGGGGTATGTCTCTATGTCAAGAACAATATAAAGGTGATAGAAAGGAGTGACATTACGGAAGGGATGAGCATGGATTTAGAATCTGTGTAGGTTGAACTCCATAGGGAAGGAGAAAAGGGAAAAGTAGTTGTGGGGGTTTGCTATAGGCCACCTAAACAAGGGGAGGAGGTAGAGCTGGAATTTTTAGCACTAACGGGTAAAGTGGCAAAACTGGGATCAGTCATCATATTGGGGGACTTCAATTATCCCGACATTGACTGGGTAGAGGGGACTGCACTCTTACAGAAGGCCCGTCTATTCACGGAAACCTTACAGGACAACTACATGTCACAGTTGGTGGATTCCCCTACCAGAGAAAACGCAGTCCTGGATCTATTGATCACTAATGACCCAGACATAATCTCGGAGGTAGGAGTCCAGGAAAACCTGGGCTCTAGCGATCACAGGATGATCACATTTAGTGTAAATAACAATATAACAAGGCAAGTGGGGAGGATAAGAACAGGGCCGGCCTTTGGGGTGTGCGAGCTGTGCGGCCGCACAGGGCGCCATGGGCAAAAGGGGCGCCGTGCGGCCATCACAGCTCGCAGATGATCAGGCCACACAGTGGGAGGTAAGCAGCGACTGCGGCCTGGAGGTTCAGTGTGGGGGTCTCTGATGTAAGGGGGGCTCTGTGTGGGGGGTCTCTGATGTAAGGGGAGCTCTGTGTGGGGGTCTCTGATGTAAGGGGGGCTCTGTGTGGGGGGGTCTCTGATGTAAGGGGGGCTCTGTGGGGGGAGTCTCTGATGTAACGGGGGGCTCTGTGGGGGGAGTCTCTGATGTAAGGGGGTCTTTGATGTAAGGGGGGCTCTGTGAGGGGTCTCTAATGTAAGCGGGGCTAAGTTATTAGTGATCATAAAAAAGTCATATAAAGTGCAAAAAAGTGCAAGAAAATGTGCAGGGGGTGTCACGCGCGCGGTGGGGGGGCGCCACAGGATTAGCTCGCACAGGGCGCCTGAACACCTAAGGCCGGCCCTGCATAAGAACCCTAAACTTCAGAAGGGCAAACTTTCCAAAATTGTACTCATTGATGGAAAAGGTAAACTGGGACCAAACCTTGGGATCACTGACCACAGAGGATAAATGGGAATGCTTTAGGAACATATTAAGCAAATGCATCTTGCAGTGCATTCCTATGGGAAATAAATTTAGAAGAGACAAAGCCAAACCTGGCTGGCTAAACCGTAGCGTTAAAAAACTTATTAGGGGAAAAAAATTGGCCTTCAAGAAATATAAATCAGAGGGCACAGTATCGGCCTTCCAGCAATACAAGGAGGCAAATTAGAAAAGTAAACAAGAAATCAAGATGGCTAAAATCAACTTTGAGAGACAAATAGCGGAGGATAGTAAAAAAAAAACCAAAGAAATTCTTTAAATATATCAACAGCAAAAAAACTAGGGCAGAGCATATTGCACACATAATTAAGGACGATGGGAGGATGGTTACAGAGGACACTAAAAAAGCAACCGTGCTAAATGCTTTTTTCTCGTCAGTCTTTACACAGGAAAGGGAGGGGTACACTGACCATGACTGTATGGTTAGTAGTAATACACAGGACTTGCCACTATGGCTAACAGAGGGTGAAATCAGGGAAAGGCTGGATAAACTGAACACAAACAAATCACCAGTCCCGGATGGCGTACATCCGAGAGTACTCAAGGAACTCAGTAAGGTTATATCTAGACCACTGTTCCTGATCTTTTCTGACAGTATTAGGACAGGAGATGTACCAGGGGATTGGAGGAAGGCTAACGTGGTTCTGATATTCAAAAAGGGTCAGAGGCATACCCCGGGAAATGATATGCCTGTCAGTTTGACATCAATAATATGTAAACTTTTGGAGGGGATGATAAGGGACTATATCGTAGAGTTTGCTAAAGACAACAACATCATCAGCGGTAATCAGCACGGGTTTACAAATGGGCGTTCTTGTCAAACCAATCTCATAGCATTCTACGAGGAGGTGAGCTGTGAGCTAGATAGGGGCAGACCAGTGGATGTGGTGTACTTGGATTTCGCTAAGGCGTTTGATACAGTTCCCCACAAGCGCTTAATTTATAAAATAAGGTCTGCAGGTATCGACAGCAGGGTTTGCTCTTGGATACGGAACTGGCTAAAAGGCCGGGTCCAAAGGGTGGTAATAAACAGCGCTTACTCAGACTGGTCTGAGGTAGTAAGCGGGCTGCCCCAGGACTCAGTCCCGGGACCAACCTTGTTCAATTTATTCATAAACAGCATTGAGGATGGGATCAGTAGTTCGATATCAGTTTTTGCAGATGACACAAAATTGGCCAGGGCAATAACTGCACAGCATGAAGAAGATATCCTACAGAATGACCTGGACAAAATTACGGAGTGGGCAACGACATGGCAAATGAGGTTTAACGTGGAGAAGTGTAAGGTTTTGCACTTGGGGACTAAAAACATAAAAGCACAATACACGTTAGGAGGGGAACCCTTGGGGGAATCAAAAATGGAGAAGGATATGGGAGTCTTGGTTGATGATAGATTAGGCAACAGCATGCAATGTCAAGCGGCAGCTGCCAAAGCCAACAGAATATTAGCATGCATAAAGAAAGGGATGTATTCCAGAGATAAGACTATAATTCTTCCACTTTATAAAACTCTGGTCCGACCGCATCTGGAGTATTCTGTCCAGTTCTGGTCGCCAGTCCTCAGGAGGGATGTGTTGGAGCTGGAGAGAGTCCAGAGAAGGGCAACTAAACTGATAAGGGGGTTGGAGGACCTTAACTATGAAGAGCGGCTGCAATCGCTCGATTTATTCTCCCTGGAGAAGAGACGTCTGAGGGGGGACATTATAGCAATTTATAAATATCTTAATGGGGATCTCAGCTTAGAAAAAAAGCTGTTCATTCGAAGGAATTGCATGAGGACTCGAGGACATACAATGCGATTAGAGGAGAAGCGTTTTAACCTCAGGCAACGAGGAGGATTCTTTACTGTTAGGGCTACAAAATTGTGGAATTCTCTACCACAAGAGGTGGTTTCTGCGGATAGTATGGTGGCTTTCAAAAGACTCTTAGATTTACATCTTAAGGATCAGGACATTAAGGGCTATGTTAGATGATTACAGCCACACACACCTACACAGGTTGAACTGGATGGACTATTGTCTTTATTCAACCTCACCTACTATGTAACTATGTAACTATGTAACTATGAAACGATCCCTCACAGTAGCCAATGGGAGAGGAGGGGAAGCTGGAAGAACTGTAGGTGGAGGGGAGGACAAGGGAGCACACATGGGGCCAGGCACTAGAAACAAGAGGAACAGGACAGGAGGGGTGGTAGGGGCAGAATTTACTGGTACCAATCCCCTGTATTTTTCTCCTCTTTCAGCTGAATGCTGGCAGGAGGGAGAGGAACAGAAGCCTACTTTCAGCTGCTTCAAAAAGAAAATAGAGATTGATCCCCCAGATTAGGGTGTGCCCAGACACACCTGGCACACCCTGTACGCACACCTATGGGACAGGGGCTCAATGGCTAAATTGAAAAGAAGTGGAGATATGGGACACCCTTGTCTTGTGCCTTTGTGGAGGGGAATGCTATTCAAAATGTGCCCTGAAGTAATCACATTTGCTGAGGGGGCGGAGTACATATTGGAGAAAAGATGAATGAAGGAGCCGGACAAACTGAAACTCTGCAGGACTAATTGAAGCCAGTGAAAGTTTACATTATCAAATGCTTTTTTAGCATCCGACGTGATAATGGCAAGATGACTGAAGAGATCAGCCCTGGCCTACTTCAGAACAGTGAGAACCTTCTGTATATGAGTGTGGCTGAGCGCCCTAAGGTAAAGCCAGCCTGGGAGGGGTGGATCAGGGTAGGCATTATTAAGGCTAGCCTATTGGCGATGATCTTAGATAATATTTTGGAATCTAAATTTAGCAGAGATATTGGGCGGCAGAAGCCTGGTTCCATAGGGTCTTTGCCTTTTTTCAGAAATTAATTTGATATGGGCTTTGAAGCCTGAAGGGAGGTACAGTCCTCCATCAAGGATCGATTGGTAGATGGAGACTAGGGTGGGGGGCAAAGGTGGTGGCTGACAATTTATAAAATTCCGGCTTATCCCATTGGGACCCAGAGCTTTCCCATTTGCTAGAGAAGCAATGGCGTAAGTGGCATCCATCATCGTAATCGGGGCGTGCCAGAGTTGTGTCAGAAGTGTTTGATCAACTCTCGGAAGGGGGACCCAATCAAAGAACGCTTGTGGTGCAGCAGGGTCAATGGGGTCAGGGCCATATAGTTTAGCATAGACAAGCTCTAGAATAAGGTAGCCATCTTTAGGGGATGAGGAAAGCTTACCATAAGCGTCTTTTAGAACAGTGATATGGGCAGGGACATGGTGGCCCCTACTCAAGCGGGCCAGCAGCTTCCCATCCTTGTTTAGTTGGTATTGAAGTGGTGAGATGGAGAGAAAAAGAATACTCCCTCCCAATACTCCCTCCCAATGGAGTGAGACAACCTCCACAGGTCAACTAATTGTGTCAAGGGGGTAGTAAACAATGAAGGTGTATTGCCCAGGTCGCTTCCCACTGGGGATTTAACCTCAAGGAGGTCAAATCACCGCGTTGAAGTCACCCCACACTAAAAGAGGGAGGTGAAGGTAAAGGGCTAGGTGTGAGGACAAGGTTTGAAAAAAAAAAAAAAGTTTTGAGGGGGAGCTAGGGGCATAAATATTGGAAGGGGCCCATTCCCGAGTGGACATTCTCAATTTTACTGTTGAAACGCGACCTTCAGTATCCCTCCTGACTGCTGTCACCGGGCAGGGTAGATTTTTATGAATGCGGAGGAACACACCTACCTTGCCCCTAAATGCAGCTGATGCAAGAATCTGACCTACCCATAACTTGCTATTGCGATTAAAGTCCTTTGTCACTAAGTTGGTTTCTTGTAAAAACACAATGTCAGTTTTAAGACGTTTGGGGTGTCGCAAAATTGCCATCCGTTTATGAGGAGAACAAAGCCCCTAACATTCCAGGAGACGATTCTCATGGTGGGAAGAAATGCAGGGGGGGGGGGGGCTAGACCACACAACGATAAGGCTGAAGGATGCCAGAGAAGTCCTACCTAGAGGTTTGGGATTAACATAGGGATTCTTGACTCCTGAAGAGGTGGGTGTAGAGGAAAAACTGTTAGAGGAATATATAAATAAAACCAACAAACAGATCACAAAGAGTGAGCAAACAAGTAATAATGCATTTCAGCGATATACAGTGAACAGTAGTGTTTGAGTGGGCATAGTGCCATCAAGGAGGGACAGTTAGAAGACTTTTTAGCGAGGTTTGTTATGGCCTGAGTTGTTGGAATAATGAGGTCTTTTCGGCCGGTCTTTCCTCGGCTGCATTGGTCCCTGGAATCAGGCGGGCGAGGGGATACATTTGCTGAGTGAAGTTTCCAGAGAAATATGAAGGTATGACTACAGATAGTTTACTGCTTCTTCTGGGTGGGAGAAAAACTTCTGCTCACCAATCGGGTTGGTGAGACGCAGGATGGCAAGGTAAACTTTACGCCCTTCTGAAAGAGAGCAACACAGATAGGATGAAAGGCATTGCACCTATGGGAGACCTCCTGAGAGTAGTCCGTGAACAAGAGCAATTTGTGGCTTTCAACTTGGAGGGACTTGACGTTACAAAAGGACCTCAAGATGGCCACACTGTCTGAGTAGTTTAGGTAGCGGACAATGACAGGACAGGGGGAGCAGCGTTCATTCAAAGGGATCCCCAGGCGTGGAACCCTTTCCACTATGCAAGGTCAGTGATTTCTAGCACTTCTGGGATGCGTACAGCACATATTTCCGGCAGGGAGCTAGCATTGAAAGATTTGGGGGGACCAATTACTCTTAGATTGTTCTGACGGGAATGGTTCTCCAAATCATCCAGTTTCTCCAAGATATATTGTTGGGTTTGGGAGAATTGTTGGTCACTGGCCTGGGTGGATTGCATTTCATCCTCCAAAGTCAGATAGTCTGTGCTGAAGATCAGAGAGCCGCTTTGCATGGTCCCCCTGCTCCTTTCTGAGTTGTGTGATACCCGCTGATATCGCTCTGTCTACAGCAGCTGTGATCATAGGAGGCAGAATTGCAGAAACTGCCTGAGCCATTTTGCCATATTGGTCTTCTGAGAGAGAGGGAGGGATGGTTACTGGCGTAGTGGGCTTGCAGCTTTTCCTGTCTCCATTCCGTCGGCCATATTGGCTGCATGTGCCATTGGAGAGGCAGATTCTGGGAGGCCCGGCCGGCTCTGTGCTTGAGCCGCCATGTACTATAAAGTGGTCCAAACACTGGGGGGGGGGGCTTGGGAGAGGTAAGGGAAGCCCATGCTTGCCCGCAGGCTGTGGGAAATCAGGCTTTGTATGCCGATGGGACCGGAGCTGCCGCTGATCACTCCTCTCTTTTTTTTTTTTCACTTCAAGTTATATTGAAAAGAAAAAGAACAGAGTGTGGGTCTTTAAAAAGTGATACATATATGACCTAATTCACTTATTTTACAATGCTAGACTTATAGCAACTTAGCTGAAGTAAGTCAAAGTAACGTCGCAATTGAAATATTGAATTAGGTACAGGTAGTAACGATAGTGGTAAGGGAAAGGAGGGAGAGGAGGGGGAAAGGTTGTCTCATAGCTTAGTAAGGACAGAGAATATATTCAAGAGTAGCAATTGAAGAGAGATACTGTACTTCTATAAAACATGTTAGCAGGGTGTGCCAATGGTTCACATTTGTGTAGTATCTGCTTTATTTCAGGAGTTTATAGTGCAGGCAGAGTACTTGGTCCATGGGGCCCAACGGTCTTGGAATTTGGACATTGATAGATATGCCTTTGCATACATCAGTTCCAGTTGCATGTGTTGATTTATTGTGGAGTGAAGTTGAAAGAGTGATGGTATGGTATTGCTGTTCCAGTTTCTTGCTATCAGGATCCTAGCTGCAATAAGGATGTGTGTGAGGATGGAGTGGAGTGGGGGGGGGGACCATCATCCAGGTCAAGCCCTAATAATGCTTGTTGGGGGTGAGCGTGCTGCGGATTCCCGTAATGTTCCATATTGCGGTTTGAACCCTACCCCAGAACAAGGTAAGCGAGGGGCATTCCCACCAGATGTGGATGGTGGATCTTTTTTTCTTTTCACTTCAAGTTTTATTGAAAAGATTTTAAGTTACAAAACATTAGATAAAGAAAAAGAGTGGGTCACTCACTCCTCTCTTATGTGGTGCCAGAAACGGAAGTTCTGATGGGACATTTTTGCGCTTCTGGAAGAATGGTCAAACATTCCCATAGAAACACTCCTAAACCTTCTGGACAGCCTTCTCTGAAGAGTTGAAGCTGTTATAGCTGCAAAGGGTGGGCCAACTCAGTATTGAACCCTACGGACTAAGACTGGGATGCCATTAAAGTTTATGTGTGCGTCCCAATACTTTTGACATATTATGCGTAAAAGTTTGAAATATCATTCTTTGCATTTAAATACATGAGCATGGTTTCTTCAGTTTAATGCCACAAGTTTGTCTACATTTGTAAACAGACAAAAACTAATTGTCAGGTAGAGGATGACTTAAGCTCAGATGTTCTATAAAGAGATGAATAAATGTCTCTGTAAAACATTTGGACACAGGGATTACTGAACAAAGTAATGGGTTCTCATTGGGATCAAATGTTTTGAGACGTGATGCTGTAAAATATAAAGCATAACTTTTATTTCCATGACCTGTCTTAAATCATTGAGCCTGTGACTATGTACCTTCAAAAGGTCATGGATCTCTCTTTCCACCCTTGATATTTCTTTTATTGTTATACACAGGGGTGATGTAATTGTTGTCAACAGCCTTTAGAAGAAGTGCCTAGCCCTCCAGCTGTCAAGTTTTATCCTTCCACTAATTAGCAAGTTACCAACCCAGAATAAAAATGCAGTAGGTGTATTCAGAATTCATGGCATGTATATACAGTATATATATATATTTTTTTTTACAAAAGGTTTGAAGCCAGAGAATAAGCATACCAGCCAGGCAACATACATCTTCTATAGCAAGGTATCTACATTAGCACTTGTGGTATTGTCATTAAATGTTTTACTTTAATATGTCTTATCCATCTATGTTAAAAATACTGGATGAACCCACACATATTGCAATACATTTTTAAGCTGGCTAACTGCTTCAAAGTAATCTCTCTTTAGCCAGTCCTACTCTGCTCTGCCATTCCAAATGCTACTGTGGACAAAATGCCAACCTGGGGCAAACAGACACAAAATGGGTGAGAGCTAAACGGTTTAGGTTTAGCCACTGACCTGCAATACAACAGACACAAAATATACCTGTGCTGAGATCCCCCCAAAAAAGGGATAATGTCAGGGGCTTACTGCTGTGCGCAGGCGCACTGGTAACCTTCCTGCCGCAAATCGGAGAACACCAATGCGCATGCACGTACGCAGAGGCATCCTCGCATAGCTCACTCACGATTGTGAACGCTTGTGCGCATGCGCGCACAAATTACCATTGGCGCCAAGAGCCTATTTAAATGCAGCAGCCCCACTGAGCCTTTGCTGTTTGATCTTCAGCTTCCCTGTGTCTCCTGTGCCCGTACCTGTTGTTTCCTGATCATCTGACCCAGCTTACCTTTGACCTTGATTGCCTACTGCCTGTCCTGACTCCAGCTCATCTTGACTACGCTTCTGCCTTACCCTGATCTCTTTATCCGCTATTGGACTTGCCTGGCTGGGGAATCCTGAGGATCGCAACCTGTTGCTAGCATGCAGCCAAGTCCATCTCCACCCTCAGGAGCCCTGGTGAACACCGACTAGCACTTAGACCCCATGCCTCAGGTGAACCTGTGTCCTGTCGGCATTCCCATTCCTGGATTCCGCGTAGCATTCTGGGCTCTCTATCAGGTGAAACATCCCTCTATACACCAGGCTCTGCTACGTCGATCCTGACAGATATTTAGTTCACACATATTAACATGTGGTCACACCCCTTTAGCACCTAGTAGATTATATGCATGTTCAAGCTATTGGGATCTGAGCACAGGTATATCTTGTGTCTGTTGTATATCAGGTTCGTGGCCAGACATAGACTGTTTATCTCTCCCCCGTTTTGTGTTTGTTTGCCCTATGTTGGCATTGTGTCCACAGTACCTTTTTTCAGTGGCAGAGCAGAGTTGGATTGGCTAACGAGGCATTACTTTGACGTAGTTGGCTAGCTTAACCCTTTCACTGCCAGGTCAATCCAGTGGCTTCAACCACCAGGATTGAGTAGAAAAATGAAAGGCAGACTCCTGCCTGTCAAGTAAAAGCATTCGGGTGGCACCGCTGCCACCTGATTGCTCACACACACCCCCAGTACTGCGTCCTGTCATGCTTTCTGGGCTCCGCTTGCCCATCTGTGGGCCCAGGAGCAAGATGATGGGTGACGGAGGCTGGGGGGAATGAGAAGAGCTGTGTCTGCTTTCAGAAAATATATAATGTTTGGGAGTTTTGTGCAAAATTTAGGCCAAAAATTATTTTTTAAACATGTGTGCAAAAAACGCAAAATGGCTCTGGCAGTGAAAAGGTTAAACATGTATTGCAATATCTGTGAACTAAATATCCCTGTTTTTTATTGCAAAGTTTGCTAGAAAGGGTATAACAGTGTGCAGAGGGTTCATCCAGTATTTTTAGTGTTAACATGTGGTCACACCCCTTTAGCACCCGGTAGATTTTATGCATGTGCAAGCTATTGGGATCTGAGCACATATCTTGTTTCTCTTATCCATCTATGTACAGTATCTTATCCACAGAGGAGAAAACACTTATTTCATATGTATTAAAGAATGTTTAGTCATTTGTCTATTTGACAAAATATAGGCGTGAGTGTCTGTGTAGATTATTAGAAATTAGAACTACCAATAAGCTCATAATGATCCTTCTGCTGCATTTACCATCCAGTGCATCGATCCAAATGAAAGCATTAAGAAAGATTTATGACCTGATTGATTCCTATTGGTAAATGTATTGTCTATTTGCATTAACACTATTTTACAATATGGTCAGTCCAGCAGCCTTAACTGCATGAATACTGTGGCAATCAAGACATGTAACCTGTGCCTTTTCTTTCTACTGTATTGCCCAGTCATTTTATCCTTCTTTATTTTTATCTTATACCTTTCTATTAATTTAAACTCTCTATAAAACAAAAATAATTTCTTTAAATGAGTGTAAGGGTAAGCACAAAGGCCAAAAAAAAAAAAAATCCCTACAAACTCATCGGAGCCCAGAGCTTGCGTTGATGCTGCAATGATTGCTCCGGTCAATAGTTTCTGCCGAAGAGTGTTACAGTGCGACTTTATTTCCTTTTTTCCATAAACTCAAGAGGCTTGTTAGCACCTATTGCTTATATGTACTTAATAAAAATCAGCCCATTTGCAGATGTTTCACATTATTCATTTGGCAATTATTTCACTTTACTGCCATTGACTGCTACT
The DNA here is from genome assembly GCF_965119305.1 of Pelophylax lessonae. NCBI lineage: Eukaryota > Metazoa > Chordata > Amphibia > Anura > Ranidae > Pelophylax > Pelophylax lessonae. Next base: position 213,985,348 of record NC_138770.1, read on the forward strand.
AAAAGCTCCAGGCTTTGAATTACTATTTTTTGGTATATGTGAGTATGCATCTTGCAAAAGAAGCCCAATCTAGTAAGGAAATATTGATGGATGATTCTGTAAAGGGGTATTTCAATAAGGAAGAACAAAATGTATATAAGGCCTACTGAATAAGGTACTTAAAGTGACCCCTATTGTTTACACCTAAGTGGTGGTCATCTCCTTGGCTAATCCATATGCACAAAAAATATCCTGTAAAGACCACAGGAAAAGAAAGCCTTTTAGGGGATGAAAAAATGGTACAAAGGGGGAGTACCAAAGTTATGAAATGTTATTGTGCAACATGTGCAATCAATGATAAAAATTGTGTCTGGTTACAACCATAATGGCTAATTGGTGAAATAAGGTGGAAATATGCACATAAACAACATAAAACTGAACAAAAAATTAAAATACACATACTGAAATAATGCGTCCGGACGCCAGGTGTGCTTTGCCATTAGGGGGATTCCCACAGCAAACTGCTTTTCAAAAATGTGAAAAAAGTGAATAAGGGATTGCCCCTTATGGCAAGCCCCTGGGTGCTCGAGCAGGAATGCAAGAGAGGACAGTGGAAAGAGAGGAGGGCTGTGGTGGTAAGTATGAATGGGGGGGAGGGGCAGCAGCGCTATCCCACGGTACATAGTCTACAATGTAACTCAGGCAGGCTTGATGGAAAACCTTGAAAAGTTTATTTATAAAAAATATATATAGTGATGATTAAAACATAATAGAATGTATTCCAAACCAGATCTGTGGCGTTGCTGGGGGTCGCAGGATGACCGAGCCGCTGGGTGAGCCAGAACTGTGTAGATGATCACAGCAGGGAACCAGGCATAAGGGAGAAGGATCTTATGTGCCAAAAGCAGACCGGACCAGCCGGTAAGGTGGCGTGGCTTCCTCCCACCCGATAGTGTGGCTGCTCGCACTAAAGCAGTGTAGACGTGCCACGGAGCCGCCAACCAGAGGTATCCACAGCGGAGGCCGCTACTCGTAAGCGGCGTCAGCAAGCGTCGGGACCCGGCCTGGAAAGCATCAGGGTTGCCGTGACGACATGTTTCGCACTGCTGTGCTTTGTCAAAGTCCTGAGAAGGGCCCAATGATGATAAAGAAATAGGAGGGCAATGTTCATGCGTGGCTCAATGTGGTTTACTGTGTAAATGAATCCACTTGTGTTACTATACTGGATGTGAGTCCAAAGAGGATGCAGGGCCAACCTGCCACCATGTAAAGGCAGGCTTCCACAGTCAATGTCCCTATGTGGGAAGATGATTCTCAAACCAATGTATCTCTCAACAGGAGATAAATGGCATGTGATGAAGACCACTGGGGTAATAATGGTAAAGTTAGGGGGAGTTATATCCTCCTGGGTAACTCAAGATGAATCAAGGTGAATTGATAGAGACCATGCCTTGAATCCTATGAAATGCGGAGAAAAACACTTGACCTTTATTAATGGTGCAGGGACTGATCATGTACATCAATTAGTCTGCTATTAGGCCTGTAACAGTGTTTATGTGCATCACTGAAGAAATCATCAGTACTTTACTTTGCCGGTTCTAAGTGTCTTTCCGTAATCAGTTTATGTGGATAGGTATCCTGTCATCTAGTTTCTTTCATGCCGCCACTTAAACGATGATCTGATGGATGAAGGGGATGTATCATCCAATGTTGTACAAGGTACACCCGTATGGAAACAATGTGTGCCTGGAGCCCTGTGAGGTGCAGGAGGGAACACTCAGATTATGTGTTAATCGTAGAGGCTAATAGTTCATCAAGTATTTTTTTATTACGTCTGTAGCAGTATGCATGCTCACTACTGGGATAATGAACAGTACTTAGCTTTGTAGGTTCTGAGTGTCCTTCTGTGATGAATTTGTATGGACAGACATCCTGTCATCCGATTCCTTGCATGTCGCCACGTTGCTACAATCCACTTTCCAGTATACTCTGTCAATGCGCTCTTTCAGTTAGAGAAAGTAGGGAAAGGGGAGAATTTCCCAAGTATTTCTAAGGTTGCTGAAAGTGTAGTGATATAGCGTCCTGCATGTCCGGCTATTCAATTGGATAACACATACCCTTCATCCATTAATTTATCGTTTAAGTGGCAGCATGAAAGGAACTAGGTGACAGGATACCTATCCACATAAACTGATTATGGAAAGACACTTAGAACTGGCAAAGCAAAGTACTGATCATTTCTTCAGTGATACACATGAACTCTGTTACAGGCCTAATAGCAGACTAATTGATGTACATGATCAGTCCCTGCACCATTAATAAAAATCAAGTGTTTTTATCCGCAACTTATAGGAATCAAGGCATGGTCTCTCTCAATTCACCTTGATTCATCTTGAGTTACCCAGGAGGATATAACTCCCCTTACCTTTACCATTATCACCACAGTGGTGACTTCATTACATACCATTTATCTCCAGTTGAGAGATACATTGGTTTGGGTTTGAGAATCATCTTCCCACATAGGGACAGTGACTGTGGAAGCCTGCCTTTACATGGTGGCAGGTTGGCCCTGCATCCTCTTTGGACTCACATCCAGTATAGTAACACAAGTGAATTAATTTACACAGTAAACCACATTGAGCCACGCATGAACATTGCCCTCCTATTTCTTCATCATCATTGGGCCCTTCTCATACTTACCACCACAGCCCTCCTCTCTTTCCACTGGCCTTCCTTGCATTCCTGCTCGAGCACCCAGGAGCTTGCCATAAGGGGCATTAAAATTTTCAAATTTTTGATACAGCAGTTTGCCGTGGGAATCCCCCCTAATGGCAAGGCACACCTGGTGTCCAGACGCATTATTTCAGTATGTGTATTTTCATCTTTTGTTCTGTTTTATGTTGTTTATGTGAATATTTTCACCTTATTTCACTAATTAGCCATTATGGTTGTAACCAGACACCATTTTTATCATTGATTGCACATGTTGCACAATAAAATTTCATAACTTTGGCACTCCCCTTTGTATCATTTTGTCATCCCCTAAAAGGCTTTCTTTTCCTGTGGTCTTTACAGGATATTTTTTGTGGTATTTCAATAAACCCATATTTTTCAATAACAAATATATTGCTTTGACTGGTTTCGTCTTTTTTTTACACTTTTAAGTATATAAATTATTCACAAACAGAATTATTATAGGCACATATTTGCTGTGTTTTCCTGCAATCAGATTAGAAATATATATATTTTTATGTGCTCTGCATCCTCCTGCTGTGTGTTCTGGTTCCACTCGACAGCTATAAGGCCAATATTGTGTCCCTGCAGCTCACATTAGTGTTGTAGCGGTCAATGGGTGGAAACAGAGAATGCAAAAGGTAGATCTCCTCTGACATACCCAGAAGTGTCAGATGCATTGGGTTGCAGCAAAAGCAGTACATTCTAAAAGGGAATAAAGAATGGCCACAAGAGGGTTGTTACTGGTAAGTATTATACATTATATATGTATTTTAACAAGCTGTGTTGGTTTACATTTTTTAAATAACAGTGTCACTTGAGGATATGTTTCTTTTTACTAACAACCCATCAATGTTCATTATGATTAAGATGTCCTTCGAGTACTTCAGTGGCAGTTCTAGTTTAGGTTATATGATAGGGTTTTGAAATAACCCCTGGAGTTATTAGAAGTGTGTGAAAAATAGTAGGTATAGGGATCCTGAAATAAGAGACTCAATAAGCTAAAGCTCACACTGGTATTTTCATCTTACCTTGCTATTGTCCCTATGAATAAATCAGGCATAGCTAGCATTTAATAAGCATTGAGCAGCCTTGTTTGAGCCCTCAAAGTGCCCTTGGGATCCAATCTGGAAGCACTGACTATAAGTGTGCTAATAGTAGCTTTAATAAGTATTTAGCAGACTTCGACGTGTGTAAAGTAAACTCGGGGAGCCTACTGGGCTGAGTGCTTAGTAAATTCCCACAGCACAAGAAGCTGTTTAGCCTTACACAGCTTTTCTCAAATTTTTTACTATGGAGGAGCTCTTGAAAAACCTTTCAGGTCTCAGGGAAAACCTGAAAATAATTGTTACACCTAAAACGTTCGGTACATTCACATTGATACATAAGAATATATTATAGAATACAGAATGTGATGTACTTAGCATATTTGACACCCGGGGCTGCTGATAAAAAATATATTTTCAGTAATAATAATAAACTACAGCAAATAATAAAAAGAACACATATAGTAAAAATTTCAATGCTCCCTCACACTATTAACAAGTGTTTTCTTACATTGTTGGTCAGTGAAATGCTCCCTTTTATTGACGATCCTAGGTAAAAAGGCTCTTTTAGACTGTTTATCAGTAAGAGAGGGACCCCATCAATTGGTGGTCAGTAAGAGAACCCCCCCCCCCCCTGGACTGGGGATCAGTGAGAAAAGGGAGTGGGAGTTATGAGAAGGACCTTATTAGTTTTGTTGTCAATGGCAGAAGGCCCCCGCTTTAGCTTGATGGTTAATGAGAGAAGGATTCCCTTAAATGGCTGGGAGAGGACATCCTTACATTGGTGGCCAGTTGGAGAAGGACTTCTGATACTGATGGAAACAGGTAGAAGGACCCGGACCCCCTTACAATCATAATCAGTGGGAGAAAGTATCCATTACACTGGTGGGCAGTAGAAAGAATGTTCCTTATATTTGTGGGAAGGAAGAAAAATGCCCTTACATTGGGGCCAGTAGTAAAATATTCTTGCATTGGTGGTCAGTGGGAAAAATGTACTTATATTAGGGTCAGGGGACATTACATGGGATTCAGTGATGTTCTTACATTAATTGTCAGTTGGAAGAATACCTCCCTCCACCTGTGAAAGGATATAACAGTTTCAACAAAACACAAACAGCCTGCTAATTGGACAATGAAGCAATACACTGATTTGTCATCAGTTAAGCTCACTTTGCAATTCCCCCCTCCCCCAATAATATAATTTTGAAATAAAACGTTTCTGTACTCATCTCAGAAGCCCTCAGCTCTGATTCAACACAGTGCTGTTTCTTGGGAGAAGTCTAGAAAACATCAAAATGTCTTCATTGGTAAGTGTCAGTTTGGAGGATAAGTCAACCCAAGACTAACTGTATTTGCATGCCGACTGCCCTACGCCATGCCCACATGTGATACTGAGTATCCATTGTTGAAAGAACTAAAAGCCAGTGAACAAAAAGGTTAGGCCAGAGACAGTAAGGCTGGGAAGGAACCGACTAGATGATACTTGAAAATGTGACTCTAACTGACATTCTGCAGCTTCTAAAGTACAATGTGATTAGCTCACAGTGTTCAGGGTAATCAGATTAGGCCAGTTCAGTACAGGAGAGGAGCCTTTACAGTTGTGCAAGACTGAAGGTAAGGCTGGAGTTCAGCTTTAAGTAATTCCTGAAAAAAATTACCCTTTAGGAATACTTGAATGACAATAAGAAACAATCTGCTGCAGAATCTCCCGGTGGTCTGTGCTGTGTGATGACTAGAGGAGGCTTGACAAGCGGCAGATAAGCAAGATGGAATCAGATGCCACCCCATATCTTTTTTGCCTCCCTTGTTTGATGCACCGTGTGTGGGAGATATTGACAAGTCCTCTTTAATAAAGCTGTAGAGATTTTATCTTTTAATGTTATGAAATCAGTAGCTACTTACACAATAGGATGTAATCCATTTTAACATCACTTTGGCACAGTGGACAATGGATGGTGTTGCTTCCTTTTGAACATCTAATTATCGCCATGCCATTTGCAAAGTAGACAAGCCATCAGTGTCACATACTCAGAAAAAGAAAAGAAAATGGACTTGACAGTTTTGTCAGAACAATTACAGCAACAATTTGATACATTTTAGTTTCCGTGTTTGATTTAATTTGGATTACTCAAAGTTCTTCCACTGATGGAGAGATGAATGAATAGCTCAGCACTGGATTTCTTTTCCTTTGTTCCATTTGTGTTTTATTACACTTACACACATTGTTTTCTAGTGAAAATAACACAGACAGACAGAAAGAATAGCTGTGCTCTGTGAATAGAGCTTTCCAAATGTCAGCTGGGAAAAAGAAAAGCTGAAATTATACACAAAGCCTTGCATAAAATGGAGACACTTTTTTTCATTTTTAAAAGTAGTCACAAGGAGAACAAAAATATACTATGTGGGAGTTACCCACTGCTGACAAAATTAGGAAATATGTCAAGTGATGCTTATTACAGAAGGCATCTTATGAGGCTAACTTAACATATTTTACTTATGAGGTAATTACTATTAATAAGAGGTTTCTATAAAAAGATAACCTTGATCCTAGTCATTCAGACATCCCCTTCATAATAGCATGTAAGAATTTCACCTACACTAGCTGCTGGGATCAGCCTGCCATTTTTTCTGATCACATAGAATAGATTTTGCCTAGGCTGAGATCATGTTATCACAATGTAGCAGAAAACGAATAGCAGGGCGCTAAGGTCAGTATCAAATAATAAGCAGCACACTTACAGTACATTGAAGTTAGCATGAAACAGCATTGATAGGGAACACCTGAGACCATGCAGCTGTTTACTTAGTGATGCCTACAGCCTCACACTGATTACAGCTGCTTGGTCTCGGGTGTTCCCTATCCGCGCTGTTTCATGCTAACTTCAGTGTAAGTGTGCTGCTTATTTTGGTAAAGTGTTTTTTTTTATACTGACCTCAGCGCCCTGATATTCATTTTCTTCTACATTGAGGTGATTCTACTCAGATCTTCTGCGGGAGCTGCAGAGGTTCCAGTCTCTGTCTCTTCTCCTGTTCAGCCATCCATCCAGTTGCCTCATCCTTTTCTCTACCCTGTTGATGGTCTACAGATACAGATGAAAGTTCCAATGGACCAAGGGACTTTGCACTTCTCCTAGGAGTGCTGAATGTTCTGTGTACTTGTGCACTCTTTGGATTTGAGATGATGTCATCAGTAGTCATGTCACAAACCTAAAATTTGCCGTTCGCGAACGGCGAACGCGAACATTGGCAAATGTCCGCGAATCAGCGAACCGGGCAAACCGCCATAGACTTCAATAGGCAGGCGAATTTTAAAACCCACAGGGACTCTTTCTGGCCACAATAGTAATGGAAAAGTTGTTTCAAGGGGACTAACACCTGGACTGGGGCATGCCGGAGGGGGATCCATTGCAAAACTCCCATGGAAAATTAGGTAGTTGACGCAGAGTTGGGTTTTAATCCATAAAGGGCATAAATCACCTAACATTCCTAAATTGTTTGGAATAACGTGCTTTAAAACATCCAGTGTGTGTATACGATCAGGTATGATGTTGTATCAATCAGGTAGTGTAAGGGTTACGCCCGCTTCACAGTGACAGTCTGACCAAACTCTGACAGACAAAACTCCCCATTGTCATGGACATGCAATAAATGTCTGGTAGTTTACCTGTTCCTCATCCTCATGTCTGCATTAAGGGCCAGGCTCTTCCTTCTGGCTGCTTTTATCATCTCTCTTCCCTGTTTGGCTCCACCCCAGGCCATTCCAGGAAGTCTATATTAACCAGTGCACTGCAGGTCAGCTTTGCTGTTCCCTGTTGCTAGTTTCCTGTTTCCTGTGTGCTTGATCTACTGTTCTGTGTACCGACTTTGGCTTGTCTCTGACTGTTCCTGTTTGGCTGTTACCCTGACCTTTGGCCTGTCCCGTGGTTACCCTTGTCTGTCTGTTACCCCGACCTCGGCTTACCCATCACCATTCCGTGTGTCCTGAGTGGCTGCTTCCCTTCTCTCCTTACGGAGCGTGACCTGGGGGACCCCAGGGGCCGCGACCTGGGCCCAGCTGCAGCCAAGTCCATCCTCACCACTAGAGGCTCTGGTGAACACATGCTGGGTCTTAGACTCAGCGCCCTGGGGAATCTTGGGCTCATGTTCCGGTCCATCCGCAGCAGTCTGCTATCGGGTCCACTACCTTGCGCTGCGCCCCTGCCTCCAACAGTGTGCAGTTGTCATCTGGCCACAGGTGACCTGACACCCATTTAACAGTCAGTCAGTCCATTTGCACAACCGCAAACTCCCCATTTGCACAAGGTTGGATACCAAGCTAGCCATGTCCCGTTCCTTGTCCTCACTGACGTCATTGAAGGTCTCTTCCTCCACCCAGCCATGTACAACACCAAGGGCCCCCGAAAGGTGACAACAAGCCCCCTGGGACGCCTGCTGTGGTTGGTCTTCCACCTCCTCAAAGCCACCTTCCTCCTCTGACTTCTCTTCTTCAGACTCCAGGTCCAGCAATCGACAATGACAAGGCTGCTTCTGGTGGTGATGGGGACCACAACTCTTCCTCTTCATGCTCATCTACGGCCTGATCCAGTACTCTTCGCAGGGCACGCTCCAGAAAAAATGCATATGGGATGAGGTCGATGATGTTGCCTTGGGTTCGACTGAACAGGTTTGTCACCTCCGCAAAAGGACGCATGAGCCTACAGCCATTGTGCATGAGCATTCAGTAACGCGGCCAAAAAATACCCAGCTCCGCAGAGGCTGTTCTCTTTTTTTTAAATTAAAGAAAATGAATGTTTTTTCTATGAAAAATTATCCTGCGGATCGCTTTTGGTCTGTTCATAATGAAGCAACGACCTTATCATCTGGGGTGTGCCAAAACACTCCTAGAGGTGATTGCTTCATTGTGATACGCAAGCCCCTTCACCACAACAAGGTAACGATCGCGAAGGGGAATTGACACATGTATGTGCCTTTTTTTTGTTTTTTTGCAGCCACAGTGTAGCACCAGAGGCCAGAAAAATTAGGCATGTACACATGCATGAAAAAGTAGTTATTGTTGCAGCCGCTGCTGTAGTAGCGGCCGGAAAAATTGAGGTTTTCAAGGCAGAAAGTGCACTAAAACATTATGGCTTGAACCGTAGTTGGTGGCGGAGACGTCACGTTAGTCATCCGGCATGCAGAGATTAAATACAGCAGCGTGTGGTCCATTTTTAGCCCAAGGCATCTCATCAGGCCTTTTTTAGTCAAATGCATCCCCCACTGTCAGTCCCTTCAGGATCCATGCCTCAGTCATCTTAATAAAGGTGAGGTAATCTAGACTTTTTTGACCTAGGCAACTTCTCTTCTCAGTGACAATACCTCCTGCTGCGCTGAAGGTCCTTTCTGACAGGACACTTGAAGCGGGGCAGGCCAGAAGTTCAATGGCAAATTTGGATAGCTCAGGCCACAGGTCAAGCCTGCACACCCAGTAGTCAAGGGGTTCATCGCTCCTCAGAATGTCGATATCTGCAGTTAAGGCAAGGTAGTCTGCTACCTTTCGGTCGAGTCTTTCTCTGAGGGTGGACCCCGAAGGGCTGTGGCGATGCGTAGGACTAAAAAAGCTCTGCATGTCCTCCATCAACAAGACGTCTGTAAAGCATCCTGTCCTTGCCGGCGTGGTTGTGGTAGGAGGAGGATTACTTTCACCTCTTCCCCTGTTGGATTCCCGTTGTGCTGTGACATCACCCTTATACGCTGTGTAAAGCATACTTTTTAACTTATTTTATAGCTGCTGCATCCTTTGCGACTGCCGGTAATTCGGTAACATATCAGACACTTTCTGCTTATACCGGGGGTCTAGTAGCATGGCCACCCAGTACAGGTCGTTCTCCTTAAGCCTTTATATACGAGGGTCCCTCAACAGGCATGACAGCATGAAAGACCCCATTTGCACAAGGTTGGATGCCGAGCTACTCATGTCCAATTCCTTGTCCTCACTGATGTCATTGAAGGTGTGTTCTTCCCCCCAGCCACGTACAACACCAAGGTTACCAGATAGGTGACAACGAGCACCCTGGGATGCCTGCTGTGGTTGGTGTTCCTCCTCCTCAAAGCCACTTTCCTCCTCTGACTCCTCTTCCTCAGACTCCTCTTCCAGCGTTGCCGCAGGTCCAGCAAGCGATGGTAAGGCTGTTTCTGGTGGTGATGGTGACCACAACTCTTCCTCTTCACTCTCATCTATGGCCTGATCCAGCACTATTCGCAGGGCACGCTCCAGGAAGAAAACATATAGGATGATGTCACTGATGGTGCCTTTGGTGCGACTGACTAGGTTTGTCACCTCCTCAAAAGGATGCATGAGCCTACAGGCATTGCGCATGAGCGTCCAGTAACGTGGCAAAAAATACCCAGCTCCGCAGAGGCTGTCCTAGCACCCCGGTTATACAAATACTCGTTGACCACTTTTTCTTGTTGGAGCAGGCAGTCGAACATTAGCAGTGTTGAATTCCAACGTGTCGGGCTGTCGCAAATCAAGCGCCTCACTGGCATGTTGTTTCGCCGCTGAATATCTGAAAAGTGCGCCATGGCCATGTAGGAACGCCTGAAATGGCCACACACCTTCCTGGCCTGCTTGAGGACGTCCTGTAAGCCTGGGTACTTCTGCACAAAGTGTTGTACAATCAGATTCAACACATGTGCCATGCACGGCACATGTGTCAACTTGCCCAAATTCAATGCCGCCAACAAATTGCTTCCATTGTCACACACCACTTTGCTGATCTCCAGTTGGTGCGGGGTCAGCCACTGATCCACCTGTGCATTCAGGGCGGACAGTAGTGCTGGTCCGGTGTGACTCTCTGCTTTCAGGCAAGTCAACCCCAAGACAGCGTGACACTGTCGTATCCGGCATGTGGAATAGCCCCTGGGGAGCTGGGGGGGTGCAGTTGGTGTGGAGCAAGATGCAACAGCAGAAGAGGACTCAGCCAAGGAGGTTAGCAAAGAGGATGGAGTAGGAGGAGTAGAGGAAGTGGCAGCAGGCCTGCCTGCAAGTCGTGGCGGTGTCACCAACTCCTCTGCAGCAGAGCCACGCATTCCATGCTTGGCAGCCGCCAGCAGGTTTACCCAATGCGCAGTGTAAGTGATATACCTGCCCTGACCGTGCTTTGCAGACCAGCTATCAGTGGTCAGATGGACCCTGGCCCCAACACTGTGTGCCAGACATGACATGACTTCCTTTTCCATAATAGAGTACAGGTTGGGGATTGCCTTTTGTGAAAAAAAATTTCGGCCGGGTACCTTCCACTGCGGTGTCCCAATAGCAACAAATTTTTTGAAGGCCTCAGACTCCACCAGCTTGTATGGTAAAAGCTGGCGGGCTAAGAGTTCCGACAAGCCAGCTGTCGGACGCCGGGCAAGGGGGTGACTCTGTGACATTGGCTTCTTACGCTCAAACATTTACTTGACAGACACCTGACTGTGGGTAGATGAGCAGGAACTGCTGAAGGTGAGAGGCAGAGGGGCGGGTTGTTGATAGGGGGCAAGGAGGACAGCAGTGGTTGACGTGGCTGAAGATGCTGGACCAGGAGGAGGATGGTGGCTTTTAGTTTGTGTGCTGCTTTTACTCATGTGTTGATCCCATAGGCGTTTGTGATGTGAGATCATGTGCCTTCGCAAAGCAGTTGTACCTAGGTGGTTGTTGGACTTCCCACGACTCAGTTTCTTTTGGCACAGGTTACAAATGGCATCGCTGCTATTAGAGGCAGACACACAAAAAAAATGCCACACTGCTGAGCTTTGCAATGACGGCATTCTGGTGGTGGCAACAGCTTGCGTTGATTGGCATGCTGTCTGGCTGACCCCGGGTGCCAATACATGCTGTCTGACTGTGCCACTAGCTCCTTGCAATGACCTCCCCCTGCTTCCAACTTGTCTCCTCCTCCTCTCGGTCTCCCCATGTGAACTTTCCCCCTCTTCTTCTGCTCTTCGAGCAGGCACCCAGGTGACATCCATGGACACATCGTCATCATCAGCTGCTTCACTTGACAACTCAGCAAAGGCAGCAGCAGCAGGTACAACATCATCATCATCACAATGTACGTCCATGTGTATAATGCTGCCTGACTGAGACATATCCCCGTTATCTACATCCTCTGACACTAATGGTTGCATATCACTTATTTCTTCCAACTGATGTGTAAATAACTCCTCTGACAGATCAAGCGGCTGTGGTGCTAGTGTTGGTGGTGGTGCCGGCGGGCGGGCGAGTGGTAAATTGAGAGGTGCCCGAAGCTGAGCTGGAGGAGGATGGTGCATTAAGGTTCTGAGCGGAAGCTGTAGAAGATTGGGTGTCCTGTGTAAGCCAGTCAACTATGTCCTCAGAATTTTTTGAGTTCAGGGTCTGTGGCTTCTGAACACTGGGCATTATTCTAGGGCCAAAGGAAATCACAGCACCACGACCACGACGGCCCTTGCGGGGTGGCCTGCCTCTGCCTGTCATTTTTTTTTAGATTTGTGGTACTATGAGTGCAAGGTGCTGTGCCACCCTATAGGAGTGTTGGGCAGTGGGTACAGTACACTCTGTGGACCTGACAGTCACTGGCAGGCCAGGCAACTGCAATTATAAAATAATATATATATTTTTAATTTGAAAACTACTGTGCCACTGTATATATCAGTGGTGGGCAGTGGCATTGCAGTGGGCACAGTACACTCTGTGGACCTGACAGTCACTGGCAGCCCAGGCAACTGCAATTATAAAAAAATATATATATTTTTAATTTGCAAGCTGCTGTGCCACCGTATATATCAGTGGTGGGCAGTGGCACTGCAGTGGGCACAGTACACTCTGTGGACCTGACAGTCACTCACTGGCAGCCCAGGCAACTGCAATTATAAAAACATATATATATTTTTAATTTGCAAGCTGCTGTGCCACCATATATATCAGTGGTGGGCAGTGGCACTGCAGTGGGCACAGTACACTCTGTGGACCTGACAGTCACTGGCAGCCCAGGCAACTGCAATTATAAAAAAATATATATATATTTTAATTTGCAAGCTGTTGTGCCACCGTATATATCAGTGGTGGGCAGTGGCACTGCAGTGGGCACAGTACACTCTGTGGACCTGACAGTCACTCACTGGCAGCCCAGGCAACTGCAATTATAAAAAAATATATATTTTTTTAATTTGCAAGCTGCTGTGCCACCGTATATATCAGTGGTGGGCAGTGGCACTGCAGTGGGCACAGTACACTCTGTGGACCTGACAGCCACTCATTGGCAGCCCAGGCAACTGCAATTATAAAAAATATTTTTTTTTTCAATTTGCAACAAGCTGCTGTGCCACCGTATATATATCAGTGGTGGGCACTGCAGTGGGCACAGTACACTCTGTGGACCTGACACTCACTGCAATTATGACAGAGGAAAAAAAAAATATTTTTTAAAATGCAAGGTACTGTGCCTGTGCCACCCGAAATGAGTGTGGTGTGCACACAGTACAGTCTGTGGTGGGTCTGTGGCCTCTCACACACAGCGGGCAGGCAACTGCACAATATATATATATATATATATATATATATATATATATATGTATATATATATAAAAATTACTCAAATACCAGCCCTAAAAAGAGCTTTTTGGGGACAATATATATATATATATATATATATATATATATATATATATATATATATAAAAAAATTACTCAAATACCATCCCTAAGAAGGGCTTTTTGGGGTGCTGTCAGGATGCTGTCCTTACAGCAGGAGTGGACCGAAAACACTGACTAACAAGACCGAGAACACTGACTAACAACTGTCCCTAGCTATTAACAGCAGCAGAACTCTCCCTGCTCTCACTAACACACTGCTTCAGAATGATCTAAGATGGATGCTGCCCATGCTTTTTTATAGGAGGTGGGAGGGTGTGGGAGGGAGGTATGCTGATTGGCTGGAATGTGTCTGCTGACTGTGAGGTTCAGGGTCAAAGTTTGCCTCAATGATGAATTATAGGGGGCGGACCGAACATCGCATATGTTCGCCCGCAGCGGCGGACGCGAACAAGCGATGTTCAATACATCTCTAGTCATCAGTCTACTGCAGGTAGGAGGAAGCATTTTCCAGTTTCCTTACAGTGTCATACACAGTCCAGAACTCTACAAGCACCAAGATTTACATGACTACATGATCTTTGAGCCAGCATTCTAGTCTAGGCAGTAGATCCTGACACTAGATGATTCCTGAAAATGGCTTAATCCACATGGAGAGAATAGCAGATGAAAGCATTGCAAGATAGTACTGTGAGCTCCATGAGAAGTAATTAATACTTCTAAATGCTACTATCAATTGAATATATTTTCCACTCTGGGTGTGGCTCTTTTATTACCTTTTATTACCTATTCAGAGCCAGCTCCTGCATCACAGAAATTGTGTACTTGTGTACTGTGTGTCTTCATGATTCTAAGGCCAAGATCTATGCCCCAGGTCTCCAGTTTTAGCTAGATATTGTGCCTGTCGAACATACTGTACACTGGCATTTGAGCATGTGGAGTAAAACCAGTTAGGACTGCATAAAGCTTGCCAGCTCTCAGTTGTGGAGAACATTTGCCTTGTTCCACCAACAGTTGATGACTACTGAAAATTGTGGAGTCTATGTAGTGATGTCTTTGGGACCAGAGAATATAATACCCCTAAGGAGCACTCACTGGGAGAATAAAGCATTCAGTTATCCCGGGGTCTTAAGTCATGTACGTTGGCGCTGCCGTTCCTTATACTGAGTGTGAGGGAGAAAGATATAACTGGTAATATAGAGAAAATGTGAATGCTTGTAACGTATATTAGGCCAATCTTGATTGGCCTAATATACGTTACAAGCATTCACATTTTCTCTATATTACCAGTTATATCTTTCTCCCACACACTCAGTATAAGGAACGGCAGCGCCAACATACCCCACCTATCCCTATTTTTCAGATATAGTTTACCTATATTTTTGGGGTAGGCTGCAGCCAATAATTAGCTTAATTACATCCATTTGCGCGGAATTTTCCATTTATCCTTAAGTCATGTACAGCATTAATGGTAAGAACTGTGATGTGTCACTAACCAGTCAGTTTAAGTAGATCTCTGTCCATCTTCAAAATCTGGGTAAAAATGTCCCACATATTTATAAAATGATCCCATACCATTTCTTAAAGGGATTGAAGAGGCAGA